>NC_061815.1:24942506-25251419 GCF_021462225.1 Girardinichthys multiradiatus | reverse complement strand
TAAGATACTTTCCACCTGCTCTTCACTCAAATCCTCCATTACTTTATCATTTATCTGCAGCACCTGGTCCCCTGGGAATAGGATCCCATCTGCAGGGCTACCTGTGGCACACACACACACACACACACACACACACACACACACACAAAACTGAGCATAAACAATTGCTGCACACACAGGAACATGCACACGAACCACATGTAACAGAATTACACACATGCTCATTGAACAGGGCTGACTCAACAGTGTTGGGCTGAGCTCTCCAGGACATGAGGGGTTACAGTTATTCTGGGTTTCTTCCACTTCACCTCAGCTCTGCCTACTCTGGTTATTTATACTCATTTGTCTTCAGGCAAGTGAGAGGCACAGCCTTTTCATCTTACTCTGTAGCCAACGCTGTCACTTGCAAACCTACAGAACATATGTGTTTGTCAACACACAGGCTCATGGTTTCTCACAGCCCTGCCTGCCACCCATTTTTCACCTACTAATGGAATCCTGCACGCTTTCACAAAAACATTTACTGAAACACAGCTCCACCGTCCTACTGTCAAGCTTTTGTGACAGCTCAGCCATTCTCCTGAACTTTTTTGTTTTCATTCTCTTTATTTTTTATGTTATTGTTCCTCATCCTTTCCTCTAACATTTACTGCTTTACTGACTCCTCCCATCACTCTCATCTACCTTCCTTCACACTTTTGCACACTGTTTTCATCTCTGTCTGTATTTCAATTTAATCTGTCCACTGTCGACAAAACCCCCTCTCTCTGTTAGATGTTGTCCACAGTTATCACCTCCCTTTCACTTTCTCACCATCATTTTTTGGCAGCATATAGAAATTACAGAGATGAGGGAAGAGTGGAACTCTCAGCAGGGCTTTTTATCAGCTTATTTTACAAGACTGACGTGAAAGCGATGGATCAACAACTCCTCGACTTACCTGCCGCTGACACCTCCAATTAGAGAGGTCTAAATGTAAAGTGATTGAATTTAGGAAGGATGAGCAGGTGGCTTTGCTGTTTCAATGGCCCGCTCTGGCACATTGCCTTACATGATGGGTGAAGGCCAGGAGAGACTCAGCGTATCTGCATGTGTGTGTGTGTGTGTGTGTGTGTGTGTGTGTGTGTGTGTGGGCAGACAAAAATATGACTTGCTGCAGGCAGTACACAGTTGCATAAAGCAGGTGGCCATTTGGAGAGACAAATTAAGTCCACTCATCCACATAGTCAAACATTTGACACACACACACTCTCAATGTGTACCTGGGGCAACATCCCTGACCAGCAGGGGGGTGTCCGTGGTGAGAGTGAAGCCATGTCCGGTGCTGCGGTCCAGGACAGGGTCTCTGGTGATCTGCAGTGTCAGTTTGGCCTGGAAGCTCTGACTGGACAGACTGTTTGAGCGCTGCGACCTCCCATCACCAAGCAGACGCTCTCTAAGGAGGTCAGAAAGGTTGACAGGTCATCAAACTGAAGACAGCACAACACATCAAGAGATGTTAAAACAAAAATTTTAAATATTCTTTTTAATTTTGTGCACATTTAAAAACAAAATGTTTTCCATAAAATGTACTATTTGCATTATCTTTTCACTTAACAACACTTTATACTTTAAGAACTATAAGGCTTGAATTGGGCGGACATGCTTTCTGGGTGCTCTTGTTTTAAATTTGATGCCAGCAGCATTTTCCAAAATAACTCAGCGAAACATGTGAAGGGAGGGACGATCTTATTGGTTACTTGTTATACCAGCAATGTCAGAACATCTAACAGGAAACAAAAATGTGGAGATGAAATACTGAGAAATACTATAAAAAAATTAAAGTGTTCTTGCATGTAAAATTTGAGTAAAAAGAGTTTGGGGATTGCATCATGACCTGTAGATGATATTAGTAAAAAAAAAAACAATGGCACTGTGTACAAAAACATGTTACAGCAGAATGACTCCATACACAAAGAATGTCAACAATGAGCTGCCGTCTAGTCAACAGCTTGCATGACATAAACACTTTAGTCAACAATAAAGACAAACAACAAAATAAATAATTTTAATAGTGCTTTCAAGCAAAACAGAATATTAGAATCTAACGTTCTTGTTATACTTTCAATCAAATAGTTTGAAATGTTTCTATTCTACATTCACGTTTCATAAAGTGTGCAGGAATTCATAGATTCATAAAATCACCTCGGCAGAATGAGGTTCACATTCACATAACCATGAACAAACACCTTCATTTAAATCTAGCAGTATCATCCTCTTCCTGGGGCTACTCTTATGGTGGGTTGGTCACAACATGGCAAGGCCTTGCCTCTGAACAACTTCCAGAGAGTTTACTGAGCTTCCTTCTTTGCTGGGAATGGGAAACTACTACGCTGAGTAGAAGGATGACAGGCTTTCAAATGCATATTTGTGGTTTACTGTGGCATGTGTGTGAGAGGGACAGTAAGAGATTAAATATGTAATTGGCAATGTGGTATGTGGGTGTGGGGAGGAGATCTACTCTCTGCTTACATCAGGTTAAGAAATGGATCTTCAAATTCTTTGGTTTATTATCTCCAGTTATACGTTTGCTCCATATTGTTATGAGGATCAAACTCATTACATTTAAATAGTTGCTTTTAGAAGCCTCTCTAGCGGCAACAACTTTAAGTACCTGTTTTCTGCCTGATTTCAACAGTCTTTCACATGGTTGTTGAAGAATTTTAACCTTCTCTTCTTTATAATCTTGTTCAATTTGTGGGCATTAATTTATTCACAACTCTCTCACCACAGCATTTCAATAAGATCTAGGCCATTGTAACAGATATTATGTTGTAGATTATTTGCTTTGTTTGGGATTATTGTTCTGCTGCATCAGCTTTTATAAACCAAGCTTTTGTTGTCACTAAATAACTGCAAGGTGCCCAGCTTCTGTGGCTGCAAAACATCCTCAAATAATTACCCATGACCACCATGCTTGACAGTTACATGTGTTTGTGTTGATATGCTGTGTTTTGATTTTCACCAAACTGCATTATGACCATGTTAATTGGTCTCTCTAACTTGTCCTTAGGTATGAGCGTCTGTGTCTCTGTGTTGCCCTGCGATGGACAGGCAATCTGCCCAGGGTGTACCTCAACCCCTGAACCAATAACTGCTGAAGACAGACAACAGCCTGCATAACTCTGCAGGGATAATTTAAGTGCATTTGATTAGCTTTATTTTGATGTTCCTTCCCCTTGTAAATCATGTGGAAGAATCAGAACTTTCTTTTTCTGATGAATGTTCTACTACTTTTTCCCTTTTGTTTTCTTTTTCCAGGGCCGACAATTTTAAGCTCTCTATATATTTTGAATACACTGAAACCTTTTGTTTACCTTCAGGCACCCATGATGTTTTATGTGTTGTTTTGCAACCACACCCATTATGCAGCTTGTTCCCCAGGTATTTTAATTTTTCCCTTGATTTTCAAGAATTTTTATCAACTTTAAATGTGTTTTTTACACTCCTCTCTACGTCCTGTTCATCCTATACCTGCTCAGAGACTCCCGAGTACGTCGTATTATTGTTCCCACCACCTGCTGCACCCGATTGGTCCTCCGAGCTGGAGACCTGCTCCTACATCGCTCATTCTCCTCCATTTATCTGAAACAAAAAGGAACAGAGGAAGAGAGAAGCTTGAGAGTTGCTGACATTACTGCAAAGTAGCAAAACACAAGTGGGAAGAGGATGAAATAATCTGGAAGGATCAAAAAAATCTGAAAGCACTCTGGGTTTTTGTTCTGTCTGTTAGGATTGAGTAATTAGTGCCTGAATTGTGCTCCAGTTACGTTTATTTTTCCATGCTCTTTTATATGCAGCACATGTTGCCTAGCTTGAAAGCAATGAATAAACAGATATGTGGATGGAAAGCAGAAAAAAAGGTTTGGATGGGAGAACTAGATGGAGCTTTGTCAGCATGAGCAACAAGACACGACTAGATCAACAGCAACTGGACCATCACACAATAGCAGGATTGACATACAAATGTCAAAAAATATGCCACACTCTGCATGTGTGCTACAACTCTGCAGCTGTGTGTTTTTCTGCTTAGCTTGCCCTTTGAAGTATGGAGCTGTGGTGACATAGTGAATGATGTGGGGGCTCAGTTTGGCCCTCAGGGAGGCATGGCTGCACAGCGCTGACTTCAGTCCAAAAGTCAACTCTTTCTCTTTCCTCACCTTCTTTCTTCTCCTGTCAGCCTTTCAATACACAGCAACAGAGAAGGCAGACATGCTTTATTTTTTTATAGTATACTTTACAAAGTCAGTTACACTAAACATGTTTATGTTCATTCTGTGTTACAAGGCAAAACTTTCAGAGCTGCTAAATCAGAGTTACAGTGCCATGCAAAACTATTTATACAACTGAGGTGTTCCACATTTCAATACCATTAAATCACAAACATCAGTGGATTTTATGTGGTAGAGCAACACAAAGTATTACATGTTTTGTAGAATATAAGGAAAACAATACATGGCTCCCAAAATGTTTACCAAAATAAATTTGAAAAGTGTGGTGTGCATTTATCCCGATAACCCTAAAAACAGTAAACCAGATGCCTTCAGTAGTCACCTTTTAAGTAGAGTCCACCTCTGAAATTTCATCTCTCAATAAATCCAGGTGTTTTGTGACCTCAGAGTTTTGTTAAAGATCATCAAGAACAAACAACATCATAAGGACCAAGGAACACACCAGGTAAATCGGGGAGGACGTCGTGGAGAAGTTTAAAGCAGGGTTAGATTAGAAAACGGTATCCGAGGCTTTAAAATTATATGGCGCAACTGCAAAAAACCAAGACATGGCCTTCCACCTAAAATGGATAGGACAGCAACAATCAGAGAAGCAGGCAAGAAACCAACAGTAACTTTGGAGGAGCTGCAGAGATCCACAGCTGAGGTAGGAGAATCTGTTGACAGGATATTAATTATGCACTCCACAAATCCTTCATGAAGGAATGGCAAAACCCCAGTCACTGTTGAAATTCCTGTTTATAATTTGCCTCGAACCATGTAGGGGACAGAATGAAAACATTAAAGATGATGCTCAGATCAGATGAGACCAAAATGGGCAGCCTGCGTAACACCATGTGTTGCAAAAAGCTAACACTGAACATCTTGCTGAACACATTATCCCCAGAGTGAAACCATGTGGTGGCTACATCTTGCCATAAAGATGCTTTTCTTCAGGAGGGACTGGGACCCTGGTCAGAGATGATGGGAAGATAGATGGAGGTAATTGAGGGTCAATCCTGGAGGAAACCTGCCATAGGCTCACAAACAATTGAGACTGGAGTGGAACCTTCCAGCAGAACAATGGCCCTAATTATACAGCCAGAGCTACTGTGATTCAGTTTAGAGAAAATTTCATTCATGTGTTAGAATGTCCCAGTCAAAGTCCAGAGGTAAATTCAACTGAGGATCTACGGCAGCCTTTAACATCCAATTTGCCTGAGCTTGAGCTATTTAGCAAATAAAATTTCACAACATTTTCAGTTTCTAAATACAAACCTCAGAACACTTGCAGCTGCAATTGTAGTGAAAGGTCATATGGACTCAAAGGAACTGAATACAGACATGCTCCACACCTTTCAGATTTTTATTTGTGAGACATTGTTAAAATTATGTATTTTTTCATTTCCCTTTGCAGTAATACACTGTATTATGTTGATATAATAAATAAAATACCAAAAACCTTTAACTTTGTGGTTGCAATGTAACAAAATGTAAAAACAGTTGAAGAGGGTGGGGGTTAGGGTATTAATAAAACATGGCTTTGTGTCTAAATGTATGGATACTTAAGTTTATTTTCTTTAAATCTTTGTGTGCTGCTGTTGCCTTCACTGCCCTCTTTAAACCAATAGATGAAATAAATCCAGAATCTTTGGCCAGGATGATGAGATGATGAGACCTCAACCCAGACCTCATCAATGTGGCTAGCGATGATGGATGTGCCTCTGAACCCTAACGATCCAAAGAGAAACTTGGCCAAGAGTTTTTGATCAGCTTTCAGAAATGTGGGGCCAACTTGTGCAAGCCAAGACTTTGATCTCAAAAAACGTACAACCATTTTCTGGCGGTCTGCTGCTATTGTTAGCAGCATTTTAAAACATGCTTTTTCCAATAAATGAGAAAAGCTTGAGGCATTTCAGTGAAATTACCCTACTGTGCTTTGAGTTCTAAGAAAAGAGTACATACTGCAGAGCGGTCAATAGTTGAAGCAAAGGAGTGCTGCTGTGAGCCCGAGCAGCAGGGTTTAAGCTGATCATGCTGGTTTTGGGCCAACGCTGACTAACTTTTCTCTCTGTTAGCAGCGGTAGTAGTCCTGTCCTATAAGAGGATTAAATACCCTCGTAGGGCACGGGCCTGAACTGGTCAGGGTGTCACTTTAGCACCTCCTGCTTATCAGGATTGAAGCAGATTGACGCGGATGAGAAGGACTGAGTGAGACTGGATGGCAGACAGATGTCCATGTGGAACTGACACTTGTGCCTTTTTCAATCAGCCGAGAGACACAAAATAATGGCATCTGCTTAACATACAGCTGATCACAGAACAGTGTCTGGGCTCTAATGAAGACTTACAGATGTTATCTAACTGCTCTGAAAATGTAACTGTAAAGAGCCTGCAAAAGCATTCAAACCGCCTTGAACTTCATATTTTGACAAGATAAAAAAAAAAAAAAAAAGTTCAGTGTATTTATTTAGATTTTTATTTAACAGGCCAACATAAATTAACTCTGTTAACTTTAACCATTAACTCTGATCAGCACCCACGCTTCTGCGGAAGACGAGCATCCCCACAACATGATGCTACAGCCACGATGTTTCAGCATGAAGTGTTTTTTTTACATCACAAAGATTTGGATGTGTACCAGAAGGATACATTTTGCTCTCTTTTGTCCAAAGCACCCACTTCCTTTATGAATAGAACTTTCTAGGCTTTCTATTTGTCATTAATCTATACAGGACAGATGTGTGGGTGTTCAGCTAACTGCTGACCTTTGAAAAGATTCTTTCACTTGATGTATGGATTGCTGCAGTTTCTCCACTGATCTCTCGGATGCTTCTCTGATTAATGCCTACCCTGTTTGTTGAATAGACAACTATGTTTAGTTACGTTTGTAGTTGTCCCAGTCTTTTTCTCTTGTCAGACGATGCATTGAACAGTCCTCCCATGACATGTTCAACATTTTTAATATAGTTTTATAATCTAACTTTGCTTTAAACATCTCCACAACCCTATACCTAACCCGTCTGGTGTGGTCCATGGTCTTCACAATGGTGTTTGTTCTGACAAGCCTGTGAGGCCTTCACCGAATTTCTTGGTTTATGCTGAGATTAAATTATACACAAGTAAACTCTGTTTACTAATTAGGTGACTTCGTACGGCAATCTTCGAGACAAGATTTTATTTAGGGATGAATACAAATGCTCACCAGTCCTTTCTCTTTTTTGTGGTATGACAAATCTTGAAAAGGTTAAAATAGTATGATTACTTTTCAAAGGTACCATACAGATGTAGCTTTCTTTGTGTTCAAGTGCAACAATCATTGTTGAATCAAACTGTAATCTTTGCTGCTGTTCTTACTCTTTTCTTTCATTTTTTCCTTTCTGCTCTCTAACCTTCTCTGTCCTTGCAGAGTCAGGTAGTCGTATCCGATGACAGATTCTGTGGGCCAGCAGCAGCTGCAGCCTTTTCTTATATCCATGCACTTCAGCAGTGGTTGCACTGCTTTTGTTCTCAGCAGCTGCAAGCTTTACCTAAACAGCTAGTTAGCAGGTGCAGTAAAGAAAATGCATGCTGAGCCCACATTTCTGGCTGTAAGGCCCTGAAGTAAATTGTGATTAGTTACAAGAACAAGCTGAAGATTATGAAATGTGGTTTAGGAATTCTAATTATAAACATTCTCTGGAAAGCTCCTGGTTTGTCCACATACTTCACCAAACAAGCTTGATGATTCACATTCTAATTAGAAAATAGTGAACGCATCACTCACTGAGATGTAGCTTGCCTCTTCAGGACTCCAAAACATGCATGCTCCCTTGTCCTCTGAGACAGCAGCTCTGTGACCCCTCCAGGATTGGCTGAAAAATGGTGGACAGGGGTCCTTGCAATCATCGGGGCCCAATCTTAATCTGGCGCCACCACCTGTGCAGAGCAAAGCAAGGCTGTCAGGGAAACCTGTCAAAATCTAGAAATGGAGTGTGTGTCCAAGCTTATATTTGGAAGTAGACATGGTGTGTCTGGCTTAACCCTATTCACAAGTAACAAAGCTGCTCTCAGGTTTTTGATGTTTTCAATGTTGAAATGCAAGTATGTCAAGCCAAAGCAGATGTGAGCCCGAAGGAGCTATGTGGCTGTGGTTTTCCAGGAGGCCCCTCCTCTAAGTCCCAAAGGCATATCTTGCTTGCTCTCTCTCTCTCCTTTACCCTCCTCTCTGTCTTTCTATTCGCATAACGCTGTGGAAACAAGGTGTCCCGACTTCCAATGTCTGGATGCCTATATAAAAATGTCATACAGCCCAGTTCAAGTTAACAGTTTTTTACTTGGAGCTCTCTGAAAAGCCAAAAAACATACAGTGGAGAAAGAAAAAAGCGCCCAGGCAAAAGAGATCTTGGCCGAGGGTGAGAGAGGACAAATATTTCATATATGCATCAGAGCAGATATGGCTGAAACCTAGGCCAGCCTCTGGTTTGGGGAGAAAAACACATCTGAGGAAAGATTTGCAGCTGAGTGAAAATAATAATTGTAAGGAAAACATTTCATTTTGTGCTTGAATGTTGATCTCTGAAGTAAACATTCTGTGCAAAAGAGGGTACAAATCAAGAAAATGACAGCCTCATCTATGCAGCTCTTCAATCAGCCCACACACAGCTCCTTCATGAGGCCCATGTGTCCCACTAGAAAAGCCAATGCAGGACCAAGGCGCACAGAGAGCAGAGCACATGAATAATACATAGACCTAATGCAGCTAGTTCAGCCCCCGACTGCCTCCCTCTGCTCCTCTCTGCCAAGACAGGCAACAAGGACAGAGGCTTGAGGAAGGAGAAACTTGATGGAGAGGCGGAGACTGGAGGGCTGAGGAACAGGGTAGGAGCACAGAAAGGAGAATTAGTCAGGGGAATTTAAAAGGGGAAAGGGACAGGATATTGAGCGAGAAAGCTAAAGGGGGGAGAATTTTAAAGAGGGTGAAAAGGGCAGGGGCGAAGAATTGAGAGAGGGAAGCTGCAGGAGATTGTGGGAGAAAGAACAAAAGTTTTTGCAGTGGGAGTCAAAGGAGGATTGGAGTAAAAACGGCAATCATTGAAGGGAAGACTGCTCCAACATCTGTGAACAAACAAAGCCTGTCAGCAGAAATTAATAAATCAACATCTGGTCAGTAAATAAACATTAAAAAGTGCAACTGAAACACGGCCACTCTCTCCCTCTGAACTTAAGAAAAAAGAGGGCATTTTTTTGTTTCCAGTGAAGAGATAGCACTCTTAAATTTCAAACCTAACACAGATATATCTGTGTATCTATAAAGCAAATGATGAGTCTTCTCTTTATCTGAATCAATAGGGAATGACGTCCTCTATTGTCAGGACATAAAATCCCCGAGCTTGCCACTCTTAAATCTCTAAATAAGTCCTTCAATCGCTCTTCCTATAACTCCACATGGAGGATAAAAACTGACTGCACTCGGCATATTAAACTTGTCTCAGTCCCCGTTTCTATGTTTGTGCCTCATTTCTCTGAGACAACCAACCCCCCGCTCTTACTGCTCGTTTTCCTACACAATGTGTCTCTGTCTTTGGCAAAATAGTCTGTGATTCAGCCCCCAGTATGAGTACACATGCACTTCATAGAAGTAAGTCCACTCTCTCCTCAGAGGATTTAGAGGTGGTACTGAATGTGCAGCTTCTGTGGAGCCAGCCGGACAGAAAACCGTTCTAAGCCCAATTAGTGCTGCTGGGTTGTTCTGGGCCACTGTGGACCAGAAAAACCTGCACGGACATGGTCTTTGGAAGTAAAGTTGGGGCATCAAGTTAAGCAAAAATATTAGAAAACGACTCTTAAACATAGCTTTAGCCAACTTCCATAATTGTCAGAATTTATTTACTTCAATAAAAGGAATGTAGCTAAAAACAACCAGATATACAAAAACACACTTACCAATCACTCATTTCTTTAGATTACATACCACTTGTTGTTTAGTAAAGCACTTGATAAATGACTCATAAAACGGCCAAATATATAAAACAAAAACTCAAGAAATGAACCAGTGTTGGGTTTACAAAAAATAGTAACTTATTAAGGTCCAAATTCCTACTAGTAGCCTGCCACAAAGGCCATTAAGTTATTATTTCCTTTGTAGAATCTATGTGATGACGATGTGAGTTTTTTCAGAACCAATCTTTCTGCCAGTTTTCCTATTATGAACAAATTGTAATATATGGCAATTTCAAGAACAATTTATACCAAATTCACTTTCACATATGGTAACAACAACTTTAACATTTTTTTATTTACTATAGAAAGCAAACACAAAGGGTGAATGAGTTCATTTATCAAAGGAATAGAGCATGCAAAACAACCTGGTTGTTTGCTTGGATGCTTTTCATTAGATTTCAGGCTTTGCAATGGTTAAGGTCAGTGTTCGTGATTCTACAATAAGAAAGGGACTGGGCATACTCCATGGGAGAGTTTTAAGGCAAAAACCATTGCTGATAAAAACTTTTGCCAACAAAACATCGTAGTGATCCTCAAGACCTTTGAAAAATTATTCTCAGGACTGATGAGCCAACAGAGAAACAGTTTTAAAGTTGTGTGTCCTGCTACATCTGGTGTAAAACTTACACAGCATTTCAAATAGAACATCTTTACCAACAGTCAAACATGGTGGTGATAATGTTATGTATTGATGAAACTGAAGAAAAACCTGAAGGAGAATGTCAGGCTATCAGTTTGTGATCTTAAACGTAAGCACGCATGGATCATGTAGTAGGAGAATGAACCAAAGCACATCTGCAGGTCCACCTCTGAACAACAAAAACAAAATAAAGGTTATGGGTTGGACTGATAAAAAGCTGGACTAAACACAGCATTCATGGAAGAAAACTGTGAACCTTTGGACGCAACTTAAAAAAATTAAGGGTTATTCAAGATTCATACACATTGCATGGTATTGATGTGTTCCCAATCTCCTCCTTACAAAAATCATTGTGTTGGCATCTGTTAGAGGACACCCCGTAGTATAATCCATTCCTCATTTTCTTTAACTCTAACACGAAAACAAAGTCTCGACCCTTAAAACCTCATTTTAACTTGTGGGGTCTTATTTTTTTAGTCCCCACAAAGTTGACACACCGATGCCATAAAACTCCTTTCACAGGTACCACAAATCGCATAAACAAGCGCCTGTATGAATTCCCTCCGTGGCTGAACACAACACACCCAACACAGCTGCACCACAGGAGGCTCAGGGCTGTAGCAGCAGGGGTTGGTTCAGCAATTCAACATTTAATTTAGCTCACAGTCGTTGTCAATAAAGTTGGACACAGACTACTGGGAACACTGAGTCCAAAAGCAGCACACTTGGCCAAAAGTATGTGTGAATACAGGTCCTTCTCAAAATATTAGCATATTGTGATAAAGTTCATTATTTTCCATAATGTCATGATGAAAATTTAACATTCATATATTTTAGATTCATTGCACACTAACTGAAATATTTCAGGTCTTTTATTGTCTTAATACAGATGATTTTGGCATACAGCTCATGAAAACCCAAAATTCCTATCTCACAAAATTAGCATATTTCATCCGACCAATAAAAGAAAAGAGTTTTTAATACAAAAAACGTCAATCTTCACATAATCATGTACAGTTATGCACTCAATACTTGGTCGGGAATCCTTTGGCAGAAATGACTGCTTCAATGCGGCGTGGCATGGAGGCAATCAGCCTGTGGCACTGCTGAGGTCTTATGGAGGCCCAGGATGCTTCGATAGCGGCCTTTAGCTCATCCAGAGTGTTGGGTCTTGAGTCTCTCAACGTTCTCTTCACAATATCCCACAGATTCTCTATGGGGTTCAGGTCAGGAGAGTTGGTAGGCCAATTGAGCACAGTGATACCATGGTCAGTAAACCATTTACCAGTGGTTTTGGCACTGTGAGCAGGTGCCAGGTCGTGCTGAAAAATGAAATCTTCATCTCAATAAAGCTTTTCAGCAGATGGAAGCATGAAGTGCTCCAAAATCTCCTGATAGCTAGCTGCATTGACCCTGCCCTTGATAAAACACAGTGGACCAACACCAGCAGCTGACACGTCACCCAGACCATCACTGACTGTGGGTACTTGACACTGGACTTCTGGCATTTTGGCATTTCCTTCTCCCCAGTCTTCCTCCAGACTCTGGCACCTTGATTTCTGAATGACATGCAGAATTTGCTTTCATCCGAAAAAAGTACTTTGTACCACTGAGCAACAGTCCAGTGCTGCTTCTCTGTAGCCCAGGTCGGGCGCTTCTGCCGCTGTTTCTGGTTCAAAAGTGGCTTGACCTGGGGAATGCGGCACCTGTAGCCCATTTCCTGCACACGCCTGTGCACGGTGGCTCTGGATGTTTCTACTCCAGACTCAGTCCACTGCTTCCGCAGGTCCCCCAAGGTCTGGAATCAGCCCTTCTCCACAATCTTCCTCAGGGTCCGGTCACCTCTTCTCGTTGTGCAGCGTTTTCTGCCACACTTTTTCCTTCCCACAGACTTCCCACTGAGGTGCCTTGATACAGCACTCTGGGAACAGCCTATTCGTTCAGAAATTTCTTTCTGTGTCTTACCGTCTTGCTTGAGGGTGTCAATAGTGGCCTTCTGGACAGCAGTCAGGTCGGCAGTCTTACCCATGATTGGGGTTTTGAGTGATGAACCAGGCTGGGAGTTTTAAAGGCCTCAGGAATCTTTTGCAGGTGTTTAGAGTTAACTCGTTGATTCAGATGATTAGGTTCATAGCTCGTTTAGAGACCCTTTTAATAATATGCTAATTTTGTGAGATAGGAATTTTGGGTTTTCATGAGCTGTATGCCAAAATCATCTGTATTAAGACAATAAAAGACCTGAAATATTTCAGTTAGTGTACAATGAATCTAAAATATATGAATGTTAAATTTTCATCATGACATTATGGAAAATAATGAACTTTATCACAATATGCTAATATTTTGAGAAGGACCTGTATGTGTACCGCTGGAGGTGAAATGGGGAGTTTGGATTTATGTGAAGCAGCTGAAATGTTTCAAATTTAATAAGTGCTACAACAAGAAGGGAGCACAGAAAATGTCTCAGAGAGGAAGGAGGTACTCACATTTTCTGCTTTTTATACAAGGCTTATTGCTGTCGGTAAATTAGGGTTTTGCTGAATGAGTTGCAAACCAAAAAGAAGTAAAGTTTTGTGTATAAAGTCTATTAAATGGCAGTGAAAGGACAAAAAAGGTTCATATACAGTAGTTCAAGTTTGACTTCGCAATACTTACAATTTTACTGTTTCTCCAATCTCCAATAAATGTTCAAAATGACAGACTGAAAGCTCATAAGATTTCGCCATTAATTTCTGAAACAGTTGTTCTATAGCATGGATTCATTCATAACTCCCAAAGGGTATTTATATTAGAAACAGTGCACAAAACATGAGCAAGAAAGTACTGAGGCAGAACAGTAAAACTCCACATCATCCTGGACACACCATCACCACAGAGGAATGTGCCGATGGGCGCATCATGCTTTGAGAATGCTTTTCTTCAGCAGGGACAGGTCAGAGTTGATGGGAGAATGGATGGGACTAAATACAGGACAATCAAGGAAAACAAATTGTTGGAGCCTACAAAAGTCTTGAGACTGAAGGAAAAGTTCACGCCCTAGAAGGGCAACAATGATAAACATACAGCCAGAGCTACAATTGAAGAGTTCAAGCCATACTAATGTCTTAGAATGGCCCAGTCAAAGTCCAGACCTAATTCCGAGTTTGTGGTAAGGCTTGAAAATCGATGTTCATAAACTGTTTATCAAAGCCGCGGCAGCCTTAGCTAATTTGCGAAGAAGAAGAATGTTTAAGTGTAGATCTGCAAAGCTAAACCAAACAACCTGCAGCTATAATTGCAGTGAAATATGGTTCCACAAAGTATTGACCCAGGGGGGTTAAATTCAAATGCATGCCACACTTCTCAGATTTTGGTTTGTGAAAAACCTTAACCACCAAGTATAGTTTTCCCTCCACTAAACAATTATCACATTCACATAAAATCCCAATTATATATATTTAAGCTTGTGGTTATAACACAACAAAATGTGAAAAACACCTTTTCCAACTCACTATATAGAAACCTGTATAATATGAGCAACAACAACATTTAATCTCTGTTTGGGATTAATATTAGTATTTTTGAAGTTAATTGGATTGGATTAAATATATTCCTTCATGCCTGGGAACACTTTGGGATCCCCAAGATGTAGAGGAAAAGTGTTGCTGGGCAGAGGAATGTTTACCTCATGGATCTGTTAGCCTGGGATCCGATCTTGGATAAGTGGAAGCCAATGGATGGATGGACCGATAAAAGAAGGGTGAATGAGTGAAATAATTTCCAACTTGTGCTAAAGATGCTGTTTTTTAAACTGATGAAGGCTTAGATGCTTGTCATTAGATTTGAAAGTTGCCTTTGAGCCTAATTAGCAGCTCCTGAAGTTGGATTATCTATCAGTCCAGAGTGCCATAAAATGTGACACGTGACAATCATGGGTTAGTGGGATGAATCCTGCCCACTTTCGTCCTACTTTGGCTTTTCTTTTTAGCTTAGACACTACTCAATGATCTTAACATCTATTATCTTTATCAGTATAACATATTTTGCCTTTTCCAGAGAATATATTTTATTAACTCTCACAAAACTATCCCAAATCTGTGAAAAAGCTTTATTTATTTTATAAGCCTTTCTTTGTCTACATTGATGAATCGATTGCAACAGTTGCTTTATTGTATTTTGTTGCTTACTTTCCTGTTCGTTGTCTTTCAGACATAATCATATCATCTCTTTGTTCAGTCCGTCAGCTCGCTCCATTAGGGTGATGAAGATGGGGATCTCGCCGAACACCTCTCGTTTCATTTCCCCTTTTGCAAGGCCTGTGCTTCCCCGGCGAACTATTAAATGATGTGCTGCTTAATGCGATGCATATCATTACAGATCTTTGTCAGTTGTTCTGTGTGTTCACAGGAGAGGCTTGCAGACAGACCTGCACTGGAAGATCTTGATGTCTGAGGAAGGTCTTTGGATGCTACAAATCTAGAGTGTCTGTCTTACTTATTACAGTCTGCGCCAATTTCCTTTAGGTCTGGGGTCCTTTAAAACAACTGCACAAAATATGCTTATCATTAAGGAAATAATATGAGGGTCACTGAGTTTGCAGGAGGCAGCTTAAGCTTTATGGGCCCTGAAACATAACTTACAATATAAAAACCTAGGGGTAGTTTTTTGATTTTGACTTTAGCTTTGAGACACACATTCTATTGGTAAACTGGAATTTATCATCTGTAAGACCTATTACTCTGAAAGCAACACAGACACAGTAATCCGTGCTGTTATGACTTTATCACTTGCATGCTGGAATTATTAAAATATGCAAATATATGCATATTGCAATATTTCTTTGTCAGGAGTTCCTAAAAAAAACAATTTCACAAATACAACTAGGCTTACTTCAAAACTCAGAAACAAGAATATTAGCAGCAACCAAGAAGACAGCACACATGATAACCTGATGATAACTTATAACAAAGCTTCTAACAGTCTTAGTCAATCTTATTTATCAAAGATGTTTTTGTTGTACAAGCCCTCCAGGAGATTCAAGACTTCTGGTTACCGAATTTACCATTTACTCCCTGAAGACCAGAGGATCGCTGATAGTGTTCCTATTTTCAAAAGTAAACTGAAGAAACATCTGTTAAATGTATGCATTTTTCTGGAAATTTAAATAAGCCAGTTTTATTATTAATCAGCTTTCAAATTACTTTTCAGCTTTTATTTATCTATTTTTACTTTAGGACTTTATTTTTGTTATATTACAATGTTGTTTTGCATTTATTAATTGACACCTTTTTATTCAATTTTGCTAATGTTTATTTCTTAATTAATATTAGGAATGTTTTCACAATATACAAGTGCACCTAAATAACCTGGACTATCATCAAATATTTTTTCCTTCCACTTAACCTTCCTAACATGCCTAAATACAGCAGTGCACTTAAAGACAATTTCTTTAGCAATGACCTTTCATGGCTTACTCTCTTGTAGAGGATGTCAATGACTGTCTATTGGAAAAGTGTCGAGTCAGCAGTCTTTACCATGACTGTACAGACCACAACATTACGTGTCTGTATTAAAAATCCTTTATAAAGACTATTAATCTCATGTAATATTCAAAATTTTTGACTAACTGAATTTCTTTACCTGTGATCTATATAAAAGGAATTTGTGTAATATATAAGTTTTATGTTTTGAATTTATTTACTGAATTAACTTGCTAAATGCTATTATAATTTATTGAGATGCACTTTTATTTCATATATTTCTTCTTTTTAGGGTTTCCTTGTACATGTTGGATAAAACACTGATAGGGTTTCATCATCTAACAGTCATTACAATCGATGAATTCAGTGATTTGGTTGATATTAACCAGTTTGTTTACAACCAAGACGACATCCAGCCATAGACAGAGCTGGCCTACATTGTGGCACTGCTGCCAGTCAATTCAGCAATCACAATGAAGCTGTAACATCAATGAGGTCATCTCTCCCCTTTTCCTCCACAGAAATCAAACTGCTACAGTTTGTTGTACAGTTTGAATGGGATAATTTACCTCAGAAAAAATTTGATTGATATATTACTTTAAACTATAACCAGTTCATTATATTTGGGAGTGTGGAGTCTTTATCAGTCTGATCTACATCTCAATGGGCTGGAGCAGCAATCGCCATCTCTGCTTCACAGTCTGGCCTGCAGACATGGGAGGGGGGGGGGGTCAGGGCTAGCTGCAAAAAGTGGGACAGAGTCAGCGCTCGTAGTCTGAGGCGTAGCGCTGCCGTGAAGGCATCAAGTCTGTCCTGATGTACAAGTTCTGCCCGTCGTGATTTTCCTCTGGCACAATGACCTCCCATCACATGCTGTGTATAGCGCACATTCCTGAGTCACACCGCACAAAGCCTGCAGCAGTGGGAGCGCACACGCACATACACGGGAAACACAAGAACGAGAGCACAATAAACGAAACGAAAGCATCCACAGCTTTTTTGTGTGACAGAACCAAAATAGTATGCGGATCAGATTGCTGTTGTTGTCTTTCTAGAGCACCGATGTGCGTGCACGGTGATGTTGGAGGGAACCAGAACACTGAGCCGCTGTGAGCGCTCACACTGTATCTTGTCATGCATTAAATGAAAGCCCCCAGAACAGCAAAACGCATCGTTCCGGTCTAGTTGTGTTGCGCAAGAAGACAAAAATGTGAGCTGATGGCTAAAGGATACGAGTACAAATACAGACAGCAGGGGACCATCGTTATGTCGTGGCTGTACATCGCCTACGCCCATTCACAATGTTTTACGATCCAGATCCTGGCATCACCCCCCCACCCACATTGTATGATCCGGCAGGATTTAGTCCGTGCGTTTAAATCGGAGGATTTCACTGCGCAGACTAGAGCGTGGGTTTCCAGCCCTGCTGCATCAGCCATGTGTTAGCAAATATGGTGATTTAAGTATGGTTGAATGGTCAGCTGGATGCTGTCTGTAATTCTCTCATATTTAGCACCTAACTGACCCGAGATGTGAGAACGAGTCCACCCATAAATGCGATATAATGCTCTTTGAATCATATGCCTCTCATAACCAAACACTGATTTAGACAGGTGGGCGCAAGCGTGGCCCCAATGTGGGCTGAACAAAGAAAAAAGGGTCAGTGTTTCGTTGCCACGTTTATAATCTTAATCGGATTTAACTCTCTCTTCACGATGAGACACGCTGGTTCTAACCCGCAGGCGGCGTGGAAGTGACCGTCAGCCAAACGATCCGTTTCGACGCCGCAGACGTTAAAACGAACGGCGGGATTGGAGGCGATCGGTGCCGCCGGTGCGTCACATCCAGCCGAGCGCTTCTCTCAATCAGACAATAACACCGGGAATTACCGAGAAGACTCACCTCGTGGTCTGAAGAGGACACAGACAGGCGGACCAAGGTGTTTAAATCACCCCGAAAAGATCGGTGATTCGGAGGTTTCCAAAAGGGGGGCGAGAGGTTGGTGGTTGATTGTGAAAAATCCACGGAGTCCGGCAGGAGCAGAGGATGATGGTGGGGATGGCTATGTGCTGGATGCTGTCATCGAGCTGGGACTTCTCTCTCGGCTTTAATCCGCGGCCCTGAGCTCAGAATTAACCCACCCCCTCCCTCTGATCAGCGTCTCTCCTCCCTGCCTCCATCCCCGTCTGTCCGGAGGACTCGCGCCCCTCCTTCACCGAAAATAAAAAGAAAAAAACAAAATAATAATAATAGATTTAAAAAAAAAAATGCATTGCTATTCATGAATTTAGGGCAACGTTTATTAATATTTTTTATTGTCCCCCTCACACATTCACGTGTGACGTGAACGTGCTGCTGGAGTGTAAACAGTCTAGATGATTAAATAATTATTCACTAAACTTGGTCAGACTATAAATTATATTGTATTTAATTAAATAAACGTTTTTCAAGCTGAGTTTAAGTAGCTCACTTCTCATATTATTAAAATAGCCTTAATGTTAAGGTCTTTATAGCCCACTTAATAGTTCAATAAAATAAAAATAAAATAAAAAATACAATGGGAGTTGTTCTGTACAGTTTCCAATTTTGCCTGTGCAAGCAAAAGACCTTGTGAAGATGATGGCTGAAGCTGTTAAGAGATCGCCACTGTCCACCGTGAAACCAGTCATTTACTGGTTTTATGTCATTAATGGCTTCTTCTTTGAAAATTCCCTCAAAGAAGAAGCCATTACTCGCAAAGTTAGTGTTTTGGAGCCCTGATCTCAGCTCCAAATGCTAAACCAATGTAAGCAATACAAACGTCTGAATGTAAAAACAATTAATATATATTTAGGCTACCTTAGAAAAAACAATAATAATTCCACATTTAACACTTATGAAAATGACCAACAAGCTTTAATGAGGCCTAAGTCAATGGTTCTGGTAATGATTAAGGTACTTTTTTAATATTCCTATTGGAAAATAGATTGCAGTCTTCCCACACATAAAAAGAACCCAATAAAAACGCCAACAGCACTGTAGCACAATACACACAGTACAATAAAAAACAAACAACAACAAAACACAGCATCCCAGTTTTTTATCACCTTTAATCCACAGATTTGTCTAACAGGATCAATCTACTTTAGGAATATTTTAAAACAAAATCTTACCTATGGTCTATGAGCTAGGAACAGGCTAAACCCTAAAATTAAATGAATGTAATGTAAAAGAGCGCACACACAGGAGAGTTTGACAGTGACGGATAAATTAGAAAAATAAAAAGTAAGATAAAGTAATTGTGAACAAAAACACACACGTTTCCAGTTCCTCATATTGGCCTACTTTTTCAACATATATGTAACCTTATTACATATAACACAATAATAAAGCACCATGAAAAAGTATTTGCCCCATCCATATGTCTTATGTTTTTGCTTTTTTGTTAGACTTATATGCAGCTTTCATTTAATTTTATTTATAAAGGGTTTTCAAACTAACCGGACACTATGTGAAAAGGTGTTGTGTTTTTTTTTTTTTACCCCAGGAACTGGTTTTGTCACCGTTACTGCCATCAAGCGTTCAATACAGACTCATTACTGGCACTGAGGGTTCTTTTTTATTTTTATTTCTGTTTACTTTTATTCGTGTGTTAAAAGAGAGCTCTGGCAATAGGTTTTGTCACTTTTGTGCAATTTTCAACAGAGCTACTGACTGTGAAGAATAAATCAAGTTACTTTATCCATCGTTAGTATAAGTCCCCCCTCAAAAAATTGTATTGTGCCGAAAATGAACATTAAAGAATAAAATTCATTTTAAAAAAAATTCAAGAAAAACTTGGCTTGATGACGAAAGGTCAAAAGCTTTAGAGGTAATTTTCTTTTTTATTTCAAAATACATTGGCAAAATCTATCCGTTTTAGACTATTTCTTTCTGTACATGACGCCTTTGTGCAGTTTGTCCCTCTGTGCGCCTCGTACTGCCGAGTGCCCTTGTCCTGTGACGTATTTCCGCTCAGATTTCCTCCATGTGAAGGCAGAAGAAGGTGAATTTTCAAACCAGAAAACACCTTCCAGGCAAAACCATCGCAAAAATGTTCAAACTTGAAGGACTCGGGCCTAAAATGGACCCAGAGGAGATGAAGACGAAAATGCGGCAAGACGTCATCTTATCGTTACGAAACTTCCTTATTTACGTCGCTTTGCTCAGAGCCAGTGAGTACACAAACACACTAATGACATTGAGATTTGGTGATCGTCTATTTAAGTCTGTACATACTATATATTTAATATCCAGCTCTGTGCATTTAATATTTGCGTTGAAAATAAAATAGAGAGAAACGACCTTAAGACCTTTACACTTAGTATAAATATGCCAGATTTAATGTGGAATTTGTTCAGTTTTAATATATCATCTATTCAGAAATATTTTGTTTCTTGCTGTAGGCATCTTAGAACCATTATATCTATGTACATTGTTATTGCCACTAGTTTTCATTTAAAATGTTTTGCATATTTCTCTTTAATAAAAGGTCATGTTTACTAAAGCTCATCTCCATCCAGACCATGCATCAGCAGACAGGATATTCTCACAGTTTTAAAAGCTTGCATTGACATACGTTTTACATCAAAAGGTCACGATCTAATCATTTTTATTAATTACTGCTGTAAAACTAGTCTAGCGTAGTTGTTTTTTTTTAAATTAGTATGTTTTCTACATTTTATTTTGGAACTGACTGAAGCAAAATAATGCAGTGAATGCTCATTTTGTTAAGGCAGCATATTAGGATAACATAAAATTGTAATATTATTGTTGAATAATGCGATAACTATAAGAATTTGATCAACCCACATTTTCCTGGATGTTTAATCCTTGCTTAAAGGTTGTTACTTTCAAAATGTACTTTGAATGTAATTTAATTAATATCTGCTTACACCTGATCTGTAGATCTGTGTAAGCAGAGTTTGAATGCATTGCACTAGAAATACAATTCGCTTCCAGATTTCACATTCAAGCGGTCTTCTGCAATTGCAAAAATTGCATACAATGAATTGCATTGACAACTGAGTGTTGATATATTCTGCAGCTGTATTTCATTGTGATGTTTATAGAGTAACACAACCACAACTAGCTGATATTAGCAGGTTAATTAGTTGGGGTAGCAAGCCTGCAGTGTTACAGTCAAACTGTAGCTATAAATCACAGCTTTCTTAAGAGGTAAAGGTTATCTTTTAGTTTCCATGACATGGCAGTCCTTGCTTTTCATTTGGCTTATTTCAGATAAGCCAAATTTGTCTTTTGTCTCACCAGTAACCGGCCCAACCCAGATCCAGGGTAGTACTAATTTCTGCCAGATATCTTTCGTTAATGATAGATGTCGTCTGTCTGCTACAGAAAGTTTTCTCCAGCTTATCACATGATTTTATTTATACGCTTCTTGTGTTGACAGCCCCGTACGTGTTAAAGAAACTGGACAGCATATGAGTCGGGTCCCATGGTCCAGGCCTCCATCCACAGAGGTTCCTACATCACAGACGGCGAGGACCTCCTCATGAAGCCGGCTCGGCCTGTTCCAGCATCATTATGGAAAACTTCCAACGTTTTTCTTTGGCTTCATCAGAGACTCCTGCTGTTCTCACTCTCATCTTGTGAACTTTAGTCTTTTTTATGTTTAAACAATATGTAACAATATGTCTTTGGTGATGTATCTGGCAGCCTGATTATGTAACAAATAAAACTGTTCATTTTGTTGGTTTGAAAGTTGGAACTTAGTTCCTTTGACCCCCTACGTTTATCTGCATTTGATGCATTATTGGAGTTGATTAGGTGGCTATAATCTACAGGAAACATTTGCAGACAAGGTTTAATCTGCAGATATGCTATACTGAATATAATTTACTGTTTCTTGGCCCTAATTTATGTTGTGCTTCTCTAGTCTTACTGTCAACGCAGACATTTTTCATCAATTTCAAGCCTCTCTTACCCACACATTGTCCCCTCATGTATTAGTACAGTTGCTATAGTAGACACAGTGGGGAAGCCAAACATGCACCCTTCAAAGGACTTCGCTTTGGTGTAAAACACAGTCAATAAATAATTTAAGTAAGTACAGTTGGGATGTAACTAACCTGTATTCTTAATATAACAAAAAATATAAATTATGGTAAAATATTTCTTCTATCTGTATTAGGTGCACATAAATACAAGCTGCACGCTTATAGACAAAGATGTATTTTCTATCTGATGAGAAGGATATGTGTACTAAAAGAACGTTGCGATGCCAGAAAAAGGTACATTAATAAGCCATCATTGGCATGGATTTCATTTTTATTTTGGACATTTTTTATTTGAAACATCCTTTTTCCAGGATACAACTTCAATGGCTTTTTAAAAACAAATATTAATATTAGGGAAAATGTCCCTTAGGAAGTTGCATCTTTGACGCACACTTCTTAAGGCCATCAACATGCTTCTGGTATAATTCTGGCCGGACATTAAACAGTGTTCTTGGCAGATTTGTTACGGTACATTTAAATTGGTTGATTTCCTACCACACACCCAGCTTCCAAGCCTTTTTGCAAATTTGCAATACGGGTGAAGGAAGGGGTCATTCCAGCTCAGTTTTGCCTACTTCATTCCAGAAACGAGTGGTGCGTTTGGGTTCACTTGGAACAACCATTTGTGCCATTTGATGGCAAAACCGGTTTTCTGGTTCTGCAGTTTTTGATAAGCAGGGTTAATCCATTTCCAACCAGAATTACGGCAGGAACTTGTTGATAGCAAAAAAACCATCTGGTTTCTCCGAAACTCGTTCAGGGACATTTGTTCAAATATTACCGGAGGTGTTTGCTTATATATTGCACTTGACCACACAAGCTTAATAATTTCTAAATGTTATCGTTTGTATTTTGTTGAGTTTGACTTTTCTCCGAGGTGACCTATTTTTCTTCTATTTGTCGATCTTGTTGCCACTTGACTTGAAAGAAGTCATGTTTTACCCGAGGTACGTCCCAAAGATGACCACGTGGGGGCGGTGTTGTGTAGCAGGAAGGGTCGATGACGCTTTGCAAAGAACGGGAGGTTCAGACAATGGATGCGATTGGTGAGCGCTCTGGATCAGGCGGCGACGTTATTCCGAGGATGCATGGGATCTGATATAAACCGGCTGTTTCAGCAGCAGTACTGAGAGAACTCTGCTGAGACTGACTTTATTCCCTTTTTTTGGAGGCAAAGCTCGCGTCTGCACTGCATCCCTTTGTGTTATTGTTGACCCAGGCCCGCTCATACTCCAGAGCATCTCCGGGAAAGCCGAGAACAATGCTCATCTATTCATTATAATGAAGGTAGGTGAGTCTGCTGACGGGGCAGCTTTAAGATGAGATGTGGGCTGTTTTAATATACTGTTTTTATAACGCAACGGATGCTCGAATTTCCTACGTATTCAAAAAGAAGCTCCACTTGCTGTGATGGACTTTCCAGGTCATTTCCAGCATATTTTCAAACAGCTCAACCACCAGCGCCTGCACGCCCAGCTGTGTGACTGTGTGGTGCTGGTTGGAGGTCAGACCTTCCAGGCCCACCGCTCCATCCTGGCTGCCAGCAGCTCTCACTTCAGGGCTCTCCTCAACTCCAGTGATGAGGGCTCAGGAGCTAAGGAAGAAGGAGCCCAACGTGTGATGGAGCTGGATCCAGGGGTTGTGACGCCAGAGGCCTTCTCCACCCTCCTGGATATGATCTACACCTCCACACTCTCCTTAGGGGCCTCCAATTTGATGGATGTGCTGTTGGCAGCCTCCCATCTCCACCTTAATGCCGTGGTCAAGGCCTGCAAGCTGCACTTGTCCAGGAAAAACTTTCCTGCCTCAGCACCTAAAGGCTGGAGGTCGCTGCAGCAGCAGGTGCGGCAAAGTCTGTGCTCATGGGCGGCAACCATTCCACAGCATCAGGTAACCTCAGCCACAGAGGAAGACCATGAGATAGATGATATGGGAGTGGAGGTAAGCCAGTCTGATAAGGATGAAAACAAAGGCATGGAGGGAAGTGAGCAACTTACAGTGCCATCTTTGAGACAAAAAAGAAAGTCACATGAGGAGATAATTGGTGACCAAAAGAGGATGTTCAGCTATAAGGAGTGTTCACCTACTGTGACCAGAAGCACAGAGGAAGGAGGAGAAGATCTGTCATCATCAGGCTGCCTGAAAATGACTGGCAGGCAATGGGACAACCACGGTGATGAAGAAGATGAGGAAGAGAAATACGAGGCAACCAAGGGGGAGTCGGAAGAAATCCAGCTGCCGACTCAGTCGGACAGCAGCACAGGAGGCGCTGAAGTGTGGAAGAAGTGTGAAGATACAGATGGACACCCTGTGGTTAAAGTTCAAGTTGAAGAAGAGGAGCAGGATGAGCCAAAGATAGCAGTAATTGAGGTGAAAAAGGAAAACATAAGTTCATATTGCAACAATAAAGACACCATACCAAATCACTCTCCTCCATCACCGCTAGAGGCGCAGATTGGTGATGAGAAAATGACCATGGCTGACCCTGCAGAGGCTGATGGTGTAACGTTACCATCGCAGCTGTGCACAGATGTTAACACAGATACGCTAACAGGGACTGGAGATCTGGGTGGGGACACAGTGGAAGGTGAAGGCCTAGACACATTCTCTGAGCTTGCCTTTTCCTGCTTTCTCAATCCCAGCAGTGCAAGTGTAATGGGAGCTTTGGAAGAAGAAGATACTCTGGCTAGTCTGACAGCTGCTGCCACTGCCGCTGCTGCTGCCAGCGACACTCCCACAGCTCCCGAAGTTGCAACTACACAGAGTCAAAAGTCAGAAGAAGCAAGTGCGTCTTTAGTCCAGCCCTCTGATTCTTCATCATCTCTCGTTTTTCCAGTAACCCCTGTGCCCTTGCAGCAGATTCTCCCAACTCAGAGCTCTGGATTCAGTGACACAATCATCCTCCAACCCAATCAGAACTCCTTGGCGGGGTTCTTGAGCAGCATCAGACCAAGTCTCAGTCTGGACACCTCCCTCGTGCAAACCTTAAAGGCCGGGAAAAGCTCTGGGGCTCCGACTTTCCGCCGCATCGCCCCCAAAGTAATGCCTGGATCAGAATCTTCCACAGACCCTCCCTCCGGAACAGCAGGAGACGGCGCAGATAGGCTGAGCCTGACGAGAGCTTCTGATGACGTTCTGTCCAAGTGCAAGAAAGCGGCTGCTGAGGACCACGTCCTGCTGGTGGAAGGGGAAAAGAAATACGCCTGCAAGATCTGCTGCAAGACCTTCATGAACCTGACTGACTGTAAGAAGCACATTCGCGTCCACACTGGGGAGAAGCCCTACCCCTGTCCGAAGTGCGGCAAACGCTTCAGTCAGTCCTCCCACCTCTATAAGCACTCAAAGAACACCTGCATGAACTGGAAAGATGATCAGGCTTTTCCAGACTCCCTGCTGTAGGCTGCACTAAAGACACAATCTGATAGAAATCCTAAATATTTATCATAGTAAACTCATGAAATTCTTAATTTATCTGATATGAAGTAAAAGAGTCATATTTTTCCTGTTCTACACTGTACAATGATTTCTGTTATGGTCCTTATAAATTAAGGCAATAATGTGAAAATTCTGAGAAGGCAACTTAATTCAGACCAGAACACGTGAAAAAAAAACGGACTCAACTTTATTCAATTTAATTTAATTTAATTATAAGACATAATTAAATACTAAAACATTACTTTCTGTACATTTAAATGACATTTAAGTTATTATTTTCCCATAAATGCTCATTTCATGCAGGGCATGTGTTTTACTGTTTAATAAATGCAGAGCTTTAATGTCACATACAATGCTAATTTTAATAAGAATCACACCTAACAATGTAGTAAAAGACTGATTCTGTTTTATCATTTATTTCCAGATGTTATAATGAAAGTTCAATTCTATTTTCTAAAAAAAAAAAAAAACAATAAAAATCTTTGACTAGACACAGAGGTACGGTGGGTCAGGTTAGCCTTCTTTCCAGGAACTTTACTAGATATACGAGTATGATCAAATCAAATTTGAAAATGCTGGAACATGTCTAGGTTGCTGTAGTACTTCTACCATTATTCCCTACATTACTGTTACGTTAGTTTTCATGTAATTTTCACGTAGCACCAGAGCAGATTGTAGGCCCGGCGGTTTATCTTCAGCATCTAGAAGCTGAGTTCGCTGGGCATGTCCGAGCCCTGCAAACCTCCCAGCAGGTTTTGGGCTGTCAGTGCTGACATGACGCCTCTGGTGGAGTAAGTGGCACTGCCTATGTGCGGTAATACCACTGCAAAAGAAAAAGGGAACAGAAAAAGGAAGACCAGACATTGCTTTTTTTTTTAATATAAAAATGAGTAAAAAAACTGTCTTTGCGACTTGATTTTTTCTTTTTTTTTTTCTTTTAGATTTTGTAATTTTACCACCATACACTTTATTGCATTTTGGGGGATTTCATTTTATGGACCAACACAAAGTAGTGCATAAAAAATGGGAAAAAAAAAAAAGTTTTCAAAATTGTTCACAAATGAAAATCTAAAAAGTGTAGCATGCATTGTAGTTTGTACGTGTAGCAATATGTATTCAGCCTGCCTGATTCAATGATTTGTAAGGTAAGGCAAGTTTATTTCAGCACATTTTAGCAACAAGACAATTCAAAATGCATAAGAAAAGAAAAAACACAGGAAAAGTACATAGTATTAGCATAATAAATAAAAGTAAAGAAAAGTTGGACAGATTGAAATTAATTATGTTTAACAATCTTTTTTATTGGTAGAATCTCATTTTACTGCAATTACAGCTGCAACTCTCTACCAGCCCATTCTTTTTTGCAAAACAGGTCAAGCTGAACCAGACTGGATGGAGAACGTCTGTAAAAATAAAGTTTCAAATCTCCGATAGACGTAGGTCTGGACTTTAACTGAGCCATTCTGATACATGAACATGCTTTGATCTAAACCTTTCCATTAGAGCTCTGGTTGGGTGCTTATGGTGGTGTTATGGTACTCGAGATCTGTCTTGAGACCACATGTCTTGGTCTTGTCTCAGTCTCAACTACTATTTTTATTCATTTTTGTCTCAAACGTGCTGGAGTCTGTTTTTTTTTTTCTCAAGACAAGAACCACAGCAACAACATCCTTTTTTACTGCAACTTAGAGTGAAACCCCTAACTGTGCCCCCACATATTGCAAATGAGAGGCATAAGAAAACAAGGAGAACAATTTTCCAGTGTAACTATACAAGTATTTCTCTGTCTACAACATGCAGAAAGAAATAACACTCAGTGAGGTAAGTCGTCCACCTGTAGCCTCCACTGACTGCCAGCAGCTAATGCTAAGTCAGTTAACATTTAGCTGGATGTATGCACTCTTCACAGTTGTCTGGTTTGTCAATTTAATCTATTACCAGCTTGTCAGATTTACTGGAAAAGTGGCATGTAGGTGAGGATCTGCTTACATACAAGTTTGGGTTCACATAAATGTTGTCCCAGTGCAGCCAGTTAGTTCGGAGCTCTTCTAGGTTAACTTGATAATAAGCTACCACGGGCAGATGTGCTTTAAACGTTTTCTGCAACAACTACATTATTATGATTATAGCAATCATCTTTATAATGGTCTTTCATTGGTTTGGTCTCCTTTGGTCTTGGACTTGGTCTCATATGGACTCCAACAGTAGTTTAGGGTCATTGTCCTGTTGCAGGATGAGCCTTCTTCCCCCACCCAATCTCTTTGTAGAATCTACCAGGTTTTCTTCCAGGATTTCTCTGTATTTAGCTCCATCTATCTTCCCATCAACTTTGACCAGCCTAACACTGCACATTACCCCACAGCATAATACTGTGGGGTAATGTGCAGTGTTAGTTTTCTGCCACACCAGAGCATCTTCCTTTACATATTTTTTGTGTCCTCTACATGGCTAATAGCAAATTGCAAACTTACGCCCGATATCTGCCTGGTGTCTCATTTGCTCTTCATGAAGCTGTCTATTATTAATGTTCTCTAATAAACAGACAACAGCTGTATTTATACTGAAATTAAATTACACACAGGTGGATTTTATTTACTAATTATGTCACTTTTGAAGGCAATTAACCGCACAAAATTTTATTTAGGGGTACTAAAGTAACGGGCTGAATACAGATGCATAATTTTCTCTCTACTTCACAAACATGTGCTGCCTCATGTTGCTCTATTACATTAAATTCCATAAAATGCATTGCAATTTGTGGATGTAATATGACACAATGTGATAAAGATCATAACGTTTGTAAGGTACCTCTACTTACCACAGTTTTTCAGTGTAAGAAGTGGGTGGCTTGTTGGGAGTGGTTCTGGTGTTGTAACATCTAGTCCAGCTGCAGCTATCTGTCCACGGCTAAGAGCCTCGTACAGGTCCTCCTGGTTCACCACAGCTCCTCTAAAACGAAGAACTCGTCACATCTCCATCCTCGTGTATCTTAACAGCAAACATACCAGGAAGCGGCCTACATCTGCATGTCCATTCCCTCAGCCACCGTTTTTAGAGGTCTACCTGCTTGAGTTGATGAAGACTGCCGTTTTTTTCATCTTGCTGAAAAATGCCTTGTCACACAGGCCCTGCGTTTCTGGTGTCAGTGAGCAAGAAACCACAATGAAATCACTCTCTGACACAAGCTCGTCCAGGGGAACTGTTTAACAGAGCAGACGGAAACACGTAGGATTAAGAAGGTGGCAGATGGACGAATACGGAAATTATTTCCAACTGAATCCTTAGTAGTATACTTAAAATGAGACCTTTTTTTGCACTGCCCTTTCCGCCTCACCAAGCTTTTCATAATTCCCACTTTTGACAATTTATTTCAAATTTTTTCTTACCAAACTCTCCATTGACCTCTGCACCGTGGGCCTTAGCTGTCCTTCCAGTATACAGCAGCCTCTTAACTCCAAACGGGAGGAGTCTCTGAGCTATGGCCATACCTGATCACATTCATTCAACAAAAAAGTCCCAGCCTCATATGGTCAAATCATATAACACAATGCTAGTTGGACCACACAGGATTTGTCACATAGATCCCGAGCATCCAAAATACATAAAGCAGCAACAGAAAAACAAACCAATGCGTCCCAGTCCAATGACTCCCACAGTGCTGCCAGACAGACCGTAACCGCACAGCCAGAGAGGTTTCCACGAGCTCCAGCCACCCCTGAGACAAAGAAAACATACTTATTTGACATATATGTAAATTAAAGCAGTTGATGCCATTTTGGGTTAAAAAGTAACAAAAACACATATCAGAGAAGTAATTTGTATAACTTGTTGAGGTTTACTTTTTGACCTCCTCCACTCCCTCTGGTAACCTGCGAGCGGTGGCCAGGAGCAGTGCCACGGTCAGCTCTGCAGTGGCGTCAGTCAGGACGTCTGGAGTGTAACCAACACGTATGCCGCTGTTGCAAGCAAAAGGCATTTATTACTGAGATGGAAAAAAACATTTACTATTACCAAGTCGGTTCTGTTTACTGGAGCTCACCGCTTTTTGATCTCTTCTAGAGCCAAGTGGTCGAATCCCACAGACATGGTGCTGATTACTTTCAGGTTTGGGCCTAAAATCAGAAAGAAAGCAGCTGAAATGTAGAAACTAGTGCTGTGTCGACTCTGTTTTAACACTGGCTTCAGATCAAATGTAATCGATTCTTCATCAGGTTACAGTGGCTTTGCAAGTGTAGGTTTTTTTTTAGGTTTTGGTGGAAGACTAGAACCAAGCAACCCACAACTTTGAAGTGGAAATAAGCAAAAACGTGATTTTTTTAAAAGTTTTTTTAAATGTCCACCACACTTCTGAAGATTTTTGCTTGCAAAACTTTCTGAAATCCATGTACCCTTTTCCGACTGGTAACCTGTCCAGGGTGTACCCTGCCTCTTGCCCAATGGCCGCTGGAGATAGGCAACTAGCCCTACTGTCTGGACTCCTACAGTCAATGATGTATTATTCTAACACACAATGTGGTTTATGTTTAAAGTATTTAAAAAAAATCAAAGTTATGGCAATTGGAAGACTGCATAGTCATCCATTTTGTTATGTCTCGGATCTAGAATGATTTACACATTTATTTGCTTGGATGGCCCTGAATGCTCTTTACTGGCTCACTGTGTGCTATAGAACTGATTTTAAAATTCATTTATTTGTTTTTAAATGTCTTAAAGGTCTTGTTCCACCTTATTTCTCAGACTTGCTTCACCCGTACTCTCCTTCGTTGTCTCTAAGGTCAGCTGACTAGCTGCTCCTGGCCGTTCCAAAGATGAGGCCGGGACTCAGGGGTAATCGTACCTTTGAGGTTGCAGCCCCTAAGTCATGGAGGGGGTTGCCTCTACATGTTAGACAGGTTCCTTCACTGTCTTCCTTTAAATCCTTTTTGAAGACTCATCCTATTTTCCCAACACACCATGAGTTGTTTGTTCTTTTCAGTGAGTAGTGGCTAAAATTGCTTTATGTCTGTTTTTGCTTTGCTATTTAGACTTATTCTCTTAATGTACAACACTTTGGTCAATCATTTGTTGTTTTTAAATGTGTTTTATAAATAAATTGGATTGGACATTGGAGTGGAGAGTCTTGCAATCAGAGGACAGGAGTGAAACATACCTGCAGCATCCAGAACCTCAGCATCGATCTTATCAGACAGCAAACACAGAAGACCATGAGCTCCCTGGACCCCTTTGAGGAGCTCTGACCTCGGGATAGGCTCATCTGAGTCCCACTGAGACACCTCACACCTGTTTCAGAGAGGAAGGTAAAAATGACAGTAGAATTTTTTGACACTAGTGTAAACTAAATGAACTCTGAGAATGACCTCACGGTCACCATAGCAGAGAAACCCGGCTATAGAAGAGAAAATGTGAGCATTGCAAACAGGTGTTGAAGTTTCATTTATCTTGGGGTCAAATTATGTCGCTGACAACATGGCAATCAGATACGCATGTACTGTTAACAAAACGTTAACCAAGCCGTTTATTAAGGTGTGAAACAAAAGGTTGCGAGTTAATCATTATGAAACTCTTCTTACACTCCAGTCGCTTCTGTCAGGATCTTCATTCCCTCTTGAGGGAAGCGCCTCGTTATGAAAACCTTCATCACGACCGAGATTATTTGAAGATCGATTCAATATTGCAGCTTCTGAACCATTTAACTGTTAGTCTGCAACAGTAAAAGCTACTTTTGCACACAGGCACAACGCAGGAAGTGCTTCAGACGCTTAGTGCGCATGCGCGGAGTCTGTGCGAGTTCAGTGTGAAGTTGGTAAAAAAAAAGTGAAGTTCGTGGTCATTATAGAAAAATGCTCCGACTGTATTTCATGCCAACCACATAGCATTGTCAGGCGGATAATGTGTCTTTGCTCATTAGGACCGTAAAGCGCATGCGCAATGTTTATAACATAAATTTCCTTCAGCGAAAAAACGTTTTAATAAATGCATAATAAAAATAGACAAATCACACACACAAGGAGGGATTTCATGATTGAAATACTTGTTTGAACATAACCGTTACCCCTCAACTCTTACACCTTTATTTAATACCAAGTCAATTATTAATAACATTATTATTATTGTCATAAAGGGACGTAAATATTTATGTGTTGTGTTAATGCTATTTTTGTATTTTTTATCACAATATTTGTTTTTGTTTTTTTTTTTGTTTTTTTTTTAACTAATTGCTCACCATAATATTGTTTATATATATATTTTTTTTTTTTTTTTAAGGTTTCCTTTCCGATTGGTTTCCAGGCTTTCGTGTTAAACGTTACTATTTCTTTCTGTGCCTTAATTTTTTCATTTTTGTTAAAAATAAAATTAATAATATAGGGTGCTCTTTAGGCCTGACCAAATTGAGCAGTTTAACTGAATATGCTTTGCATTCATAGCAGCCAACTCTTGTGCATTTCTGCTGTGTCAGTATAGGTTCCCCTTGTTGACCCTTATTGTCACTAGTTACAGAACTGTGATGCTATTTCTGTCAGTTTTTGCAACTTTTTAAAATCTTTTCTAATTATTACAACAAAAGAAAAAACTGTATTAGCAATTATGCTTTTACCTACTCTGCATTAATCCGGAAGACATCTAAGCGGCCTAAGTAAGTAACTTTGGAAGGGCGGCAGAGATCCACAACTCAAGTGTCATTAGGACACGCTACAAATCTGGCCTTTTTCGGAAGAGAGACCAAAAAAAAAGCCAATGATAAAATAAAGCCAAAAGAAGTTCAGAAGTCCAAGAGATATGGGGTTTGGGTCATAGGAGACCATAATAAAATTAACAGTACACATAACTCTGGAAACGCTTTTTCCTCAGTGAAACATAATGGTGGCATCATGTGGTGATGTTTTTCTCCAGCGTCAAATTCCAGACCCAAATCCAATTAAGAATGTGTGGCAAGACTTGAAAACTGATGCTCTCTATCAAACCTGACAGAGACATTTTGCAAAGCATCGGCACAAAAATTCACATCTTGACGTGTAAAGCAGTTGGAGCAAACACCCCAGAAGACCGGCAACTATAATGGACTAATGGATTTTGAAAACATCTCTCTTTTTGTTCCACATTCGCATCTATGAGCCTCGCCTCTGTCACATGAACTGCCAATAAGATAAATGAAAGTTTGTTTGTAATTTGAAAAATGTGAAATGGAATGAATACCTGAAAGTTTCCTTCCACAGTGTCTCCGATGAAAGTGAGTAAAGTGATTGTTAAACGGGTTAATTATTTTTTAATGCTACCTACTTGTGGCGTCATCTCCTCCTCCTCCTCCTGCCTCTATGGCAAGCCCAGCCCGGCGCAGTGGAGCAGCGGCCGCTCGCTCGGCTGTAAATGGTCTGTCGACGGCAGCAGAGGGCGGAATAAGGAGCTCTGGGTACGGAAGACATACCCAGACGCCAAAACAGGAAATTAGAGCGGAGGACCCAGTCTGGAAAGGTAGGAAATGGGCTTATTTCTAGTAACTGATACACATTCCTGCTGTCTTTGAGAGTGCAGCCCCAGCAGCAGTAAAAACCTGACTGTTCCGCTCGGTCTGTTTGTTGCTGGCTTCACAGATTCCGCTGCTGTTTTGTTGCGTGTTCGTTCTGTTGCTGTGACGAACCACGGAGTTACTCTCAGCGCACTTGTGAATATCACACAGTTTGTGTACAAAAAGCGAAATGTTAACAATCCAAATGTAGTATTTTTTATCAGCGGTATACCGAGGAATAAAACGCGTAATTCCTGCCATATATGGCAGGCGCTGCTCCGCTGTTTATACAGTGATGGGCAGCAGACCACAGTACACACTGTGCTTAGCATGAATAACGGGGAAATCTGGCCAGGCATTTCAGTATTTATTGTCATCTGTTGATATAAACTGCCCTGTTATAGTCATTCTATGATAATACTCAACTCTCTTCTTAACGTATGAGTGAACCTCTGCATACAACGCAATACATTTTTTAAGTTTTACTTCGCTTTGTCAGTTTTGAAATTTACCCAAATGGCATACATTTAAATAAATCAATTGTATTGCACTCTATCTGAAAGAATGCTTGGACTGCAGTGTTTGCCATGCATTTACATTCTACCTATCAGTATTGTCCTTGGAAACCTCAGCATATGATTCTTAAGCCTTAATGAGTCAAGATGGTACAACTGCAACTGATATCATATTTGGATAATTGAACAACATCGCAATGACATGTTTTTCTAAAACCTGCAGCTCTAAATTGAGGGAACCTTCTATAAATACATGTATTATATTATTTTTAACTTGATTCTGTTGTGGCGGCAGATATCATATCATATATCATATCATTGACACACTGAACCTGGTTCTGCTGGAGGTTTCTTCCTGTTAAAAGGGAGGTTTCCTCTCCACTGTCGCTACATGCATGCTCAGTATGAGGGATTGCTACAAAGTCGATGCAAGCGACTGTCCACTGTCGCTACTTGCTTATCCAGGAGGAGCGAATGCTACAAGTCTCTGACTCAATCCAATCTGCTGGGTTTCCGTAGATAGAAATACTTTTTAACATATTTGAATAATAACCTGAATTTTACTGTGTTGTTTGATAACTAGGATCAATGGAAATGTTTGTTCATGACTTTTCTGGACACTCATTCAATAAAATTAGAAATATAGGAGAGTGACAGTGGAAAGGCTTTTGTTGAGGATGCACCGATCAGGTTGATCGTGCCAATACTGATTTTTGATTTACTTTCATCTGCCAATTCTGATTTTGACAGATTCTAAATTGGTGACTAAAATGGGTAAAAAAGACAAAATGTACTGCAGGTTCTCTAATGGAAGGAGTTGGTTTAAATCTATCAGAAAATACAAGATAATCCCCATTTATGCATCAAAGCTAGGGCTTCAGGATATTAGGAAAGCATAACATTGTTATATTATTGTTGATTATTGTTACTTATGATACTCTATATCAGGTGTGAACATAGAGGACAATTCAAGTCCATGTAACCAAATATAGTATTGAAAAGCAGAGTTTTATTGCAAGGGACCTGAAATATTACTGTATATTCTACTAAATATTGGTTGTAAGCATTCCCTTGCAGTTGCAATGTTGCACAGACTGAATGCACTAATAAGTTTTTGTTGTAAAGACCATCTTAGAGTGGTTTTATTCTGACCACTCTAAGATGAAGGTCATGTATTTGTTAGTGTGGCAATCTGGTAGACCAACTCTAAAGAGTTTATGTATTTAGAAGGGTATTTTATGTGCCCATTAAGAGATGTCTGAAGCAGATTTCCATCATCTGATCTTTTAAAACAATGACCCATAGCATTAGCGCATTCATTTCTCTAGATTCTTTTGTTGCCTCACATAAGAACTGTATAGTTCAAATTGCTCACATCTTACTTACAATAGAAAAAAAAAAATTTCTTGAGCAGCTTTATGGGTTTTTTGGGTCTGTCCTACTAAATCAGCTACCTCTTTACAGTGACAGAAATGTTGATTTGGGATGCCCCGGCATTTTATATTCAACCGTATATTCTAATAAGGTTACATCTAGGCTATGCTAAAAGATGCAATGATTTAGCTCTTTTGAAAACTTTGGATAGTGTAGTGTTTAGAATCAAAAACACAGTAAACAAAAGGATATGTTTGGGCGAGTGTTATTTAGTGCATGTAATGTAATCTTATTATCAGGTTTGCCATTTCAGAAAAAAGTGCCCAAGCACCAACGGCTGGCTGTTGGCTGAGGAACCTGTAGAACCTGTCTGGGCCTGCCAGAAACCACTGGCTCGCTGGAGTAAGACTTATACTGTGCAATGGCTCTTTTGACCTTGCACAGGATCCCATCCGGCTCCACCTCCCCGGTGAGTCTCTAGCCGTCCCCACGCCTTGCCGTACTTACCGTCTCCACAGATATTACGTTGTTTACTTTATCTGCACAAAGATCAGAGCGTGTGTGTGTGTGTTTGTGCAGAGACCTTTAAGGTCGATGGGAAAAACCACCCCCTGTATGTGTCCTTTTGTGGATACCAGCACAAAGTTTGCCCAGAGGACGATGAGCCCTTTTGTTTTTTTGTTTGCCAGGGATTTAATTTGGCTGATAAGTGTTACCACAGATATCATAATCTAGAAACCATTTATCAAAGCATATGAATAGCTTTATTTCTATATGAAAGCTTTTTGAGGCTGTTAAATACATGCATTTTATCATGTTAATGCATTATCATTGGCCACTGTTTCCTATTTTCTCTATTTTACTCTCTGTCACACTATCATGAAAATAATGGCTAAAGTCTGACTGTTCTGTCCTTTATCATTGTCCACCTAACCATAAATGAATTGAGTCTTTCTCCAAGGCTCATTCTATGCACATTTTGTCACAGAATCTAATCACCAACAGTCTTAACTTGTTGTTTTCTCCTTTTTTTCTTCTTCCTCAAACTCTCCTCATCGTTCCTCTCCTGGCTCCTGCCCACATCTCTTTAATTTTCTTTTCTTGACTCTGTCTGGACTTGTCAGTTGCGTAAAAGGTAACGTTACTGTCTTATGTTTCTTTCCTTGTGAACTCTTTTTCTCCATTGCTACAGCTACTTCTCTCTTGTTTCTCACACCCTTCTCTTTTCTCGCACCATGTTTCTTCTTTATATTTCTTCTTCTTCTATAATTTAGCTGTTTATCTGTCTGGTTTAACCCAAATTTCATCTCCCATTTTTGCAGTGCATACATATAGATAATTCATTGTGTTTGTTCTATTTCTTCACAAGTGCAATGGAAAAACATAAAAAAATGCTCTCTCATTTGTTCGCTTCAATCAAAAAGACATATGACTGGAGAGCATTTAAAACAGTGTGTATATTAGTGCAATGATTTTATATAAGCAAAAAACAAAAATGAACAGTTTGCCGCAGTATATAAAATATACAAGCTGTATTGTAAAAACTAGCATCGATAGAAGACGGAAAAATGTTTGTGCATGAAAACGAATGCTGGGCAAAATATTTCTGACTGAATAATTAACTGTGTCTTTGTTCAAAGTCAGACGTTTACATATACTAAGGTTACACGTATGCTAAGCAATCTGGGAAAGCCCAGATGATGGTCTCATAGCTTTGTGAGCTTCTGATAACTTAATGTATAACATTTGTATTAATTGGAGGCACACCTGTGGATGTATTTTTAAGGCATGACTCAGACACACTGCTTCCTTGTGTGGAAGCATGGCAAAATCCAAAGAAATCAGGAAAAGAATTGTGCACCTCCCCAAATATGTTTCCTTCTTGAGCACAATTTCCAGATTCCTGCTGTTGCCACGACGATCTGTTCAGACAAGTATAAAAAGCATGGGAATGTCGAGCCGTCGTACCTTATAGGAAGGAGACTGGTTTTGTGTCCCAGAGAACATGATTTGGTGTGAAATGCATGACAACCCTAAATGGTTTAGAGATTGTATTTCCCAATAGTTAAATTAGTTCATCATGTGCCACTCATTGAGGAAGAAGCCATTACTCCAAAAGCCAGGTTACGATTTGCGCATTCCCTCACTCACGTTTTGGAGACCTATCCTGTGGTTTGATGAAACTAAAGTTAAGGTGACCACTATTGCATTTGGAGAAAGAAAAAGACGGAACCTTACAAGCTCGAGATCATTAACATTCGCCACTGGCGCCCTGTGCTCTTCACAGATGAAAGCAGGTTCACACTGAACACATGTGACAGACGTGACAGAGTCTGGAGACATCATGGAGAGCGATCTGCTGCCTGCAACATCCTTTAGCATGACCGGTTTGGCAGTGGGTCAGTAATGGTGTGGGGTGGCATTTCTTTGGAGGGCCGAGATGAGATCCTCAGACCCCTTGTGAGACCATATGCTGGTGCAGTTGGCCCTGGGTTCCTCCTAATGCAGGACAATGCTAGACCTCATGTGGCTGGAGTGTGTCAGCAGTTCCTGCAAGATGAAGACATTGAAGCTATGAACTGGCCCGCCCGTTCCCCAGACCTGAATCCGATTGTGCACATCTGGAACATCATGTCTCACTCCATCCACCAACGTCACGTTGCACCACAGACTGTCCAGGAGTTGGTGGATGCTTTAGTCCAGGTCTGGGAGGAGATCCCTCAGGAGACCATCCACCGTCTCATCAGGAGCATGCCCAGACGTTGTAGGGAGGTCATACAGACACATGGAGGTCACACACAATACTGAGCCTAATTTTGACTTGTTTTAAGGACATTACATCAAAGTTGGATCAACCTGTAGTGTTTTTTAATCTTGTGTGTGACTCCAAATCCAGGCCTCCATTGGTTAATACATTTGATTTCCATTGATGATTTTTGTGTGATTTTGTTGTCAGCACATTCAACTTTTTACAGAACAAAGTATTCAATGAGAATATTTCATTTATTCAGATCTAGGATGTGTTATTTGAGTGTTCCCTTTATTGTTTTGAGCAGTGTATATATATTACTTTGCCACCTTACTCATAAGGTTGTTTTTATTGCATTTATTCTGAAGGATGAAAGCCTTCAAAAGAGAGGACGACTTCAGAAAAGGTAGATATTTATTCAGTTCCCATAAACCTAACAGTTTTCTGAAGACAACAGTGTGAAACTAATTGTTCTCCGTTTGTCTGTGTCTAGAGAGAGCTTTGCATTCGTTAAAGGAGCTGCTCTTCTGCTGGAAGATGCTGACGCTGGGGGTCTCAAAGATGGCACTTCTTCACATGACGTGACTTCTCCTGTGAAAAAAGGCACTGGAGCATCAGAGACTCAGCACAGACACCTCCACGCCATGCTAGAACAGCTCAGACCTGAAGATAACATCAAGCTGGTGAGCCCGTCTGCCGAAATGCATGTTACATGTGATTAGGAAAGCCTGAAAAATGGAGGCATGGGAAGAAATTTCGTTAAAATACCTCCTGTGTGGATCATAATAATGCAAGTTTTAGGCTTATGCATGTATTAAACTAGCTGCAATTATCCCAAGGTTAAGTACTGATGCAAAAACTCTTTGCTGATGCCAATTCATTATTACTGTCATGGATAATGGCTATATTATAATAGTTATGTTTTAGTATTCATAAGACCTTTTGCATAATTTTAGGGCCAGTTAAACAGATTCTCTGGCATCTCATTACAATCACTTTAAACTAGGGGAAGGGTATAATCTTTAGTGCTCTTTAGACCATAACTTTGATATACACTGATAACAGTAGCCACCATATGCCCATGTATTGTTTGTATCTCAGCTCCACCAAAACACATATTTGGAAACCCACTAAGCTAAAGTTTGTGAGGTTTACAACTCGTTATGATTGATGTGTTGATGGCATTGCGATAAACTTTCAAGTGTGACAGAAAACTGATCTGAAAAATACTGTTCTCCTTTATCCTGATGTTCTCCTCCCAGATTTCATTCTTTTCCAAGGATAGAAGCCTGTGCATGATATTTCACACCATGTACAATCAGATAAATGTTTTGGTTCCATCAGGCGCCATGTTGCATGTGAAGCATTTTTATTTTTTTGCACTGACTAGTCTTGTCCTTCTCGCTGCTCTTGCCCTCTGTCACGCAGGCGGTGGAGCTGGAGTCGGTCAGCCCGGTCAGAGTCAGGTATCTGATCGTCGTCTCCACGCTGGCAAGCAAACAAGAGAGCATTCTGCTGGGCATGGATTTCCCCAGCTCAGACAGGTGCGGGTGACTTAGATGCTGGTGTACTGTTCCATATGCGGTGCACAGGTTAGCAAACATTTTTTTAACCCTGTCAAATCCAAATTCCTTACTTAAACGTGTCTTTTTGCAGCACTCATTGCACTATTGGCCTGGTTCTGCCGGTATGGAGTGACACACAAGTGTATCTGGATGGAGATGGGTAAGAGACATTTAAAAGATTTAGGGAGAGAGGATTTGAAGTGAAACCAGTCTGCAGCCTGGTGTCTGGGATTTCTTCCAGAGATGACGTGTTATTTATAGAGTTGACTCATTTGTTATAAATTACACATGCTCACTCTCCCTCAGACTCTTACATAAACATGAAGATCATGTTTTCACTGAAAATAAAAGCTCTAACTGTTGTTCTATGTGATTCTGCTGTTGTATGAAAAGCATCAAGTATCCAAATGTCTGCAGAGGAGCACTGTGAAAGAGGGCTAAAACATTCAGGCTCACATGATTTGAGGACTGACTGCTGTGTATTAACTGATCTGCAATCACATGATGAGTGTCAAACAAGATGCTTTAATTGGTTGTCATGTTGCAGCGTGTTCACCCCTTATAAGGCCAGATCACACCTCTCACTTTGTTAGTTTTTCTTCTTTCTCACTGCCCTCACATTTACATTTTTCACTTTATTCACCAGAACTGTCATATATTTGCCCTGACTATTTGCTTCCTGCCCCTTCTAGCTGACTGTGTTTTTCCAATAGTCCTTTCTTATCAGATTTCTTTCCTTAGTGCTCTTCCTTATCTGTCTCTTCTGTGGAGTTTATTATCACAGCTCAGATTTTGTTTTGTCTTCTTTTTGCAGTGGTTTTAGTGTGACGTCGGCTGAGGACACCAAAAATTTTAAACCAGTTTCCATGCAGACCATGTGGTGAGTGCTGGTGACACAAAATATGTTAAATCTATAATAATCAGGAGTCTTAGGGAGAGGCCAGAATGTGCTTAGATTTCATTTTTAACCCTCAGGCATTTAAGTTCTTTTTAATTCCTGTCAGTTCTCAGAAAACTGTGTCAAACTGGAATAATAAAAAAATGTGGAAAAGAGCCATCAAGTCCCTACTCTAAACCTCTTCCTGAGGTGTGTTTACACTTTGCATTAACCATTGGTCTGTGGTAATGTCACATTTGTCTCAAGCTACCACATTCTGTAGATGGGGGGGGGGGAATAGTGGTGATTTCACGTAATTTCTTTCTGCAGAAATGTGAAGTTCGTTTAGGCTCCAGTTTTGCTAACTTTTACCTTCCCCCACTAACACAACAAGTATTAGAATGAATCTGCAGCATTTCAGATCGCTCCCTCCCCAACAAGCAACTAAAAGCATCAACTCTTTTCCTCTTGTTACATGTAAAGCTAGTCAACAACCTCCTGGAAAAGAAATGCATCGCCAAATGTACCAAACGTAGTGCATGGCTCTCTTTACGTGTGCTGTAGTTCACAACTAGTAGGCAATCAGTTTAATCTAAAGTCAGGTGAAGGCAACAAATGTAAGACGTATAAACCTCCTGGTCTTTTGAGCACCTCATTTGTCTGGGAAGGCACAATACAGCAGGACTCTCCTAAAAGAATAAGAGAACACCACTAAGTTATGGATCGGCAGCAGAGAAATGATTTGGCAGAGTACTAGACTCTGCCTTTATCCTAGTTTACACTTTCCCCCAACCATGACTGGTTCCTCTTCTTGCTTGCTGCTGCTGCTTTTGCAGATTGTGCTCAAGTTATTGCCCATTCTTTTTGATAAAATAGCTAAAGATCAACTTGAATACAGAGCATCATTGGAGCTCTGTGTGTTTAGGGTCATTGTCCTGCTGGAAGGTGAGCCTCTTGCCCCAGTTTCAAGTCTTTTGCAGCTTCCAGCTTCTTTTCTCCATAAATTAGCCATTTAGTTCCAACATCTACAGGGTTGGACAATGAAACTGAAACACCTGTCATTTTAGTGTGGGAGGTTTCATGGCTAAATTGGACCAGCCTGGTAGCCAGTGTTCATTGATTGCACATTGCACCAGTAAGAGCAGAGTGTGAAGGTTCAATTAGCAGGGTAAGAGCACAGTTTTGCTCAAAATATTGAAATGCACACAACATTATGGGTGACATACCAGAGTTCAAAAGAGGACAAATTGTTGGTGCATGTCGTGCTGGCGCATCTGTGACCAAGACAGCAAGTCTTTGTGATGTATCAAGAGCCACGGTATCCAGGGTAATGTCAGCATAGCACCAAGAAGGACGAACCACATCCAACAGGATTAACTGTGGACGCAAGAGGAAGCTGTCTGAAAGGGATGATCGGGTGCTAACCTGGATTGTATCCAAAAAACATAAAACCATGGCTGCCCAAATCACGGCAGAATTAAATGTGCACCTCAACTCTCCTGTTTCCACCAGAACTGTCCGTCAGGAGCTCCACAGGGTCAATATACACGGCCGGGCTGCTATAGCCAAACCTTTAGTCACTCATGCCAATGCCAAATGTTGGTTTCAATGGTGCAAGGAGCGCAAATATTGGGGTGTGGACAATGAGAAACATGTATTGTTCTCTGATGAGTCCACCTTTACTGTTTTCCCCACATCCGGGAGAGTTACGGTGTGGAGAAGCCCCAAAGAAGCATACCACCCAGACTGTTGCATGCCCAGAGTGAAGCATGGGGGTGGATCAGTGATGGTTTGGGCTGCCATATCATGGCATTCCCTTGGCCCAATACTTGTGCTAGATGGGCGCATCACTGCCAAGGACTACCGAACCATTCTTGAGGACCATGTGCATCCAATGGTTCAAACATTGTATCCTGAAGGCGGTGCCGTGTATCAGGATGACAATGCACCAATACACACAGCAAGACTGGTGAAAGATTGGTTTGATAAACATGAAAGTGAAGTTGAACATCTCCCATGGCCTGCACAGTCACCAGATCTAAATATTATTGAGCCACTTTGGGGTGTTTTGGAGGAGCGAGTCAGGAAACGTTTTCCTCCACCAGTATCATGTAGTGACCTGGCCACTATCCTGCAAGAAGAATGGCTTAAAATCCCTCTGACCACTGTGCAGGACTTGTATATGTCATTCCCAAGACAAATTGACGCTGTATTGGCCGCAAAAGGAGGCCCTGCACCATACTAATAAATTATTGTGGTCTAAAACCAGGTGTTTCAGTTTCATTGTCCAACCCCTGTATGTCCTTGTTGTGTGTTGACCAGATGTAAAAAAAAAGTTTAAGAGGCATGAATACTTTTGCAATGCACTCCCATTTGCCTATAGATTGTACTGTAATCTTTCTTACATTTGCTCCTCTGATAAGAGCTGTCTGCTTGGCTAACAGCAAGTATTAACTCTCTACCCTGTCTCGACTCCTTTAAGGTCAATCCTGCAGGTGTTGCACGGCTGCTGCGAGCGGGCAGTCAAAGCAGCCGTAATCCCAGGCAGCGGGCTGGAGTGGGCCCAGCACTATGCCAAGCGCATTGAGTCCGACCGGTTCTGCCTGAATGAGTGGGAGGCCATGAACGACCTGGAGTCAGTGCGCAGGGACAGTAATGGACAGAGGTTAGAGGCCTGTTTTTTAGCTTCTTTTTAGATTGGATCAGTGTTCTGAAACACTTCTGCAGCCAGGAAACTATCTTAGTTACAATTTGAAATGCAACTATTTAAAGCTGTTCCACAACAAGTAGGTCATGCATGCAACATCTTATCGAAGCAATCCTTTAGAGACAAAAGATTTATAAACAGCTTTTACTCTGCGGCTAGATAAAGTAAATAATGACATTAAATGTGCAGCGATGCATACATATATCGAAGTTGGCTAATGTTCAATGTTGGTTAATGTTCAATGTTAATGTTTTTGTAATCATGCTCACTACTTGATTTTTAGCATGTCATGTTCCCCCTCTGCATGCTGCTGTAAATTTTAAATAGGTATAATTTTGTCTTTTAATCCTGTTGTTCAATACAAACATGCTACCTTGCGTTAAAGCTTCTCTTTTCTTGTTTAAAAAGCTCTGCAGACAGAGTTTCCAATGAAAGGCTCATCAAAGAGCACCTAAGAGACATCATGAGGACTGAAGACCTTGACAACCTCACGTCCAAAATGGTAAGCTGTGTAGACAGAGGAAGTTGGTCTGCTGTTTTTAGATCAGCAGGGAGGTTAAATAATTAATGAACATGCAAATGCATCCATTGTTTAATTTTTCATTTGCTTCTGCAGGTGCACACTGCTCTGGAGACCAGGATAGGGTTTGACATGAGACCCTACAAGGAGTACATTGATAATGAGATCTTGGTTACCATGGCTCAGATGGACAAACCTTCAAAAATATTTGATTACCTTTACCTGGTACGTGATTGTGTACCTTTAAGCTGTAGTAAACCTTACTTTCCGCTATATAGAGGGCTTTCCCTGCAGTGGTCAACAAACTGACAGAAGCGAGCTTTCGCCAGGATGTTGTCATATGACTGTAACTTCCCCTTTGTGGGACATTGTGTGTTATCGGTGAAAGGGAAGACAGCTCTGCAGGCCCTTTCCGCCCTCTGGTCTGTTTTAGTAACTTTTTCTTTTAAATTATTTTGTTTCAGGGCTCCGAGTGGAACGCAGCTAACTGTGAGGAGCTGCAGAAAAACAAGTTAGTGTTTGTTCTTGCCTGCAAATGTCCCCACATATCTGTCTGTCTCCATGACTCTGGCCAATTGTTTCATGATGTGTATAATTCAGAACTATGCCTTTTGTTTTGCTGAGTCACTAACGTGACTCTACCTCTGTGTGTTTTTCAGCATTGGCTACATCCTGAATGTCACAAGGGAGATTGACAATTTTTTCCCAGAATCCTTCAGTTACATGAACATCAGAGTATATGACGTGGAGGCCACCGATCTGCTCTCTCATTGGCCGGACACATACAACTTCATCAACTCTGCAAGGTGGAGCTAAGTCACCAAACTTTAAATGCTTCAGGGTGCAGTTTAAAATAGTTACCTAAATTTTACATTTAGGCCTGCATGATTTTAAGGAATCATGCTGTTGCTGCAATTGTCCCACCACTTTCCTTGCTGGTCAGAAACTTCTGTGCCCTCATCAGCAGGGATTAATATATTAATTTGGGCTTGTATTGATGCATTTGAGCTGTCATTATTTTAAGGGTAGAATAATTATACAACTAACAACTTCACAACATTTTAATATTATATAGACATATGACACCACTAACATTTGCATCAGGTACTTTCTAGGAACCACTTAGGAACAAACCCATTATAAATTAGAACATTCTGGTATTCCAGTTTGAAATCACCATGGACTGACAGGGTTATAGAGGAAATTTACTGCCAAAAATCAAGATCACATATTTTCAATTTGAAAGCAGGGTTTCATTCTGCTTGTACTCAAACTTACAGTCGCAGTCAGTAGAAGGAAACAATCGCACCCCATCTAAGCTAGCAACCTAGCAGTTGCACACTGTCATTCTATTGGCTGATATGGTTGCTAGGAGATGATACGACTTCAATCTGAGAGCAAAAAGAGTTTCAGAGCAGGGAAGAAACTTGAGAGCATAGTTTTGATCCGAGCAGCGAGCAAGTTTACGCGCATGGAGGATGAAGCAAGCAGGAGAAGTTATTTATGCAAGAAGCAATAGATCAGAGCGCAGAAACAAAGATTTGAGAGAGAACAGAGTATATTTGAAAGAAAGTAGAAGTTTTAAGTACAAGCATTGCTTAGTTTGAGTACAAGCAGAATTAAATCCTGCTCTCAAATTGAAAATATGTGCTCTTGATTTTTGGCAGTAAATTTCCTCCATACAGGGGTGCCGACAAACAGAGATTTCAAAATCAGTGCCTTCAGTCTTGTCTGAAATTTGCAGCTGTCCAAACGCCTTCAGGAACATTTCTCAAGAGCCGACCTCAGAGAAGACCTAGAACTTGCTGGAGGAATTGTATATCCCGTCTGGTCTGGGAACGCCTTGAGATCTCCAGAATGCACTGGGGGATGTCGCCAGGTAGAGGGATGTCTGGATTTCCCTCTTGGACCTGTTACCCCCTTGACCCAATGTCGAACCAGCGGAGGACAGTCAGATGGAAGCAACATTTCATAGTCAGACCAAACAAACCATGTTTCCGCAATGATGAAGTGTTAAATGTGACCAAGGCATGGCTTTTAAAACTTAAGAACATTGTACCAACGTGCATGGTGGTGGTAGCATAATGCTGTGGGGCTGTTTATTTGACCGTGGTATTGACACAACTCTCAAGGTGCAAGGGGTGGAATAAAGGAGGGCCATCTCCAAATAGTTAAACTATTTCTCAAATCATCAGCTAAATTAATGACAGTTTACCAACAGGACAATGATCCCAAAGAATCTTCCTTAAACCTCAATCTGGTCAAGATTCATGGACTATGGCTAAAAGTCAGATTTATGTTAGGAAACCAACTAACCTAAATTAACTTGGAAAGGTCCAATAAAGAGCCAGAATTATTCTAAAACTTGTTGAAAACTACAAAAGGTACATGAATTCCCTGCAACTTGCTAAATCACTTTTATTTTAACGTAATATTAGTGAAGTGTTTATATATTTAAGCCTACATTCAAAATGTTGACTTCATGAGAATTAGAGAAAATCCACAATAAACTTTTGACGTGTTTTCAATTGAGCCCAGATTCTTCATCTAGATGTTAAACCTGTTTACAGCCAAATGAGTAGACATGTTTACTTTTTTTTTTTTTTTTTTTTACAATTGCAGCTTAACATATGGCCACATTTATAACGTATTTTTTGCTGTCTATGAACCTAATAAATCATTGGGATAGCTTTACTGCTGTAACAAATATGGTGGAAACAAACTCGTATAAGTGTGCTTTCTTGAAATGCCATTGAAGACAACTCTTTTACAAAATACATAACGTTTCTAAAGGGCAACTGCAAATATTGATGATGTGGTCCATTAGGGTAGCCATTAGGGATATTTTCTTTGAATTTGCAAAGCCCATTAGCCAGACAAAAGTCTTCCAGTCAGGTGAGGAGCCGGCCCGTATAATGTTTATAGCATTTAGGCGAGATATGTTGTACTTTGGACTTTGTGCTGTTTTTATTTGACACTTCTGGGCAAGCACATAATAAGCTCTGTGGCACACTTTGACATTATAATGTTGGTTGTATTAAGGTAATTCCTTTAACTAGGCCACCTTTTTAAATTAAAATGAAGTGGACTCAATGTCGCTTGACCTTTTTTTTTTTTTTTTACTTTTTAAGTTACTTCTTTTGAATTTTTATAAAATACTTTACTTCAACCAAAGTCTCTCCTGCAGGTTAAAAATAAGGAGCTGTCACAGAGAATGATTTTTCCCTAAGTATAGCATAGTTGAGCTGCTCTATCTGCAAATCCTTACTGAACCATCAGCACTGGAAGAGAAAATGGTGACTGTTTGAAAGTGGTGTTGCACGGTGGTGCAGTTGGTAGCACGGTTGCCTTGCAGCAAGAAGGTTCTGGGTTCAACTCCTGGCCGGGGGTCTTTCTGCATGGAGTTTGCATGTTCTCCCCATGCATGCGTGGGTTCTCACCGGTTACTCCGGCTTCCTCCCATAGTCCAAAGACATGACTGTTAGGTTAACTAGTCTCCCTAAATTGCCCTTAGGTGTGTGAATTAGTGTGTGCATGGTTGTTTGTGTGTTGCCCTGCGATGAACTGGCGACCTGTACAGGGTGTACCCTGCCTCCCACCCATAGACAGCTGGAGATAGGCACCAGTTTCCCTGTGACCCACTATAGAAGAAGCAGTATAGAAAATGACTGACTGACTGACTTTTTCAAAGTCTGATGTTTGAAACTCAGAGTTCAGGTTGTCAGACTGATCAAAAGGTTCACCAGCATGCAGTATCTCAGTATGTGTTGCACTTTGAACCTGTGAGTCATTGCCTCTCCTCTGCGTGTCACAGGAAGAGTGGAGAGGCGGTGTTGGTGCACTGTAAGATGGGAGTGTCTCGATCCGCATCCACGGTGATCGCCTACGCCATGAAGCAGCAACACTGGGCTCTGGAGGAGGCGCTGGCCTACGTTAGGGATCGCCGCTCCATCGTCAAGCCCAACGATGGTTTTCTGAAGCAGCTTCAGACCTACAGCGGGATCCTCAACGCAAGGTGGGACCTGATGCTGTGTGAAATGCCATGTTTTATCAAAAGAAGTGTTTCTTTGTGCTTGGATGTCTGGAATGACTAATTCTTACAGGAGCTGTGATGTGTGTTTGTTCATCTTTGCAGCCAGCAACGTCACAGCGCTCTCTGGAAGCCAAGACAGAAGTCAGTGCGAAAGGACAAGGGAGGGCCGGTCGACAAGCCAGGAGAGGAGGACGAGGATGAAGACGAGGATGAAGACGAGGAAGATGATGTATACAGTCCAGATGAAAAAGATTCCATCAGTCTAGATGAGAAAAATAATTCAGAGGAAAACCTAGAGGTAATTCTATCATTTCTAAAAAACAATAAGAAAAATCAACATTTTAAATCCTGTAGTTTTTATGTTTACTGGCTGGTTGACCTCAGTTTGTTTCTCAAACACTTTCAGGTGTTTGGAGAACCAGTTCCACAATCTGACAACCTCCAGTCTGCCAGGCAGGAAGGACCAGGTCCCATTATCACTATAAATGAACCAGACAAAGTACGCCGGTTAAGATACACACACACACACACACAGAACATCTGAAGACACTGATGGTTTACGAAACATCTTTTTAATCCAAAGGTTGCTTCAAGTGTGAACCGCAGTGGCAGGATGAACCTCTTCTCCCTCATGCAATCCATTAGCGAACTAGATGACGAGGATAAGGGACATGAGCCGGTAAATAAACTGCTGATCCTCTTTACCGTTTAACTCTGCTCTATAAAACTGATTGGCTGTGAGAAAAATCTGTAGAAGAATCTCAGCGAAATTAACTTGTTAGAATAGTCTGGAAACATCCAGATTCAGAGAGTCTACAGGTTGAATATTCCCAGCTATGATTCTTCTTATGTGGTAATTAATTATTATTTAAAATTAGCTAACAAAGCTTGAAAATTCTGTACGAAGGGACCACAAGGAAAGTTGTTTTAGTTTTTAATTACAGACTGATGCTAATTAAGGTCCATTTCTGTTTTGAATTTGAAAAGAGGTAAAAACTTTCTGCACCGTCTGTGGAAATGTAAGTTGATAAAACTATTCTGGGGGAGAGCTTTCCTCTGATTCCTCTTTGGGGAAATGTCACAAACACAAAGTGTGATTATGAATATAATAGTTTTCTTCCCAGTTAGTTTATGTATTGAAGAGGGAATGTATTTATATACCTTGAATTCTTCCAGATTTTATCATGAGAAGCACATGCACCAGGAGAACTTTAAAGTAGGATTAGGTTACAAATCAACATTAAATGCTTTGAACATTTCACACAGCATTGTTTAAACTGGAAACAGAGTACGGCACAACTGCAAACCTACCAAGACATGGCCAACATCCTAATTTGACAGTCGGGGCAAGAAGGTCATCAGCAGGCAGCCGAGAGGCCCATGGTAACTCTCCCACCTGAGATCCGCAGCTCATATGGTAGAATCTGCTGACATGAGAGCTATTAGTCGTTGACTCCATACATCTGGCCCTTATGTAAGAGCGGCAAGAAGAAAGACTATTTTGATAGAACGCCGTAAGAAGTCATGTTTGCTGTTTGCCAGAAGCCATGCAAAGAACACAGCAAACATGTAGAAGAAGGTGCTCTGGTCAGATAACTGCAAAATATTACGTTTAAGCCTACATGAAAACAATAACTGCTCATAGACGTTAGTACACCATCCCAACAGTTAATTATGGTGGTGGCAGCATCATGCTATGGGCATGCCTTTCTTCAGCAGGCATAAGGATGCTGGAGGTAATATTGGGAAATCTTGCAAAAAACCTGTTGGTTCATCTTCCAGCTGGACTTAAGGCAAATTTTGAAAATTGTTATTCACAGACGTCCCTCGTCTCATCTGAGTGAGCTTGACTTATAGTACAAAGAAGAATGAGCATATAAATTATTTAATTTAAAACAAAAATATTGAGAATAATCTCTTTGAGTCCCCTGTACAAATCAGACAGCTGGGAAGACTGGACAAATGACAAAAAACCCAAACATGCATACAAAAGCAATTTATTTTAACCAATTTGGCTGAAAAACATCTACTGACAGACGTTTCTGCCTCCGGGTCACTGAAAGGTTGTGTAAAATGTTCAAGTAGAGCATTTCCATAATTTTATGTGACTTTGAAAGAGGTTTCAGGGATTTTTTTCCTTTTAGTTTAATGAGTGAGGTCTGTGCCGTTAATGCCAAAATGGATTGATGCATTTCCACTAATAAAGGTTTTCAAAGACATTCTGCTGCATATCATCCCCATGTCTTCCTTTTACGTAGATTTCCTGTATATTTCAATATAGATGTTCACAACAAACTCTTTATTTTGTTTGAAGCTTTCTGGCAGTCCGAGGCGCTCTCCTAAGCAGCGAAGGAACAGCCACGGCCGACGGGGGCTCGCCCACCAAAAAGCATGCGTTGATTTGTCACCAGAGCCGCGCTCCCTGCCGGATGGTGGTCAAAGCAAGCACTAAAATGAACAAAGAGCTGGACAATCAGGGAGAAAGGGGTTTCACTAAAGGAAATCCTGTTGAACCCAGGAAACATGCCAAGGTAGTTCTATTGAAGCTGTATTTTGTGTTTCACGAACTTCCATTGCACATCTGAGCTCCTAAAAATACCTGTTTTATTTTAATGAGGTTGTGTGTTAAGTATTGTTGTACCAGTGACAGGCAGGATTTCCTATTGCTGATGTCAAAGTGGTATTATGGTTATAAAGTGTTGTCATTAGGACTCACAGAGGCCCCTTCTTGCCTCCTGAAGCTTTCCCTTAAACACTGCAGAGATCTATGCAATACCTGTAATCTCCCATTCCCTGGTAAACACGAGGCTTTAAACTACCACTTCTCTATTTCCTCCCAAAAAATGGTCCTTGGTCTCTGATGGAAGGATTTTCCTGTATCTAAGCTGTGCATTACAGACCACGTTAAAGGCCAGTTTTTATGGCACATGCCTGATTGCCAAACTGTTTTTCTACGTGACAGTGAATATATTTAATTGAAGAAAAAATATTGTAAGGAACAACTGTAGACCATTTTATTTTTATTCTATTGTATACTCCTGGACTGCATGAGTGCCTTCAACCTGAGAATATAGGCTGGTGTTTTTGTTTTTTACTAGATGGCCCCATCTTGTATCTTTCCTAGTTTCTTACTTGGTTTAATGGCTTCATCAATGTGATTTTCAGAGATTGAGCTTTATATATATATAGGTATCCATGTGTAATTGCTGGTGACCTGGGTGCATGTTGCTGTGCTTATATTCCAGCCTGTGAGACCAAATCATTCAGGGTTACTTTTATTGTGTATTTATATGAACTTTATTATTGGCTTCTACTCCAGAGGTCACCAGATGCTGATGTGGAACATTATTTCATGCTGGTGTTATTCTTTTGAGTCCAACCAAGCTCAAGCTTAATTCATTAAACCTGCATGTGCACAATTAAAATCAATTACATGCACTTTATAATCCCACACTGTTCACACTGCCTGAAGCAACCCTACACTGTACCGTGATCTGATTGGTAACTGTAAGTTGCAGCCGAAGCTGATCTGTTGTGCTGGTAAGTTCTTGGCTTTCTGTAGCTCACTCTTGTTTACGAAACATTCAGAGTGACAAATAAAGAAATGCCACCCCAACCATTTACTCTTTCCGTGAACAAAACACAGGAGATCAGGTAGATTTTATTCTTTAGATACAAATGACATTATTGATCACATTCTCCTAATTCTGCCATTTAGTGTCTAATGGAAATATCTGTACAGTAATGTGACAAAAGAACATTTTAAAATAGATACAATGAAAGTTTATAAAACCAATTTAAATGACAGATGATGTTTGAATTTATGTCCCGATGTATTTCCTTCTGGGTTCACTGAGGATGACTCCTCCCTGCTTCATTGCACCTCTGAAGGCCTGAACCTGCAAAGAGAAAAACATGAAAATACACTGAACAAAAGTATAAACGCCCCAAGTAAAATATTGTTGCCATGTGGAGTTAACAACTGTAAATGAGCATTGGCTGACATTTTATTGACAAAAGTAATATTTATCTTGATTTGTGTATAATTTTTAATCCAACTTGGTGTCAGTGAACATTACTCAGTGAGTTGTTTTTTATTCAGTGCATGGGTGGGACATGTCCAGTGGGTGATCAGACAAAATGAGAACTGGACAATCCTTGGACTGAGGACAATAAAAGGCCACCCCAAAATGTCAAATTTTGTCACAAGTCATAATGCCTGAGATGTCACAAGTTATGCGGGAGCGTGCCATTGGCATGTTGGATGCAGGGATATCCACCAGAGCAACAGCTGCACGGCTCGATGTCCATAATCGGACCATAGGCCGGTTAAGAGTTCGATTCCAACAGACTGGCACTACTGCAAATTGACCTCACCATCGTCGGCCACGTATGACCACCCCAGCACAAGATCGCCACATCCTGCTCGTCCATCTGCGGGATCGGCTAAGACCAGCGACACACACAGCTGATGAGACTATTGGTCTGAACCACAAACGCATCACACCTCAGACTGTCCTTAACCGCCTACGAGAAGCCAACTTGCATGCTCGGCGCCCTCACCGCGGTCTGGATCTCACTGCTATCCGGCGTAGGAACCGACTCGCATGGCCGAATGCACATGTCCGATGGCCCTTGGCACGCTGGAGAAGTGATGTTCATGGATGAATCCAAGTTCCAGTTGTATCATGCAGATGGAAGTCTGGTGACGCGTGGGTGAACGGTTTGCAGATGCAATTTGTTATGTAAATGTTATGTTATGAATGGCTTGTTTAAGGTCATGACAAAGGACCTCAATAAGATTTATATTCAGACTTTGACTAAGCCACTCCAAAACCTGTTGTGCTTTGGATTATTGTCCTGCTGCATTTTTCCCCACTTGAAATGCTGTGTTAGATGTTGCTGTGTGACAAAAAGAAAAGCACTGTATAAGCCAAGGGGATGAGTTCACACTAGCTCAAACCCTAGAAACCTAAGAAGTTTAAATCCATGCAGGGTTGGTAGTTTAGACTGCTATGTCATTCTTCATTCTCTTCTTCATTTCCAATTTATACATTGTTATCTGAAATTCACACCATGTGAACAAATTGTGATATTTAAATTTCTGTTTTATTGTTGTCTTCTTGGAACAAGAAAAATCTGGAGTTCAACCGAACAGTAAAGTGAGTGATGTGATCAGCTGTAGATGGCAAAAATCTTTTTGAACAAAAACTATGAAAAAAAACCAACTAATTGTATAACAATAATAAAAGATATTAAAAAGCTGGTGCGTTTATTAACAGCCCAATGTATTGTGTCATTTAAAGTTTTATTCTAACTCCCACCTGAGAGGACAGGGAAGTAGTTAGGCTCTGAAGGTTTGCCCTGTTTATCCACTATTAGAAAAATCATTTTTAGAAAAAGTTAAGTCAAAGTAGTAAAAATTGTTTGGTGGAAATCGCAGAATGTATGTGGAAGGGAAGACAAGTTGCTGTGAATACTCACTGCATCTGAGCGGTATGTCCAAGGAATCGCCCTGTACACCATCCTCGTGATGCCTGCCTGGTGGCATCGATGCGCCAGCACCTCCCCTACAGCCTGACACGCCGCCACGCCGCTGGTGGAAGCCAGCTCCTTCTTCACGGCCCACTCTTTAGTCGAACAGGAAAGCACCGGGACGGGAGAGGTGCAGGAGAACACCTCTGCTGTGACGTGATGTTGGCTGCGAGAGAACATCAACCTAAAAAAGGTGAAAGAAACAAGAGATGGTGCGAAGTTTTTAAACGTGTTTATGCGATACGGCTTCAGTAAAGTTTTAACTTTTAGAAGCTGAACTGTTCCTAAATGGTTCTTTTCTCAGGATGAAACCACATACTTTATTTATTCAGAATTTAGGTACAGAAGTTTAAATTCATTTTGGGTTTTCTCTAATTCACACAGGGTTGAAATTATACAATCCTTCACTTGGAAAAAATAAGAGTTCAAATAAATCAGGAAGAATCCAGAATTAATATGGTATTCACATCCATGATGAGTGGATACAAACTGTAACTGTCCCAACATCAATGGAACGGACATAAAGACGCTTTTCCATCTACGTACACAGAGTTTTTAAGTAGTCTGCTTATTTTTCTGATTACATAAAGATGTATCATACAATTCGTGTTTAAACATAGAACCACAACAATGTAGTTATAACTAGAAATGCACCAGTCAATCAGCCAGGGAACAAAACTGGCTAAATGTCCTTTGATTAGGTCTGATGTGTGATAGGCAGATCAAATCCAGAAAATCTGACTTTTTTTTCCTGATGATTTACTGTTACCTTATGATTAATGGTTACTGTATGTTGCACACATTTACTCTTGGATTTTTGCTCCTAATGTCCACCAGGAATTTCCTGTAATTAACTTTAAGGCTTTTATTTTTCCTGTTCCTGAGAGATGCAACAAAGGTTTCTTGGGATTTATGAAACATTATTAATTAATATCCATCATCTATAAACATTACCGTGAATATTTGGAGGTACATATTAGGTCAAAGTAGATCCAAATGCTATGATTGCATTAGAAAAACCTCAACATTACATACTGGGAACTCCCTCTTCTTCAAACTCCAAAGAGGTGATCCATAAATCTATTTGGACTGTTTGTACCTGTGGTAGAACTGCTGGTGAGGCCAGGTGGTCTTCCAGCCCCGGTCCTTCACAGCCAGCGCCATCTGCTCCAGGTTCCGCGGGTTTCTGTTCACAAAGTTCGGACTGACGGCTTCGTTTTCCTCCGGGGTGGGCTCGGGCCGAGCGGCAGCCTGACTCAAACAGCGAGCTGGTACAGTAAAAGAATTAAACCAGTTAGTAGCAGCGACTCCGTGACAGCAACATTAACTGTTTTCTGACTCACCTGTGTGCTTTGAAGCAACACCAGAACCACACCGCTGAATGTGACCCAACAACAGCCGAACACCACGACTAATTTCACTCAGGCCCATCTCTGACCTCTGTTCCGCCTATAGAGTCAAATCTACTTTATTCATTAATGTCGAAGCGCGTTTTGTGTCCGTAGATAGTTTCAAACCAACGTCTCTTTTCCAACACGCTGTTCTGTAAGGTTTCACCGTGACATGGGGAGCGCCATCTTTGACACTCCAATAATATCCGGTTCACTTGAGTCGGTGTTACTTAAAAAGAAGCACGGACAGAAACAGACGTTTGAATTTTCATAGTCTTTCATTTAAAATGTATGCTTTAGTTTTTAAGTAAATAATCATTAAAAAAAAACATTCTATTTCCACTCTCTGAAATTGTAGCTTCAGACAGCTAGGCAACTGTTTACTTGTAGAACAAACTCTTATGGTCATATGAAACCAAAATAAAAAATTTTGTACCTACATTGCCCTGAACACCATCCATTTTGAAACATGGTGGTGGCAGCATCGTGGTGTGGGAATGCTTTTCGACGTAATTCAAAGGGAGTTAGTTTAGTGTTGGTATGAAGATGGTTTTACTTGAAGAAAACCTGTTTGGCAGAGGTTAACCTTCTAGGCAATGACCATAAACATAGACCCAGAGCTACAACAAGGTGGTTTAGATCAAAAGTTTCAGCACCTGGATGTGCAAAGCTAGTAATAACATACCACAGTAATATCACATATTTATTCAGGGGTATTAGAGTAAATGAGGTTGAATACAACTGCATACCTTGCATTCTTTTTAGGACTTTTACTTGTAAAAATTTTTGAAATCTATGATATATTTTCCACTTCACAATTACAGTATGTGCTACTTTGAGATGGTCCATCACATAAAATCCCAAAATACAAAAAGCAGAAAGGTTCAAGGGGAGTGAATACTTTTATCTATACATATAAATTTGAAGACAGTATCTACAATATTGTAGTAATCATAAAAAACAAGATAGCTGAGTAAATCCAAATGTTAATGGCTGAGAAATCATTTTTAGATTTAGGCTCCAACCTTGTCAGCTACAATAAAAGCTTTTAGAAATAAATAGCCATTACATTTCATTGGATAGATACACTACAGAATAATGTTTAATTATGAATTTATTTAATAGTTATAGTCACCAGTAATTGATTTGCATACCTGCCATGTTGATAAAGCCAACATTTTCCATATAAACAGCTTGGATAAGCAACAAGACCACAGGTTGTGAAAAAAAGCCTCATAACACTAATCAGAAAACAAATTTTAATTTCCGATTTATTTAAATGTATACAGTTAAATACCAAAAAAAGTCAACTGAAAGGTTTATAGTGGCATGAGAACAGCAGCGGCGATCTCAACATGACACCTAAATAAACCAGTAAGGCACTTGAAAAACATGTTGGGACATGATCATGAGGGAAAGAGTCTTTGGCTTTTAAATATTATTCAGGCTGAACTAAACAATCCTCCAAGAGAAGCTCAACATTCACCAGGTCAACAGTGTCAAATTCCCTAAACAGCAAAACAGACCCATTAGCAGATGTGCTTTCCCTTTTCATAATTCATGTTTGTCATTAATGTTCATACAGGAAAAATTACACGAATAACTTTTTAACTTATGAAAAATCAATTGGAAAACAACGTGTAACACTGTTTAAAAATATAAAGGGGATACAAAAGTATATTCTCATACAGTGCTGTCATAATTAAGCAAGTGGGCATATTTTTATTCTATTGATGTAAAAATAATAGTTTCAATTATTCATCATAGTTAATTTAACCATTTCATGGCATACAGGCAATAGAATACAATTAAGAAACACAAATACTATAGTTAATTTAACTGATTCGTAATTGTTTGGCTCATTATAAAGCAGCTGAAGCATTGATCAGAGAGGTGAAGGAGAAGGGGCTGAGTTTGTAGCCTGTTCCGCTGTAGAACTTATTCTGAAACTCCACCCTGCGAGAGAGATGATACAAGGATTAAAAACGAAAGAAGCTGCAACACGTGGCTCTGGTTTGACTGCGTCTGTTACACATATTTACCAACAGCTCTCTCTGCTTTATTCTACAGTGGACATATTTTAACTGCTGATCCTGGTTCAAAAAATATAATCTGAGCAATCTGTGATAGTGCAATGAGGCGAAACATTTTCGCTTCGTTTTCCTTTTTATTCCTCACATCCTCACCAGTGCAGACGGAGCGCGTGCAGGAAAGCTGAGAGCCCCTCCATAACCAGGAGGATGGAGACGGTCAGCACAGCGAAGAAGGCGAAAATCACAAAAAGCACAGCGGATCCGACGTAGCCGTTCCACTTCAGGGCCAGGCGCATGACCATGACCCACAGCACCTCTGACAGCTCTGTGGAGACACAAATGACTCACAGTCACAGAGCTACAACAGGCTGGGCAGGCTTGGTTAAAAAGAGGTAGTCTGTTGTGTGAATTATGTGTGAGCACTAACGTGCATGGGCCAAACTGAGGGCCCAGAGCCGCAGGTAGGAGGCCGTGTTGGAGATGCAGCCCAAGCAGTACTCGATGGTGTGGATGGCCTGATGCATGAACACATCTGCTGCATCAAACTGCTGCAGGCGGAACAGTTCAGACCATTAAATGAGAAACATGAGTGCAGCAAAGGGAACTGAATCTGCTTCATGAATTCAATCAAGTTACCTCCTCTTCAGCTGCTCCACCCACCACCTCCCCCTGATGAGTGTTGACCGAGGCTTCTTCAGCCACCAACGGCCGTCGTTCCTCGTCCTGATGTTAGAAAGAAATGAAATCTAGCAAACGATGCACTCTACAGTGTAAAACGGACTTAGCTCACTAAACAGACTTACTGTTGGTCGCCGCCGTCTTAATTTGAATGAGACATATTCACACAGGGGTTTCCCCAGCAGGAGAAAAGGGACTGAAAACAGGGCCAGCACAACCAGAACCTTCTGAACTATAAGCTGCACATGGAGAACAAAAACACGTTCAACAACAACAACAATGCAGCGAATCAAAGTGGTCTGCATGCATAAAAAAATACCTCACAAAACCTTTCACTGGCCAATAAACTGAGCAACAACTGTACCATTGTTTGCCAAGATGGATGAGTACATAATTGAGTTCATGTGTTTGCAATAAACATGGAATCTGAGGTCTGACAGTAATCTGATCAACAATCTCATATTTACAGAAAAAGCTAACCTCAAGGACACAAGCAAAACAAGTAAAAAGTACATTATAGTTACCTAAATATAGTGCATTAAAACAAAAAAGATTTCTGCTAATAATGCTAATTTCTAATCACGTTACAGCCACAAACCTAAATGACTCTTTAGGGATTTTATGTAACAGACCAAAACAAAGTAGTGCACAATGGTGAAGTAGATTGCAAAATTATACATCGTTTCCAAGATCCTTTTGAAGTAGCGCCTAGATGCTGACAGCATCATGCTCTGGGGTTGGTGGCCAGAGTGGATGGAATTAAACAGAAGAAAACCTGTTAGAGGCTACAAAACGTTTGAGACTGAGGCAAAGGTGACCTTCCAGAAGAATGACCATAAAACATACAGACAGACATGCAATGCAATGGTTTAAGTCAAAGTATATTCATGTGTTAGAATGGCCCAATCAAAGCCCAGACCTAAATCCAATTGACTCCACAGGGCAGCAGACATTTTTTAGATTTCAATTTAGTCCATGAGGCAGACACCCTGTCTACTTTTAAGGCCAGGCTTAAAACCTTCCTTTTTGATAAAGCTTATAGTTAGAATATCTTAGGTTATCTTGAGCTATCTGTGTAGTTATGCTGCTATAGGCTTAAACTGCTGGAGGACATAATGACCACTTTCACCCTCTCTGCTACATTCTCATACTACAATACAATTTTGCATTATTTGCTATTATTTCAGCTTTTAACTTTATGTTCTCTCTCTTTCCTCTTCCTAGAAGCTACACCTGGCCTGAATGTGTAGCTTCTAGGAAGGTAAAAAGAAAAAATGTGTTTAGCTGTGACACCTTCCTGGAGGGGGGGCATCGACTGAGCTGCTGCTGCCAACAACTTAATGCTCACCTTCTACCAATGATACACATAGCCCTGTCTTTCAGTGTTTAACCCTATTTTCTCCTAGACATAGCAACTGACTGAGCTTCTACTGTAACTAACTATGTGCTCTCTCTCGTACTCTAAACTTGAAAACTGGCTCAGAGTTTATCTGTTTTTTTCTTCCTAGATTAAATGACTAAAGGAGCCACATCCATTAACATTTACTTTTCCTTCCCATAGAAAGTATTCCTGGATCAGGGCTTCTTTGTTCTCTTTGTGTCTCTGCTCTGTTCTCTCAAACCCCCAGTCGGTCGTGGCAGATGGCCGCTCACACTGAGCCTGGTTCTGCTGGAGGTTTCTTCCTGTTAAAAGGGAGTTTTTCCTCTCCACTGTCACTACATGCATGCTCAGTATGAGGGATTGCTGCAAAGTCAATGCAAATGACGGCCCACTATTGCCACATGCTCATCCAGGAGGAGCGAATGCTACAAGACTCTGACTCAATCCAATCTGCTGGGTTTCCTTAGACAGAAATTTCTTTTAACCAATTTGAATAAAAAACTGAATCCAACTGCACTGTTTGATAGTAGGGATCAATTGGAATGTATGAACCCGACTTGGAAATCTGTCTGATTGGGTTGAATTGACTGTGAAGTGCCTTGAGATGACATGTGTTGTGAACTGGCGCTATATAAATAAAACTGAATTGAATTGAATATTAATTTGTAAGAAATGTTAAAAACCATGCATCATTTTTTAATGGTTGTAAAGTGAAAAAAAAAAACTGTCAAGTAATTAAATATCCGCTTCACATGATAAACTGAAACAAATATTTCATACATTAAAGTTATTTTATGGTTCCCAAGTGAACCTTCATATTGCACGAGAAAACAAATACAGCGTCATTTCTGATAAAAACACTTGATATAAAAACAAGGGGATGCATCACATATGTGGCTGTTGTGTTTGAGCACACACCTGACCCTTGAACAGCAGGGGGTTCTCTGGGTTGTCTGTGAACAGGAACATGTCTATGAAGTGGATCAGTATGCTGGGAGCTAATCTGGACTGAGCAGGAGTGTAGGCGATCCATTTAAAGACCACCATGAAGACGAGGTACCCGAAGAGGGACAGCATGAAGAACAGCTCTGGGATCAGCACAAAGAATATACTGCTGACCTTGCCGAAGTGCCTGAAGAAAACAGAGGAGAAAGTGGAGGATGTAAGAAGATGACTTAAAAGATCAAAAAGTGGAGATGGGCTTATAACAACAGTAAGTAATTAAAGGTGATCACTAACAAGTAGTTGAAGAACGACAAGCAGACCCCAAAAGTCATGTGAATGATGCCGACGATGACCGACATCTTCATCTTGTATGAGTTTAGGAAGGTTAGTTTGTTGTTGGCCAAGCCCCAGATCTGACAATAACAGAAAGGCAAAATAAGGTTGGCTTCAGTTCGGTATTTTAGTAAAAAGAAAAAGAAATAATGAATCTGAAGAATGTACCGGGTCAATGCCAAACGGATAAGGAGTGGTAAAAACCCCGGCCACATTAGGATCCATGGACAAGAACTGGCTTCCCTCCAGCACTGATGAGCTGAAACAGAAAACGTAAGAAGCAGGGTGGGTTATTGATAAAAACATAAAATGGGAACAATAGTCATAGTAATAAGAAGATGTTTTTGAGCCAATTAATGTCTTGTTCTCACTTCCAGAGGTTCTTTTCAAACATTGGGCCAACGTGCCACCCCGACCTAAAGGTTATCATTCCTCGGCTAAAACACTCGTTGTAAATGGCTCCCGTGTAGATAGAGAAGAGGCCCATCAGCAGGATCAGATAACGTCCTCCAAACATCATCCTCCAGATCTGAAAACAGAAACTATTTTCACCGACAGCCAAAACCTCGGCATGATTTAAATCTTTTAAACATAATAAAAACATGTTTCATTGGAATTATGCATCATTTGGCTAATTTCCCTGTAAAGAAGCTGCAAATAGAGAAGCAGAGACAAATCAGCTGGTGTTTGGAGTCAGCTGATTTTATTTGTGTATCGTTCACTCAGAGACATTTTGTCCTAAGTTAGTTTTCATTCATATCTGTTTCCTCCAACTTTGGCTCTGCTAAGACCAAGTGAAAACAAAAAAGAAAAGAATCAATCGCTGATGTGGATCTTGACATATTTTAAATATTCTGTACAGTAACAGGACCTGAGTGCAGGTAAATATGTTGAATTGTGCTCTAAACACACAGGGACACACAGGAGAGCTAATCTAAAAGGAAGAATGAAATTTACCTCATTGTTATTGTTTTTGAGCTTAGGGTCTTTCTCCTCAAGGACCATCCAGAGGGCAGCGAAAGACATCAGTAAACCATGACCCACGTCCCCAAACATCACAGCAAACAGAAAGGGGAATGTAATAATGGTGTAGACCGCTGTAGAGGCATTGGGAGGGAACAGTTGAAAGACGTTGTTGTTTTTGGGCTGTGAGAGAATCATCTGATGGATAAAATGATGGCGACAAACCTGGATTGACCTCACGGTAGCTGGCCACTCCGTAAGCATCGACAATGTTCTGGAAACCAGCTGTGAAAGAGTTGAGGGGGAACAGAGTGGGAGGAGGGGTGGAGGAGGGCAGGCGGTTGTAGAAGGAATCCACCCCACTGCCACTTTTTCTCTGAAGATAAAAAAGGGAGTTAGATAAAGAAGCAGAGAGTTTTTTAATCAAATTAAATCCCCAGTGACTTTGCAGGTCTTTGATTTGCTGCTGCTTCATCTCACCCCTCCTTCTCTAAGGGCGCTCTGCAGCTCAGGCAGCTTGGCGGTGGGACACCACGCCTCGGCAATCAGGCACTTATCAGTCACAGAAGGGCTGCAGAGGTTCAGCACCAGCTGGATCGCCTTGCACTTCTGGACCCAGACCTTCCACTGAGGCAGGATGGCCACCGCTCGCAGCAGCAGCTGCTGTAGAAACGCTTCGGTCTGAGACAACACCTAAAATTCAGGAGGAAGTGAAAGGATAGGGTTTAGTAATATGCTGCCAGGTGAAAAAGTAAAAAAAAAAAAAACCTGATCATCCTAAACACTTTTGGTACTTTCAGGGTTTCCAAAAAGAGGAAATGGTGGTATTGATGCTGCAACAAAGAGGCACTCACTGATTTGATGTCTTCAATCCGGCCTTGAAGCCCCTGCAGAGTTTCCTCTCTTTCAGCTGTGCTCTCTGGGTATGCAAACGTCTGCGTATGGAAGCTGCTCAAAGGAGAAACCAAATCTGCCTCATCAGAAATGAGTGAAAGTTTAGACAAAGACAAACAAAAAGATCTGATCGATGCTCAAGTTTCCCCACCAATCACATATCTTCTTCACTTTCTGTCCGATCTGATCCCCCCAAAAGGAGATAAGGAACACGGTCCATTGCACCATTTCTCCCTGAGAACCGAGAAGCAGAAAACAGATGCAGTAAAACAACAGAAACGTGTTTGATTTAAAAAAATAAAATCCGAGATCATCTTTCCAAGCTCTTACAGTGTCTGGGTGCTCCAGTCGGTCACCCATTTCTCTAAAATCCACGATAATGTAACCACGACATGCCCGCCACAGCAACCGTTCGAACGAGGGGACCTTCCAGGGATGGACCACTCCTGCAACAAAACTGAGGAAGAGAGGAGGTGAGGAAAATGGATTAGAGGGGATTAAACGAATCATCACCTTTGAGGAAAAACCTGAGAGAAATGGATCATTTGGTCGATATCAATGTATGGATTTCTTTGCACTCTGATCCACTGAGTCTGAGAAAATATGCTGTAAGTTCTTTGATTTGGGCATCTTTCCCTGATCTCTATCATTTATAGGCTGAAAATGAAGGAACTTCTTAGTTTTTTTAAATAAATTTAAGAAATAGGAAGAAAACTGTTCGGATTTTTCAGGCATTGACTTGCCGATCAATGATGAGATAAAAGAAGAGGATAAATGGCCGATCGCGATGTCTGGCTGATTGATCTGTGCATCGCATAAGAGAAGAAGAAGAGATCTACCTGAGGCGGATATCTTGGCGATCAAACAGGCTGTGGCCTTCCAGCACAGGTGGTGGTGTCTGAACAAAAAGTGAAAATCTAGTTTTTTTTTATTCCCCTTTGCTCGGTCATTTTGAAGAAACTAACGGTAATTTGCAGATAACGCCCACGTACAGACCTGCATAGCTGTGAGCGAATGCGTTTGGGTCAGGACTCCTTTGTACTGGCAGAGCTGCGTGAGCTGAGCCCGGAGGCTGTCTCTGTTCCTGGACACCTGGTGGCAAACAGACAGGGTTCATCCCATCAAAGTTTATTACAGAACAATGCCGCTCTGGAGACACTCCACAAGCTCTTCATAACATCGCCACAATCCGGTGTTTACCTCTCGGAGCTCTCTCGCCAGCCTCTCACTTTCCTCCTCGATGGTGATGAGTTCACGTGGCTGAGGGGCCGAAGGCACCGGGCACGGAGGAGGGAGGGGACGCTGCAGGGGTGGGTTTAAGGAGCGATTGATCTCCTGCTCCAGGAAGGCTGGGGAAGAATGTCATAGGGTACAATGATGAAATACCACAAAGAGATTACTGATGAAAGAGTATAGATTCAAATATACAACTCCCTCCCCCCCTCCTTTATTGGCACTTGTAGTAAAGATCTGTGAAAAGACTTGGAATTAATTAAGCTTTTACAACAGCAGCAAGACCTTGCACAAAAAATACACGCCCCCCATTTTGCCAATAGGCGTTTAATTTTTTCAACATTTCACAAGGTTGGAGCATGCAGAGCTTTCTCTACGTCCACCGTCCTGGATCCTCTTATGTGTTCTTCTCTCTGGCTCACCCCGCAGCTTTTAAGGATTCATATCTGAGGCCTGAGATAACAACTGAGAAAGGCTGATCTTGTATTTGGTGAACCATTTCTGTCTTGGTTTGGCCAATATCCTGTTGATTCAGGATCCGTATCCTGCTGAAGGACCCAGTGATGCACGGTTTCCAGTTTAGTAGTAGAGCCCACCATGGATTTATTTCAAAAGGCAGCGTACTTCCCAGATTTCATGATTCCATGGAAACGCCTGGCCCTTTGGAAGAGAAACAGGTCCTTGTTGTCAAAAGCTCAATGTTTTTCTTACCTCCCGTACTTTAATGTCCACTGGGCGTGGTGGCCAAATAAACATCTCATCCCCATCCAGTCTTGCCACACCGTTTTAAACGTATTAAGTAGTGCTCCGTCTGTGGATACTTTCTTGCAGCCATTTGAACTTGTAGGTTTGCGTCTTTCCCATTTTTTAGGAATTATTCAGAGATGGGTCGCATCATATTTTTACCCCAGGGAAACCAGAAGTCATCTATTTAGAATTTAAAATAATACACTGATAAGCATAAAAACGGAAAGTATAAGTTGAATGATTAAGTTACAATTATTTAACAGTAATCTATGTACCAAAATGTATCACTTATAATTTTAACATGGCATTTTTTTCCCCACTGAAATGAGGTCTTCGGGTTAAAGGTCCAATTCTTCAGTGAGATTAAGTTCCTGCTGTAAAAGATGAATTTATTTTAAGACTATTGACACATCTTTACCATGGGGTGCCCATAATTGTTGAGGGTGTTGTAGATGGGGAGAAATGAGTCAATCCTTACAAAAAGTCTTTTCAAGCTCTTCACATCGCCTGACCTCTCCGACGAACTTCCTCTGGAAGGCATTCACGTTAGGATTTAACTAAGAAGACAGAAAAGAGGAAGAGGAAAAAATGGTTATTCATGTTCACCTTATTACAGAAGAAGGAAGGAAAATGTTGGCGTGTCCAGAAAACCATTCAACTTCGGAAAGATTATGATCACTTTGACACTGATAACATGAAGAAATTCCTAATATTAGACAATATTATTGAAATAAAGTTTAAATCAATTGGCAACTGGCAGTTAAGGAGAAAAATTTTACTCAAATTCTTTCCTGCTTTGCACCAAAAGGAAAAAGTATCACTTTATTTGACTTACGTCTCTGAACTCCACCATTCCCAGCTCTCCCAGCTCGCTGACACAGTTGTAGGCCGAGCCGGCCTGGAGGAAGAGCTGCACCAGGCACACCTCCTCGCTTCGAAACATGGATCCCATAACTGCATGCACAGAGAGAGACAAAAATCATACACCTTCAAATCTCAACACAGGAGAAGCCAAATACTGTCGTTTAGGCAACAATTATGGATACTGCTTATTCAGCAAAGGAGTGAAAGGCACTGATTAGTTTAAATAAAAAGTCCAAAAAGAGGATGTAGGTCTGGCTGGTGCACTAAAAGATCAACTGACAATGTTGGAGTTTATGAGTGGACATTAAAAAACAGGAAGTAGCAGGTCCTGCTCTGTGTGATCATCAGGTGGAATTTCCATTTATACAAATGCATATTTGTGGCAGCACAGTATTACACGGAATAACACAATATATGAGTGTTTTTCCTCTTCTGGTGCCACTGCAACATTTAAATTCATCAGAATGTGAAGTAAAACCATTTTACCGGTTTGAGATGTTTGGGGGAAAAAAACAACTTTGATTGTATTTTTCTTTATTATTTTGAAGGGTTTGATTTGTTCTACTCCATTAAGGTCGCTATTAGAAACAGATGTAACAGACAACTCTATGAACAACCTAATAAAAATCACCCAGGGTGCATGACACGATGAAAAAAATTTTTTATTAACCTTGAAAGAAAAACAAAAACAACTTCTGGGAATAAATACATTGTTTTTTTTCCCCCTGCTAGTTTTTTTGTTTTGTTTGTTTGTTTCTGGGTTTTTTTTGTCACAGATAACTGCCGTTGAGTTTCGTTTTCAGAACAAACACTTCCAGGGGAACAAAGCTTCAAAATAATAAACTTGCCAAATTTTTTACGTACTGAAGAAAAACAGAAATGGAAATCTGCAGCTCTCTAAATGATGTTAAAAGTGATAATAATAACCGTTGAGGTGGAAAAAGTGGCTCCCACTTAGCAGTAAGCAAAACTAAATCAGAGCTGTCTCACCTGTCTGCCGCCTGGACCCACTTGGGACTCCTGAGGGAACTCTGTGGAGCGGTCCCGGACGGTACCGACGGACAAACCGGGACGAAATGGAGACGTGTTTCTAGGTTCTGAGGTAAGTTATGTTCTCTCGGTTCCCATTTCCCGTTCATCAGAGTCACGTTACTGCCAGCCTCACGTGACGGCAGATGTTCCTCCATCGTGTCACCACTAGGGGGCGACATTTCCGGTGATTTGAAAGCTCAATTCATATTGGATGTTAATGCGGCACCATCTGGTAATATACAGCCATAGTCAATAAATAAGAATGTCATCGAAACGTTCATTGATTCCAGTAACTTAATTCGCTAAGTAAAACACAGTATATAGATTAACTACTGATGTTTTAAAGCTTCTGTTAATTATGATTTTCTGCCTTAATGAAAACATTTACGATTAGAATGTGGGCTTGACTAAAAGTATGTTTGATACAAGTTTAAAGATTATTCTCAAAAGGATTTGATTTAATCTGACCAACAAGCCTCATCGGAACGCAAATCCTAAATTACTGAATAGGTATAGTAGTAAAGGTAAAAAAAAAAGGGCTTTCACAGCCCATCATAAATTATTTAATTGGATTTAATAATCTATTGTTAGTTAATAACTCTTTAGTACATAAAATTTACAGGATCCGGTTTAATAAAACATAATTTTTGTTACATAGGATTAACTGCTTTCATTCTGCTTTCAAGACTCCGTTACTTTAAACATACATGTAAGTAGGCCATTTCTAATTTTATTTTTTTATCTAATCTCATTTCTATTTACCTTTGACACCGGATGAAATATGTAGTTCTAGCATTGTTAAAACAATTCATATTACATATTGTATTTTTCTGTTTGGCATTTCACCATTGATGGCACTGATTGGTACAAATTTAACTGTAAAATTAATTTCAGAGTTGCTGAAGCAGTATGAATCATGTAGACCCATCAGGTCTTCAGACCCGCTCCCTCAGTGATCCCAGGACCAGAAAGAAACAAGAGGCAGGATTTAGTTTTTATGCTTCTCACCTCTGGAACAAACTGAAAACCTGATATCTGCAAAATCTGCTGGCTCCTCTGAACATCAGGACTGAACATTTTTTTACTGCAACTTTTCCATGAAGCGTTAATAATGCTTTGTAAGTTCAAAAAGTTCCATTTTGTGAATCTTAACTATTTAGTATTGCTCTTTTGGTGCATTTGCTAAATTTGATGTAACGTGATTCTCTTGTTAAACACTTTAAACAGTATTAAAAAATAGACTTGCTTTGCCTTGACATGTGAGAAAGTATTTTTCCCCTCATGCTTTGTTTCAGATCATCAAATTTTAATATTGGACAAAAATAACCTCCGTAAATTCAAAATGCATTTTCCAATGATTCCATTTAGTAGGAGAAAACAATTATCTAAACCAACCTGGCCTAATTGAACCTCACCAATTGTTAAATCATAATTTAACTGCAATTAACCACATTTTAGAAAAGCTGAATTCAATGGGACAAACCACACCCAGGTCTGTTTACTGCCTGAGTTGCAGGATCAAAAAGAAACAAAAAAATGCATCAACAGAACCAATCTGACAACATGAAGCAGGCTAAAAGATCTCAAAATGAAACACATCATATCCTGATTTAAAGAAATTCAAGAACAAATGAGAAGTCACTGACCCATTAGTCTGGAACGGTTTAGAAAGCCATGCCTGAGGCTTTACGACTACAGTGACCCAGTCATTAGGAACAGTTCAGTAAAACAAAGCAGCTTTGAAGAAAAATCAAGGAAATCAACTCATCCACTTAGGATTTTTATTTTTTCAACAAAGAGGAAAAAAACAAATCATGCTTTAATGGCCCAATTCTTTCTTCCATTTTTTCCACTTACCTACTGAAGCAAAATCTGATTTCCAGCAGCTCAGATGAAACTCCAACTACCAAATACAGTCAGTACAGTAAAGCTTGAACATCACAGGGAAATACAACAAAGCTCATAAACCTGTAATTTCAGTCACCAATCCCATGTTTACAGCTAAAACAGTGTTAAGACTCCAATGTGTGTACATTAAATTACAATATAGATAACATAACTTGAAAAAGATATTTTATTTTATCATCAAAGGCAGAGGTGTATCATTGTACAACATTAGGTAATGGCAAATGTACAACTGGAAAAACAAACAAGTTAAAAATGGAAAAATAAAATGAGAAATCAAACGGGGGAAAGGCTAAACAAACAAATGGATCTTCTACACCTGTCTTGTGTTTTACTGTCAGATCACTACAGATTTAATTTAACGTTTCCCTACAGATACAGCACTGAAAGTGATCTACATTAACAAGCAAAGCTGATCATCAACTGGATAATAGGTTTAGAAAGAGTACACTGAACTGTTTCACAGGCAATTTAAGAAATCTCTAAAAACAAACAAACGGAGAAATAATAGAATCAAATCAGGCATTTCATGTTTGCATCTGTTCTCACTAAACATCATTTGGATGTAAAACCTGCAAAGCCAACAAACAGGTTATGTTTTGCTGATACTGCTGTACTTTTATACGATTGCTTTTTTGGACATGAAGACCAACAACATCAGAAGTATAGTTAGCAGTGAGTTTTTTTTTTTTTTCATTTAAGATGACTGTGCTCAGAAAAGTTACACATGAGTTAAACATGTCTCTTCCACCCAGCTCTCCTCCTCTGATCATCCTGAATTTCTTTTTTTTTTCCTACAAACTGTAAAATCGGAGACTTCTGTCCATTCCTGCAGATGTCAGGAACTTGGCATTTTCTCCAAAGGCCACACCAGTCACCAATCCTGTATGGTCTGAAAAGTATAGAGAAAATGTATGTCAATTTGAATATAGAGATTTACTGTCACACGCATAAGATGATTGGTGTTTGTGTCTCCTCACCTGTGAAGTTCAGCACCTCAGACCACTGCTTGCAGATGTAGACACGGATGTCAGACCCACCTACAGCCAGGTAGGTACCGCTCTGATCAAACACCAGGGACTTCACCTGAAAGAGACAAAAACAAGTTTAGGAAAAAAGTAGGACCAGTCTAGTGTTGCCAGCAGCTGGGAGAAAGGACGGATGTTTTCGCAACATCTTTGTTGTAAACACTGAGCTAAAGCCGGAGGGTGCGGAGCCTTAAATAAAAACATGACGCCGTGGAAAACAGCTGGTTCTTTTTAAAACGGGGGGCAGGGGCAGTTCACTTACTCTCTCAGCTGATTAAAATGTTTGTCCAAGAAGACAAGGAGCAGGACCTCAACATGCCTCAGAGCCAACTTTAGATATTTCATGGACAGCCCTTTTATTGTTGCATGCTGTGCACTTATGAAGAGTGGAAATATTTCATGTTTTTAAGACAATTAAGCAGAAGAAACCTTAACAAATCATCACGTCTAACAATTAACAGAAAAGGACACTCGAACACAGCTAATGTTTCATAATGAATTACTGCTCCTGCTGCTGTCAACATGTTCTACTACAACTAGAATCAGGATTTAATTCTCCCTCCTTCTGTTGCAGTGCCTTGCAAAAATATTCAAACTTATCTGCATTTGGTCACATTACATTGGGATGACACCCTCAGCTGGACTGGATTTTGATTGATCTGAACCATTCCCAGTGTTGTACTGGCTGGACGCTTAGGGTGATGGAAGGTGACCTTCTGCACCAGTTTTTAAGTCTTTTGCAAGTTTTCTTTCCTGTATTTAGCTCCATTTACCCATCCTCCCATCTATACTCTGACCAGCTTCCCTTTCTCTACATCATCCCCGCAGCATGATGCTGCCACCACCGTGTCTCACAGTGGAGGTGGTTTATTCAGTGTTACAAACTTTAAACTTTGCTCACCAAAACCTTTGAGCCTTTTCACAAAATCTCGGTATTTACAGTGAGAATAAAGTACACACAGCTGTAAGTAAATACACACGCGTGTGTGTAATTAGGTGACACACAGGTCACTTCTTAAGACAGTTGGATGCACCTGATTAGGGTCATCAGAGAAAAAGAGGGCTGAATACAAATGTAACGTGTAACGTGACAAAACGTGAATACTATGAACAGTTTTGCCAACTCCTGTAAGCAACCGCTTTATCAACCTTTGTGGGTGAGAAGTAAATGGTGCTCCAGACAAAATCTAGAAGTACTTTATTTTAAACACAGCAGCTGCAGTCTTTGCTTATGTTTAGGAAAGAAAATGTATTTTTTTTTTTTTTTTTTACCTCATAGTTGTTGTCCAGAGTTATGGTCTTAAAGTTCTTCAGTTTCCTCAGATCCCACAGTTTCACAGAGCTATCCTGGGCACCTGAAGGCCAAAAAAAAAAATAAAAAGCTTTTTTCAATTAAAGCAGAAAAATTCAGGAAACATTTAAAGAAGGTACTCAATATATGGGTGGGGATTCAGTGCGTAACTTGAGGTTCTTCCAAAACACATGTAGCTCATCTCCTTTCATTAAAAAGAAAATAAGAACCTTCTGAGCAAATGACCCACATTTAATGGGAACCTGGACAGGAAAATATGTCCAGATTACACATGATAAAGTAATAAAAGAAACAAATATGGTTAAAAATGTATAAATGTTTTCAGCCAAACCAGATGTTGCATGTAGATGTAGGCACAGTTATGTTATTCTTCTCTATCTTTAAAGGACAGTTTACATCAGACTTATGTAAAACGAATACACTTACAGCTACATTGTTTATGTTTGATCATTTTTCAACCAATCAAATGTCAGACATACAGTCTTCAATCTTTGACTGCTAAGCTATTAGACTGAATATGCTGTCAACAAATAATCTACTGTGTTGTGCGAGTAGGTTCTGATATCTTTCCAGTTTTAATGCAGAAATAAAAACAATGAAGAATAACATCAATGAAGTGCAAAGCAGAACCTGTGGCCAGATAGTATCCATTCTCAGAGAAAGCAATGGAGGTGACGGGTCCAGAGTGGCCTGGGAAGTTGGCCACGTTGGTGCGCTCCTTCAGATCCCAAATCTTAATCTGGGAGTCAGCCGTACCGGTGCCAAAAATGAGACCATCAGGGTGGAACTGAGCACAGGTGAGAGCTGTGGAGCCCAAAGAAGAATAATCAGTGCCCAGCGGGAGACTGGACGCAAACTCAGATGTACAAACATCCACAGAGACACTTACCACAGCCAGCACTCTCATCAGTAACTTTGGTCAGGACTCTACCAGTTTGGATGTCAGAAAAGGCCCAATACTGAAACATAGAACACAACAAGGTCAATATAGTTGAGCAGTATAACTTCAGCTTTCATACTTTGGCGTCTGTTCAAGCTGCAACCCTACCTGATCCTCAGAGGAGCTGAGCAGGTAGTCTCCTGTAGCATGCAGAGACAGTCCGGTGACACTGGCTTCGTGGGCTCGCACCACCTGAACACAGTTACCTCCAGTAACGGACCACACACGGATGGTGGCGTCAGGAGAGGCAGAGAAGACCACAGACTGGAGGAGAAAACAGCAGCAGAGTCAGCAATAGAAGGAATAATAAAAAAAACATTATTTTACAACAAGTTTCTCTACAGCTAAAAAGATTCTTTTGAATATAGGCTATAAAACACAAAGAGGGACGTCACCTGGGATGGATGGTAAATGACTGAGGTGACCTTTTTGGCATGACCTTTCAGAGTAGCCACAATCTGCTCTTCGTTCTTGTCAAACACAACCACGTTCTTATCAGCTCCACCTGGGACAAAACAGCAAGTTTAATGTTTCTCAGAGAATAAAAATGCTTCCTCCAATAAGAATACCAGAACTCGTAATAAAAGGTGCTTTCAGTGTACCAGTGAGCACTTTGTTGGTGTCAGAGGGACACACATCCAGGGACAGAATACCAGGAACACTGGCGCTATGAAGGCCCTGAAGAAAAACGAGAGGGAGATTGTGGCCGTTAAAGAGACTAAATAATCCACAGAGGGCGTGGGCTGTTCATGATGAGGCCAAATCCACACTTACAGCATGTGAGGCCACTTGGCGGTACTTGCTGAGATCCTCCGCTCTGACCAGTTCCTCTGGGACAGTTTTTCCTCTCTACAGAAACACGAGGAAATAAAAATACATAAGACCTCTTATTGCAGGCCCAGAGAAGAAATGATGCCTAAGGAGAAGCAAATTACCTTCTTTCTCTCTGTGGTGAGAATAGTAGCTTTGTCTTGAAGCTGCAAATGAAAAACAGGATTAAATGCATTAAAAAAATTCAAAACCGCAAGCTTGCTGTAGAATAATGAAATCTGAACAGATGTGAAAAAGGTCTTACCTTCTGAATGATCTCTGGGGTCATTCCCACCTGTTCGCTGATCTCCATTGGCTCGCCACCAGCTCCCTGAAACAAAGAAGCGGCAATTCGACCTTGTTAAACATGCTGAAAGTTGAGGCGTTATTGTGATGAATGCCTTTTAAAAGTAAAAATCAGTTACTCACAGCAGCAGCTGGTTGAGAGGCTGGCACAGCCTGAGGAGCAACCAGTCCAGCTTGTGGTTTAAGTGTAGCGAGAGCTGTAAAGCAAAAACAACAAGAATATCTAAGAGAAACGCTACATGTGGCAAATAGTTTATCCAATTGATCAAACAAACTGGTAAAAAGGGAAAAAATAATCCCTGCTGCTATCAGCATACCTTCTCTTGCAGCGGTGACCTCCTTGTTGAGTCGAGCAATGACTCTGCAGGCTGCATCATGCTGATAGAGGGCGTGTGAGAGCTCCTGACGAGTAGTCTGCAGCTGCTGTCGCAAAGTGAAGCTATGCAGCATCACAGCATCCTACAGCACAAGAAAGACTCAATTCATCTGGCAAGGATGAAGAGGCTTTGTGGTAAAATGTACACAGTTTACAAAGATATTAAATGTATTTTCTGCCCCAATCAAAACCTGAAAGCAATATAAATACAAAATGACTAAAAAAAGGCAAAATATCCCATATATAAGGAGTATTTAAAAGGTATATACACATGTTTTAGATTTCCTTTGACTGCAGTACTCACCCACTCATCTTGAAGGGACTTCAAAATAGCAGGGATGCTTGTAGCAGATGGTGCCTTCGGTCTGATTGGATGGGTCACTGAAACAGAAATCATGCACTGACTTTTCACTCTTCACATTTGCTTCATCACAATGTCAGGCATTTAATATGCTTGTCATCGGTTATGAAGGATTTCTTAATTTGGATTGAAATCCAAGACAAACATGTTTGTAAATTGAAGACCATAGCATCGCTGTGCTTCACTGGGAAGTAAACTGGCCTGATCTGAACCCAGAGAGAGACACCAGACCGCAATACTGAAGAGCTAAAGTTTGCTAGTAAAAGACACCTGGGCTCCTGAACACCTCAACAGAACTTCAAGTTGATCGCCTCTAAGCACTCCACACCAATGCCGTATTTAATGCAAAAGCAGCCTCAGTCAAGCCTCAGCAAAACTCAAGACTGTTCAGTAGGACTTCATTAACCATAAACCATTATAATAAATAAAAAAATACCAGAAATAATGAGTTAAAATATATTAATGGGAGCAATGGATGTAAATATGAGTTTCGTCATTTTACGCAAAACGTAAGCGTCTAAAAGCTAAACCTCAGAGTGCACATCGGAACCCTCATAACTCGCTGACCCAAACTATGGTTCTGGTTTTTACCTTTAATGTCCACCAGCTGCTCCTCGGACAGCGGCTGTCCGTTCATCGGGTCAGTCCCATTCTCAGCGATGTACTTCTCGATCAGCCTGCGCTCGAACACATGATTGGACACCGGAGAAATGCACGGGTGCTCCGGTACCTCGTTGCAGACTGGAGGAAAAGTGCATTTGCAAATTACAACTCACACTACGACAATAATCAGGCCTAAAACACGTCTGAGAGGACTCAGGTAAAAGGCGGTCTGCATGGCGGCTAACGTTAGCCACATTAGCTACTAGCATAAGCTAACATACTGCATCCGTCTTACCAACTGATTCAGTTTGACTTACTTGCACAAACCAGAGACATCTTCTCAATACAGCACTTATACTCTCCTCCTAATAGTGAATTATGCTTGCTGAGAACCCGATAGTATTAATCCGGTTATGTATATCTAACTTATGTTTTGCTAAAATCGTAAGTGGCACGCTGTCCTTTCATTGCCGCTATAAACGGAACCGATGTTAAGTCTTCAACGCCGTTTTCCCCATACGTCAAAACTCAAACCTCCGCTTCTGCACTGCCCTCTACCGCCAGAAAGACGTCATTGCTACCGCACTATACGGGCGGATCAAAAATAAATCGGAATATGACCGCAATGTTAATTTATTTTACTAACTCATTTAAAAACGTGAAACTCATTAATTATATAGATTCGTTGCACACAGGATGATCTATTTAAAATATTATTTTCGGCAAATTTTAATCATTATAGTTGAAAACCTCAAATTTAAATATTACATACAACTGGTACAAATGATTGTTTTAACCAGATGTGCAAGTCTACTGAAAAGTATGTCCAATCAGTACTTTGTTGGGGCGATGTGTGCATTAATTACTACATCAGTCTGCCTCCCTCTGGCTTGTGAATATTTTTAACTGTCTTCCACTCAACTTTCCATAAGTATGCTAGGATACAGCCATTTACCAGCTTCTTTAGCAATGACCTTTTGTAGCTTGCCCTCCTTGTGCAGGGTCTCAGTGACTGTCTGCTGGACATGTGTTAAGTCAGAACTGCTTCCCATGATTGTGATGGACATAAAATGATTTTCTGAGATAGTAAATTGTGGCTTTTCATTAGCTATAATCCAAAATTAACAGAAAAAACCACTGGAAACATATCACTGTATGTAATAAATTTATAATTTTTCCCTTTTTATTTGACATTTTTGAAATAAATTAACCTTTCCAATAAATAACTTATCAGAATACATGTGCACAAAAAACTATTATTTTTAGATATATTTGTCAAAGATACATTTTATTTTAGAGATAAGAGTTTGTTATTGGATAAAGGATTATTCAAAGACTTAGTTATTTTCCAGTATACAAGGTTCAAAGATTAACTGTTGAGTAGCTGTTACAATATTTGGAAGTACATACCACGTGTCTACTACTACAGGTTTCTCAAAAGTAAAATCATTACACCTGTAAACATACATAAACTGCAGGACATACAGGTTATTTACAAAGATGATTACTGTTGCAACAATAAGGAAAGAGTCAGCATAATGGGTAAGCGATTCAGTTCACGCTATATTGATGTGAAGTAATAACAATTCTCTCTTTCCAGCTTTAGAGTCACTACTTTTGATATCATAGCCCTAGATATTACAGAACACAAACACTCAGTAAATACAGTGCAGATCATTCCTGTCCTGAGGGTTTAGAGGTAGGTAACATTAGGAGATTTTAAGAGCACCAATAACCAGTGCAAAGTGAGACAGGAAACTCAACACTCTCCTTATGGTTCAGAAATCAGGACAACCCCAACAATTAAAACTGTGCAAATAGTGCCACGACCTCTTATCAGAATCCATTAATAGAATTTCTCTGTGCCTTATGCATCTTTACCTCCTTATCTTTGTCCCTGTTTTATGAAAAGTCCAGTTTATTTGAGGTGTAAACGCTGCAGGATTCAGAAGTGTCCTCGTCTAGTGGCAGTGTGGAAAAGAAGTCTTTTGATTTGCTCAATCTTTCCTCGTCTCTGGCTTTCTTGATCTGGAACTGGATGCAGTCCTCAGAGGAGTGGAGGCAGTCTGAGGCTCCAGGCATAGAAAAGGAAATCTTCTCATCTTCCTCGTTGGATTTGTCCAGCTAGAAAGGGAATAAAGACATTTTTAAAAATCTACCTGACTGTGGAACACTAACAACTAAAGCAGAGATGTTTTACCTCAGTAGTCAAATTATGGCGGGGCGAGTTTCCAGCTGTCTGTCTTTGTACCTCCTGCTCCTCTGCTCTCAGACTCCCCGACCTAACGGGAGTGTAACCCTGTAAGTACAAACAGCAGCTCAGTTTCCAGAACACTCAGTTAAATTTTGCAGTTTTAACCGCTTTCAATAACATAATCTGCCTTACAGCGTTAACCGGACTGGCTCTAGGGGTCCATTTTCTTGGTGTTGTAGGCTGTTCGCAGTGACTATAGTAGGCAGGGGGGTGTGGATGGGGCTGACTGTACTCCTGCAATAACATACACAGTTAAACATGAATTCATGTGGTTTATAGTGACGTACAAAGAACTCTTTCTGTTCTCTTTGGTGCATCAGCTCTGGTTTAGGACCAATTTCACTTTGTAGCAAATTCAAAACATTTTGTCCAGGCCATCAGTGCATTCCAAACTTCAGTCAGATTGTTTTACAGGTTTGTTACATGATCAAATTTATATGACCAAAGAGTGTTTTTAATTCTCTTTAGAAATAATCTGATATTTTATTCTCACTGAGAATCAAGTAGCAAATACTTGTAATGGATGGAAAGCTGAAAGGTGTGCCATGCATTTATATTCAACTCATTTTACTCTGATACCCCTAAATAGAATCCAACCTAACCCATTGCCTTCAGAAGCCTAATTAGTAAATAAATCCAATCTGTGTGTAATTTAATATCAGCATAAATCCAGCTTTTCTATGAAGGTCTCAGTCTTATGAAGGGCAAGGGACACAGCAGACAAGTCAGGGATGAAGTTTAAAGTTGGGTTAGGCTATACAATAATTTCCAAAGTTTTGAACATCATACAGAGCACTGATCAATCCATCATCCAGAAATGGAAAGAGTTTAGCACAACTGCAAACCAACCAAAACATGGTGATCTACTGACAGGCTGAACAAGGAGAGCTACAGAAGCAGCCAAGAGGCCCGTGGTAACTCTGGAGGAGCTGCAAAGATCCACAACTCAGGTGGGAGAATATGCTGACATGACAACTGATAACGGATAACAAATCTGATGTTTACAGAGGAGTGGTAAAAAAATAGCCATTTATCAAAGAAAACCATAAGCAGTTCTGCATGCAGTTGTACATATCATGTGCATTAGACCCCGTGGCAAGAATGTTGCCACAGCTTGTTGTTCACAAATGCTCTCCATCCAGTCTCAATAAGCTTTGAAGCTGTAATTACGGCAAAAGGAGGTTCAACAAATTATCGGCTCAGGGGGGATGAACAAAACTGCATGCCACGGTTTCTAGAATTTTATCGTAGATACAAAACCTAAACTTTACAATTATTTGCTACTTTGTGTTGGCCTAAAATATAAATAAAATACGACAAAGTTTGCATATGTAAAATGTGAAAAAGTTCCGATGCTGGAATAGTTTTTGTAAGTCATCTAATGTTGAGAAACTCAATAATGGCCACAAAATATTGACCTGACTCCTCAGTAATACGAACATTTGAAATGATCTAAAAAGCTTAATAAACCATACCCTATTTGAAGAGTGCATGGTTAACTTTAATATCTTTACAACATAAATCAAGGAAGAGCATACTCAATAATGATGTCAGCATGTTGTGTCAGTGATCACAGGCAGATGTTAGTGTTTAGTATAGATCCCCTACCTGGATGTTAACTCTTGGCGGGTTAGCTGGCGGTGTGCGGTTAGTCCTGAGGCCAGTAATGATCTGTGATAGGCTGCAGTTTGGGTAGCGCTTCATGAATAAAATGAAACCAGCCAGAGACACAAACATGCCAGAAGGGACACTGATGGACTTGAAAAGGGATCGCCAAGTGGCCTTTTTTTCTGGAAGCATCACAGAAACAGAGAAATTAAAAGAAAAGTTTAAGAAAAAGTGTTTAAACGAGGAAAACACATGATGTAGCTCACCAATCATATGCAAGTAGGTGGAGGATACGATGTTTCCGTTCCCATCTCTGATTTCATACAGCCCATCATGGTGTGATGTAAGTCTTGTGATAACAACCTCATGGATGGATCCGTTTCGGATCACAGAGATGATACCTCTGTAACCCAGGTCATGGTCCGTTATCTGGCCTTCACGAAGCAGCTGAATGGGGCCGCGTGGAGGTTTGGGATCGAAGGGGCCAAGAGAGGATTCATCTGAGATTCGACTTGGGGTAAAAATTAGATGGGCATGATGGACAGGAAGAAACAAGGGTAGGTTTAAAGACTCCTTGGTGAAATGTGTAATGTTGAAGGAGTACCCTACAAGAGCAAGCAAAATAAAAGGAAAATAGAGAACATATAAATACGTCAGAAAAATATAGATGAAAAGAGGACAAAACATGATTATCAACATTGAAGGAATCCAAGTTGTAAAAAAATCCCCAAAAAAACCAAATCTTGCTCTGCCTCTGCTCACCACGAACAGAGAGGGTGCTGCGAGACAGCACGTTCCCGTCGTCGTCTTTCACGGTGTAGTTGCCTTGATCTGCTTGCGTCACTCTCTCTGCCACCCAGGCCTTACCCCCACGCAGCAGCCTTCCTCTGTCGCTCGTTCCATGGTTTGTCCGGTTCCACAATACAATGGGCATGGCCTCTGGCCGCGCACCCCGGGGGGAAAACTCCAACACAGAGCCATTCTCAGGGATGCTGTGCTCAAAGGTCTCCCCGTAGTTCTTGCGGTACGGCTTAATGCATTCTGCAGACATAAGGTAGAAAACATGTCAGTTTATTATTGAACTTTAGCTCAATATTCTGGTAAAAGGCATGTATTTTACTTAGAAGAATACAAATAGATCTGATTAAAATATCAAACCAAATCAATCAAACATTTAAATATAAGTCCATCAAAGGAGCTGGTGATTGACAATTCCTTGATCTTGTAACAGAATAAATATAGAGAAATAATTTAGCAGAAGACTGAAAACTCTCGCACCTGAAACAATTAGATGAACAGTCTCGTATGTGAAGCCAACAGACAGTTTGTTGGCATAAAGTCCCTGATCACTGAGAGTCGCCTCTTTCAGGACTAACGTTTTATCTCTGGTCCACTGAAAACGTGGGTCCTTTACCTGCAGTTAAAGAAAAAAAAAACAGACCTGATCAAAAAAGAGTAAAGCTCTCAGAAGCAAAAGTAAACAACAACGATGTACTCCAGATGTTTGCTCCGAAACCAGTTTCATTGTGTATTTGGGATCATTGTTCTCCTTAGACACCTACTGTGTCCAAATTTCAAACAAGAATTTGGTGATTTGAGGTTCAGTTGAAGAATTTGGATATTGTCCTTCTTTTTCATTTACAATCTACAGGTCCTTCTCAAAATATTAGCATATTGTGATAAAGTTCATTATTTTCCATAATGTCATGATGAAAATTTAACATTCATATATTTTAGATTCATTGTACACTAACTGAAATATTTCAGGTCTTTTATTGTCTTAATACAGATGATTTTGGCATACAGCTCATGAAAACCCAAAATTCCTATCTCACAAAATTAGCATATCATTAAAAGGGTCTCTAAACGAGCTATGAACCTAATCATCTGAATCAACGAGTTAACTCTAAACACCTGCAAAAGATTCCTGAGGCCTTTAAAACTCCCAGCCTGGTTCATCACTCAAAACCCCAATCATGGGTAAGACTGCCGACCTGACTGCTGTCCAGAAGGCCACTATTGACACCCTCAAGCAAGAGGGTAAGACACAGAAAGAAATTTCTGAACGAATAGGCTGTTCCCAGAGTGCTGTATCAAGGCACCTCAGTGGGAAGTCTGTGGGAAGGAAAAAGTGTGACAGAAAACGCTGCACAACGAGAAGAGGTGACCGGATCCTGAGGAAGATTGTGGATTCCAGACCTTGGGGGACCTGCGGAAGCAGTGGACTGAGTCTGGAGTAGAAACATCCAGAGCCACCGTGCACAGGCGTGTGCAGGAAATGGGCTACAGGTGCCGCATTCCCCAGGTCAAGCAGAAGCGCCTGGCCTGGGCTACAGAGAAGCAGCACTGGACTGTTGCTCAGTGGTCCAAAGTACTTTTTTCGGATGAAAGCAAATTCTGCATGTCATTCGGAAATCAAGGTGCCAGAGTCTGGAGGAAGACTGGGGAGAAGGAAATGCCAAAATGCCAGAAGTCCAGTGTCAAGTACCCACAGTCAGTGATGGTCTGGGGTGCCGTGTCAGCTGCTAGTGTTGGTCCACTGTGTTTTATCAAGGGCAGGGTCAATGCAGCTAGCTATCAGGAGATTTTGGAGCACTTCATGCTTCCATCTGCTGAAAAGCTTTATGGAGATGAAGATTTCATATTTCAGCATGACCTGGCACCTGCTCACAGTGCCAAAACCACTGGTAAATGGTTTACTGACCATGGTATCACTGTGCTCAATTGGCCTGCCAACTCTCCTGACCTGAACCCCATAGAGAATCTGTGGGATATTGTGAAGAGAACGTTGAGAGACTCAAGACCCAACACTCTGGATGAGCTAAAGGCCGCTATCGAAGCATCCTGGGCCTCCATAAGACCTCGCAGTGCCACAGGCTGATTGCCTCCATTCCACGCCACATTGAAGCAGTCATTTCTGCAAAAGGATTCCCGACCAAGTATTGAGTGCATAACTGTACATGATTATTTGAAGGTTGACGTTTTTTGTATTAAAAACACTTTTCTTTTATTGATCGGATGAAATATGCTAATTTTGTGAGATAGGAATTTTGGGTTTTTATGAGCTGTATGCCAAAATCATCCGTATTAAGACAATAAAAGACCTGAAATATTTCAGTTAGTGTGCAATGAATCTAAAATATATGAATGTTAAATTTTCATCATGACATTATGGAAAATAATGAACTTTATCACAATATGCTAATATTTTGAGAAGGACCTGTACAATGCACCCTTAATAATAGCAGCATCAAAGCACCACAGCATGATGCTACCACCACCATGTTTTTTTGTTTGATAACCTCAACTGACTCCTTCAAATTAACCTTTCGTCATTTTGACCAACAGCTAGTGACACACTTCTACTCACAGTGGTTTTTTCAAGTAGGACTCGCCTCGGCCCCTCAGAGTCCGGAGTAAACGTAACAATTCTGGATGTCGAGTCTACCGGCAGGCGAAACTCCTTCCCAGCACACACAGTCTGAACTTTCTCTCTTTCACCTGTCGGAGAGCAAAATAAATTAAAAAACCTGTCAGTACCAAAATGCCTTCAGTAGGTGAAGGTTTTCAGGGATCAAATGAAAATACTTACCTAATAAACCCCAACCTGTAGGGAGCATTATAAGCACTATTAGTTACCTTATCAGGCACATAGAGAACACATCCAGAGCACAGAGAACAGGGATAACTTCATTAGAGAAAGGTAAACCATGTATTGGCAAAATTTGTCATTAGTGGCAGAAGCAGCCCTTAGACAGCCTGTCTTTCTTTTTGTTTGTTTTTACTCCAAGGAAAGACCAAAATCCTAATTTTTAGATTAAGGTAAAGAAATGTAATGAAACATTTCAATATAAATCAAGGGCATCTCAACATAGAGCTTTTGGACTACTTTTGGATTAAACTGGCAAAAATACTTAATATATTAAAAAAAACATTGAAACATATTATGTATTATGTTTCAATATATATATATATATATATATATATATATATATATATATATATATATATATATATATATATATATATATTCGTACTTGTCCTCTTCCACTTTATCCGGGACCAGGTCACGGGGGGAGCAGACTCAGCAGAGACGCCCAGACGTCCCTCTCCCCAGACACCTCCTCCAGCGGGAGCCCAAGGTGCAGGGCCATCCCCTGGGCCTCCTCCCGGTGGGACGTGCCTGGAACACCTCCCAAGGAAGGCGTCCGGGAGGCATCCAGTATAGATGCCCGAGCCACCTCAACTGGCTCCTCTCGATGTGGAGGAGCAGCAGCTCTACTCCAAGCGCCTCCCAAATGGCCGAGCTCCTCACCCTATCTCTAAGGGAGTGCCAGAGTATATATATTGAAAAATATAAATTTCACCTGAAAGCCCTATATATATATATATATATATATATATATATATATATATATATATATACATACATACACACACACACACACAGGGGTTGGACAATGAAACTGAAACACCTGGTTTTAGACCACAATAATTTATTAGTATGGTGTAGGGCCTCCTTTTGCGGCCAATACAGCGTCTATTTGTCTTGGGAATGACATATACAAGTCCTGCACAATGGTCAGAGGGATTTTAAGCCATTCTTCTTGCAGGATAGTGGCCAGGTCACTACGTGATACCGGTGGAGGAAAACGTTTCCTGACTCACTCCTCCAAAACACCCCAAAGTGGCTCAATAATATTTAGATCTGGTGACTGTGCAGGCCATGGGAGATGTTCAACTTCACTTTTATGTTCATCAAACCAATCTTTCACCAGTCTTGCTGTGTGTATTGGTGCATTGTCATCCTGATACACGGCACCGCCTTCAGGATACAATGTTTGAACCATTGGATGCACATGGTCCTCAAGAATGGTTCGGTAGTCCTTGGCAGTGACGCGCCCATCTAGCACAAGTATTGGGCCAAGGGAATGCCATGATATGGCAGCCCAAACCATCACTGATCCACCCCCATGCTTCACTCTGGGCATGCAACAGTCTGGGTGGTACGCTTCTTTGGGGCTTCTCCACACCGTAACTCTCCCGGATGTGGGGAAAACAGTAAAGGTGGACTCATCAGAGAACAATACATGTTTCACATTGCCCACAGCCCAAGATTTGCGCTCCTTGCACCATTGAAACAGACGTTTGGCATTGGCATGAGTGACCAAAGGTTTGGCTATAGCAGCCCGGCCGTGTATATTGACTCTGTGGAGCTCCTGACGGACAGTTCTGGTAGAAACAGGAGAGTTGAGGTGCACATTTAATTCTGCCGTGATTTGGGCAGCCGTGGTTTTATGTTTTTGGATACAATCCGGGTTAGCACCTGAACATCCCTTTCAGACAGCTTCCTCTTGCATCCACAGTTAATCCTGTTGGATGTGGTTCGTCCTTCTTGGTGGTATGCTGACATTACCCTGGATACCGTGGCTCTTGATATATCACAAAGACTTGCTGTCTTGGTCACAGATGCGCCAGCAAGACGTGCACCAACAATTTGTCCTCTTTTGAACTCTGGTATGTCACCCATAATGTTGTGTCCATTTCAATATTTTGAGCAAAACTGTGCTCTTACCCTGCTAATTGAACCTTCACACTCTGCTCTTACTGGTGCAATGTGCAATCAATGAAGACTGGCTACCAGGCTGGTCCAATTTAACCATGAAACCTCCCACACTAAAATGACAGGTGTTTCAGTTTCATTGTCCAACCCCTGTATATATATAGTCATCCATGAAGATTAAATTAGGCCTGTGTTGTCCACTTCTACGCATTATACTGTGACTCTTCCAGCCTCTCTATATCTCTGTTACAACCTACTGATGACAGCCTGCGACACTCTGAGCTCAGTGGCCACTTCCATCTGAAAACAACATTTAAAGCCTCGCAGTGTGGACCGGTTGGGCAAACGCCTATGAACCCTCGAGCACCCTGAGGAGTGTGTAGAGCCGGTCCAGTGTTCCACAACGGGGTCAAAATCCACACTGCTCCTCTTGAAGTCCAGGTTCATCTATAGGCTGGAATCTCCTTTCCAACACGCTGGCTTAGGTCATGAGGTGTGTGAACCCCATGTGTGTGTGTGTGTGTGTGTGTGTGTGTGTGTGTAATCATACTGATTTAAGGATTTTAAATCCGTTATATTAGAAATAACACTGGTATGCAAAATTAAAAACAACTGATCTTTAAATAGTGTGTATCCACAATAAGAAAGGAGTCTTACCTGAAAAAAGAGGCAGGGCAAAAAGCAGGATCAAGAAGACGTAAGTGTGCATTTTGTCCTGTAAAACGCAGAAGAATGCAGGTTGGTCCGTCAGTAAACTTAATTGTCATTCATGCCCATGCCCTGTCCGCTCTGAAAACAGGCGGCCAGTCTGAACACCGCATGTCTTCATCAATCAACAAGCTACATGAGGAGGGGGCTTAAACGCACTAGTGGTGGTCTCTGTGTAGAGGCCCCCCACTCCCTCCTCTGTTAAATACAAAAACATATTCAACGCATCTGCCAGCTCTGTCACTCATTATGGTCAATAATCTGTTGGAAGACACGGGGCGACCGGTAAGGTGTCAAACAATCCCTCCCCCTGCCTTCCAACATCTCTAACAGCGAAGCGACGCATCGATTATTGACTGTCAATGAATGATCTCTCTGTCTAAGAGCTCACCTGCAGCCGGGGTGTAAACGCCTACGCGGATATATTCAAGTGTTAATATGGATGAAGATAAGAGGATGATATAGCTTCGTCTGCAGAACGTGCATGCGCACTTGCCACCCTCCTCTGTATGATGGCGACGTGCAGCGCTGCTCAGTTTGATTCTCAGCAGCTCTGCTACAAAAGCACCACGTGATCCCATTTCATGCGTCACCGCCAGCGTAAAAAATGTACGCAAAGTCAAGTTAATTAAATAATTATTCAGTAAACTGTTACTTTCCACTCCAGCAGGTAAAAAGACGTTACAAATGAAGAGTAATGCACGAAATGATTCGAATCTTAGAAAACTCTACACTGCTTTACAACAGAATAAAACACCTGTCAGGGCTGACAATTCAAAATAATTTACAAAAACAAGAAACACCTGAAATTTGAAAATGCTTGTTCAATCTTCATTGGATAATATAGCTAGATATGTAAAACTAGATATTAAAGGTAAAAGCTAATGATAAAAATATAATGTAATACAATATAATATAGCTACTATAATAATATAATGTAAATAAGTTCGCAGTTTCTTACTAAATAGAACTCACTGAACATCTTAAGCCACCAAACGTTATAGTATTCACATAGGTTGAGATGTTTTTTTTTAAATCTTATTTTTCAAGCACATTAATTCTGTTTTATTCTGTCATTTTCCAGGGGTTTTCAATGTTTCCCTGCTGTGGTCAAAGGCTGTTCTGGAAAAACAAAGAAAAAAACCAAAAAAGTGCAAAGGAAAACTTTGTCACCTTCCACCAAAGCAGGTGGTTATTAGATTTCTTTCGTTTTTAAAATACAGGCTTTTGAACTGAAAGGCAAGCAGTTTTTTGTGGTAAAAATGGATGAGTTCAAATTTTTATTTTTAATGAGAAATTTTTTTTTTTCTATTTTCCCAGACAGGCACCTAATTCTGTGACCATCTTGAACTGTGACCATTGGTGGCGCGGTTTCTTTTGTATGCTTCTAAGGTCTTGACCCACATTGTTTTTCTTTCACCATGAAACAAGCATAGATGATAACATATAAAGTACACACAAATAAAAAATTATGAGTTTCAAAAGTCTTAAAAATAACAATTTGTTGCATATTGCATATATCGCTTAGCCATTCAGCCATATGACTCCATAGACATCAGCGATTTTTCTTCTTGTCCTAATATCTATGTGAGCGTTCCACAGCCTGAGGTACACACAGCTAAAACAAAAAATCTAAATGGATACATCTAGTAAAAGAAAACCTTTTAATCTAGAATGAAGTTTTGAAGTTTAGCACTCTTTAGTTTTTCTTTCTAACCGCTGTTTTCAGGTTGCACCTCAGGGATCTGCAGCAGCTCCAAAGCTGAAAGTGCCAACAAAGTACTGCTAGCATATTTGCCTAAACTTCATGAGGAATAAATGCCAAATACACTTTTTAATTTATCTTTAGGTGTCACAGTGTGTCTCTTGGTCCTGTATTTGTTTACATTTTAGTTAGGTGGTTGCTGTCCAGTATGATTAGTCTTTGAGTTCCCGTTCTGGTGTCTTATTTTTTAGGTCATGTTCAGTTTATAGTTTGCGGTTTTGATTCTGTAATTAGTTACGTTTAGTCAGATATTTTTTCTGTTACTGTTTGGTTAGTCCTTAAGTCCTCGTTTCTGGGTTCTGTTTCCTAGGTTCTCTTCTGTTGACTGTGTTTGTATTATTATTTATAGATCTGTTACCCCCGTGTTCTGGTCCCTGGGTGTATTTACAGTTTTGTTCTTCATCTAGTTCCTCCATGTCCTCATTTGTCCCTATCTGGTTCACCTGCTCTCTCTGCCTCCCAGCCTCCTTGTATCACCTGTTCCCTGTTCCTCTGATTACCTGCCCTATTGTTTCATGTCCACCTTTGTCTGTATTTAAGTTTGCCTTCGTTCTTTGTTCCACGTGGTGTCGTTATGTCTCTTCCATGTCCTCGTGATATGTCCTTTGGGTGACATCTTCCACGTCTTGTTGGAGCTTTGGATTTACCCTTATTTGGGTCCTGTTTTCAACGCCTGTATCTGGACAGTTTGTTGCCCTGCACTCGGCTGTAAGTAAGTGCTGAGAATTAAAGAAGGAGTTCTCTCACTGATCCTAGTCTGCTCTCTCTGTACTTGTCTGCCTCTGGTCCACCACAAAATACAGCATTATGACATTAGGTACTCTGTTAATATCATATAAGGGCATTTTTATCTTTTATTTAGTTGTATTCCCAAAAGTGAAGAAACACACACTTTAACAGGCATATCTTTTGTTACCATTAAAGTAATTCGCAAAAACCTCCTAACCAAAAGCAGTAATGCAGTCCTGGATCACTTTTTAGATTCCTTTTCCTAATTGTAAATCATAAATGTCAGTTTTTCTAAATTCTCTAGAAAACCTGTGCCTATGCCAAAGCAATTGGCTTCATCTGGTCCACCCGTTTCATGTCAATCAATTTCTCTGTTTTCACCTGTGTCTTGTCCTTCAAATACACTGCTGTTCTGCTAACTCCTTGTGGATGCATCCTATTCATTTCTTCGACTGTTGTCATGCCAAGCCTGTCTGCAATGCTAAGCCAGTCATGCCTGTTTGTCACGCCTGTCCATGTCTCATGCCTGCCTCGGCTATCACCTGCATGTAGTGAGTTTTTCCCTTGATTAAAACCTTTTTACTTACCACATCTCTGCTTGCCTGTCTGCATTCTGGGGTCCAACAGCCTCCACCATCTTGACAGAGATCCTGGAATGGAACCCTGGGGAACACAACATTTGATTTTGTTTTGTCAACTCTGATGTAAAGTTACTTATTGACACCCAAACTTCAAGTAAGACTCAAACCAGCCAAGTGCTGTACCAGAAAGCCTGAACAAGTTTTCCAGCAAATCCATTAATATACCGTGACCAGCAGTGTTGAATGCTGTGCTGAGGTCCATGAGGTCCATTGTCTAACCACTCATTTACTAAATTACAGGATGAAGTGGAAATGGCAGAGTAAACCTGGTGGAAGGTTTCAGTTGCACTGTCCCAAAAAAGCTTTTTATAATATCTCTTTGGCTAATTAAGTCAATGGAAATGATGCTTTCAAAGATAACAGAAGTAGTCAGATAGGGCAACTTCGGTCACAAAGACTGTGGCAATTTTTATCTTACTGATGATTAAGTCCAAAATATGTCTCCTTTTGTGTGATGGGTGTGTAATTTGTTCATTCAAACCAAAATCTAGTGTCACGTAGTTCTTTTGCCCTTTTGTATTGATGGTTGTCAACATGGATATGGAAGTCTCCCACAATAATTAAAAAGTCGTAATCAACACATATCACAGATATTAGGTAATTGAAATCATTGAAAAAGTTTGCTTTAATTTTGGGAGCGCTGTAAACAACATGGCTCGAGCAGGGCCCTTTACCTGGACAGGGTTTAACCTCATTCACGACTCCATCACCCACTATTAGTTTAGGTGGAAACTGTTTATGAGGAAATCTGTTCTCATACCTTTCGCTGGTAAAAGATTAACTTTCCTTCAACGGGTCAGCATCTTGCAGAAGTGGAGCAAACCTGTTTTCAGGTGGAATTCCTGTGTTTTCAGTCGGTTTGCTCCCATCATTTGTTGCGAGAGCAGTCTGCTGTTTTCTCCTTTTTCTGGAGTTGAAGACATATTTCTCTGTATTGTCGACCAAGCTGTTTCATCTAGGTGCAGGGTTCTTCCTGTTATGTCTTCCCAGATTTGAAGGAAGGAATTTATCCTTTGGCTTTGCACCGAGAGAGTTCCAGAGAGGACTGTTGGTTGATTTACTCCCATTTGCTGCAACATTCTGTTTCTTGGTGGTGCTTGTTTCAGTCTAATCACTGTTTTGAATCACTGGTAGGGTCATTCCCAGCTTTTATCTCCATATTCACTTCAAGCTGAAGAGTTTTCATTTCCATCACTGTTATTTTCTGGAGAAGTTTGTCCCAGTCATCTGGGGCAAAGAGAGGCATCTTATGCTGATTAGCTTGTGCTGCCATGAAAAGTGCAGCTGCTCCTAATGTCGTCTGGTCCATCTTGAAAAAGCGGTTAAAATAAAAGAAATCCTTAAAAAAATCCACTGAAATCTGTGAGTGACACCAATTTAAAGTTTAATCCAGCCTTTCTGTAGCCTTTGGCTGAAATATAAAATTTTTATCTGGGTATGTGGGTTGCATCCATAAAATACACAAATCTTACCCAATATTGAACAACAGTTCTGCCAAGCACTATTGAGGCCACTGTTTGTAAAATAAATTGTTAAATTGCCAATGTGTCTCGTCCCTTCAAACTTTATTCATGAATCCACTAAATAACACCAGCCAGACTCCATTGCAGAAACAGCTGTTTCACATTGGCAGAAAGGATTTTGTAAGTTTTTTTTTTATTATTTTTTTTTTTTTTATGGGAGCAAGCAACACACTCAACTGCTAAACCCACAAATGCCTTTTCCTTACAAATGTGGCACAATTTAAAGGGAAATAAACAGATTTTACAATAATATAAGCTTTGTTGCCAGGAAGCTTTGTTACAACAAACAATCAATGAAACACAAATTCACCAGTTTTTTTTATACGAACTATTGTGCAGTTTAGACAGCCATTAGTAACAGAAAAAAAAAATACAGTGATGTTAAAAAAGCTACATATTTCTTGAAAAAGTAATAGATCGCTTTTAATAGAAGATAAAGAGTAGAAGAAAATGGGATTAAATCTCCCAAAGTGGAGAAATGTTTTTTTTAGTCTGAAGAAACTGAACTTAAACTTCTGAGTCATAATTCCAAAGTACATTTGCCCAAATACCACCAACAGTTAAGCATGGTGGTGGCAGCATCATGATTGGGGGTTGATTCTCTTCAGATGGAACCAGGGTTTTGTTTTTGTCAAGATTGATGAGATTTTTAACTGTCCCAGTCAGTTTTCAAAAAAACTTAAGGTCTCTGCTAGAAAGATGAAGATTTTAAGCATCAGTTCATCTCACCAGAAGAGAAGTTTTGGAATGGCCAAGTCAGAGTCCAGAGCTAAATCTGACAGACATGTGGGATCCCCCTGCATGGGCTGTGAACAAGAGAGGTGTCAAGTCTACCGCACACTGCTGGCGGTCAGACGCCTCGGAGCTCCTCTGGTACTTGGTCCCCATGAAGCGATCACACACTCTATCTAAAGACGCTTAAAGGAACGACTCTCAACCAGTTTCTAACTTTTAGCTCCTTTAATCTAAATTAAGGCAGAGGAATATTTACAGAGATCAGCGCTGAGGCTCCCGTCTCGGACCGTCGCCGTCTGTGAAAGGATGACGAAGAGCCTCGATAGAAGGTCACATATAGTTTTTATATCTGGCACTCCAATGCAATGGATGTGTTCTCCCTCAGTGATTATCAGTAGACTATGTGTCACCATTGTGGTGTCTATCTGTTAGATTGTGTAGTAGCAGGTGTCCATATTTAATCTAAGTGTGCTGTAGCTTTCTAATCAACCCAGTTATACCGGTTGCTCCACTATCAAACCCCAGCTTCAGGTCATTTATGACAATTTTTGGGCCATTTATCTTTGTACTGTATGTCTATGAGCATTCTTATCCAAATGTAACAGAAGGGAAACATTAGAACGTATACTTTACTTCACTATGGTATAAATGGGGAAAAAAACAGCTATGAGCATATTAATAAAGGTTATTCCTAACAGAGGTCATTACAATCTCAAAGATTTGGAAAATGTTATGGAGGGTAAGCACTTATGTTTCACATAGCCTTCCCTGTACTACTGTAAATTTAGCTTGTAAAATGTGTGTTCCCTTTCATCCTCAATGATGTGTTTCTCTGACACTTGTATTGCAGAAAGATTCATAGGTAATTACAGACTATAAATTACTTTGAATATGATACAATTTGAGTTTAAGTTTATAGCATGCCCTTTGAACTGCTGGGATATGGTTTATTGTAATCTAGTAGCATGTATCTTTACGACATAGATCTTCATGACATCCTTATTTTCCTAGCACCATTTTATTTTTATTTAATTGTTCATTTATAATTGTTTCATTGCCCACCTTCAACCCTAAGATGTTATTAGAAAGCAGAAAGTAGGAGGCTGTAACAATGCTTGCAGAACCAGTCAGAGCCAACTCCCACACACTGTTAAAGACTAGGGTGTGGTAGCGCACCTGGAAGTGGGTATCGAACAATTAGTTGTTTTTTTATTTTTATTTTGAACTGTTGCCCATTTTAGCTCGATTTTCACTTAAAAATACTGCTGCTGCAATGACCACCATCTGAAGGCAGGGTGTACAAATAATTGTTTCCAAATGTAGATTCAGTAATTAGGTTTTTGTGGAAAAAGTGGAGATTAATTATATTTTCGTGTGTTTTTAAAAAAAAAAAAATTTTTTGTCGTTTAGTTGCAGGTTTATTAAACTGAATTGTTCTTTTGTAAATATTTGACATAATTGACGCTCAAATTGGGATTACATTTACATTCGGATGAGATGTGTCGGAGTGATACGCCTTAGAGTGAACAGTTCCTCCTAATTATGTTGGTCCGGGTCGCTCAGTGTTTTTAGACTGATCTTTAAGAAGATCTATCTTTGGAGTTTTACCAGTTAAAAAGACTGAACAAAATGATCCTGAACGCGTATTTATTGCACTTTGCACCACTTATTTAGGGGCATGTAAATAATCTAAGGACGCGATTTAAGAAACGCTGTGACCGCACATCGCCTCAGTCTCGTTTTTCCGTCTCTCTTCCCAGGAAATGTTGATATTGTTGGTTACCCTCTTCAGTGCGTTCTGTGGTGAGTAAAACGTTTTTAACAATACGTTTAAACAACGATATTGTTAGATCATTTTCTTTGAAATAAGCTTTATTGACCGTTCAGAGGCTGATTATCCATTTGGCTTTGAACATTTATTACAACTAAACTCTTTAGAGCAGGACATTATGTACTGCAAAAAGGCGGTCTTCTAAACGCCCTCTAGTGGTAGAAAACAGTAGGTAAACAAGATAATTATTGCTGGAAATGACAGAAAAGCGTTAAATCCTGAATAAAAAGTTACATATTTTTTATGAACATACTGAACAACGTTTAACGTTCGCTTAGTTCAGTATCCAGCGCACAGGATATCTGCAGAATAAAACACTGAAATAACATACATACTCAACTTTTTTAAGTTGAACCATATAATTAAAGTCTAGTCTTAACGATTTATAGTTAAAGCATGAAACTCAAATGTCATTTTGAAAATAAAATTTGAGAACTTTTTAAGATTATTTTTAAAATCAACTGACTCACATCAATAAATGTCTCCACTGCAGTGTCCTTAGCGGGCATGTCAGGAAGGTTATTTATAACCACTTATGATAAATAAATAACAAACACAGGATGTGTTATAGCGGAAAGCGTCTTCAGAAAATTTATCAAACATTCTTGAAATAATTGTCTTAATTTTCTTTGCTTTATCAAACTTGCTTAGTTTTTCCTATGTGAAATAATTTTTTTTCCTTTTCTGTTTACTTTTATTTTGACCTTCATCAGGTGCCTCTGCTGGATTACTGCAGGAAAAAGCTTGTTATGGCAGTGAGGTAAAGCTTCCTGATAACATTAATCCACTTCTTAACAAAGGGCTGCTGTATTTTACTCCAAGTAATGGAGGCGAGAGGAAAATATTGATCGAGGACAGGAAGGTGAGCAGTTTGTTGGTGCTCTGATATTTGGACTGGAAACAATTGTGCATGCCGATGGTGAAGATATCATTAAGAATATTAAAAGGTCAAAGACCATTGTCACTCTATTGTGTAGATTACTTTTTACCCATTCAAAAAAATTTCAATAAAATGTGTTGATGGACCTAAATTGTCAGCTTTAACGCCTCCACTTCACATCTAAAATTTTAACCCCATCATTTTTTTTTTTTGGTTGAGTGGAGAAAGCAGACTGAGGCGACTAACCTCTACAGTCATTTAGAATAAAAATGTTTGATAACCCGAAAAAATGAAACTCTGCTGTTGTACTTCTGAAGTGTCACTCTTGTATACATTCAATCATTATAAGCTAATGGTTTCTGCTGATAATCAACAACTTGTGATTGTTATTTAGAGTTCCTTGTGAAAGTATTCAAACCCATTGAATTAGCCATATTACATCTGCAAACATCAGTATATATTAATGGGATTTTATGTGATAAACCACCACAAACTGGATATCCCTAAATGAAATCCAGTGCAACCAATATAACTTCAGAAGGCACCTAATGAGTAAGAAGAGTCCACCTGTGTGTCATTTAATCTCAGTATCAATGCAGCTGACATCAGAGGTTTGTTGGAGAACATTTGTGAACAAACAGTATAAAACCCAGGTGTGATTATCAGCCATTTTAAACAAAATCCTTGATGTCGTCAGAAAATCTCTGTGAGCTTGAATTGCTGCTCTTTGGTCATTCATTATGACAGAATCACCAAACGCTGATTAAGCTGTCTCCCAACAAAGTATGACAAATATTAACCAAATTTTTTTCCAGAAAACTGTAATGTGACTGTTGCTGTGAATGGCATCTGATTTTTACTGTCAGATATTTCTGATGATCCTACTGCAGTAATAAGTCATACAGTCTGGCAACTTCCTTTGAGCAGTGTGTCAGCAGTAACTATCATATAGAGCTCGCACTGTCTGGCATGTTCATGTCCTTTGTGATTTTTGGAATCGCAACCATGACAAAAACATGACGAGATGTCAAAATGGGAAATATTTAGAGGGTTTGAATACTTTGCAAGGCACTGTAGTTGTTTGTGTTCTCTCTCCCAAAAAAAATCAGCTTGTGCTTTCTGTCTTTTAGGCAAAGGACCCACGACTCAAAGTTTCCCTTATTTCAGTTCGTCTTACAGATTTAACTAAAAAGGATGAAGGTGTTTATGCGGTGTTACTTAACGGTAAAGATATTCTGGATGTGCTCCAATTGAAAGTACTAGGTGAGAATGTCACAATAATCTTTACATTGTCAAATAATGACTGAATATTTGATTTTATTGTTCTGGTGTGTTTCTTTATATAAAACCCATATAGAGACAAGTTGAAGTTTTCTAAGCACCAAAAAATTATTTCAGTGTCTTAAGGTCTGCAGTCCTGGCCAAAATATGTTTTTTACGAATTTGCTCCCGTTTGGTTTAATAGTCTGGACGTTCCCTTCCGTGGACCAAAATTTTCAATACTTTGATTCCTCAGCCACTTAAATATTCAGGGAATACTATGAGAGGCAACTCCATACATGAATGGTCTCAAGATGCTTCACTGTTGACATTACTCAGGACTCATGGTACAGTTCACCTTTTCTTCTCTGGACTGTCTGAAGGGGTCATCAGAGAAAATAGCTTTAACCCAATCTTCAGAATTTTTGTGTGACCTTCATGTTGATTTTGAAGAACGGTGGCTTCTTTGGTGCCGTTTTTAACAGCAGGCCAACAACAAAAACTCTCCTCCTCACAATACAAGTGGAAACACCTGCGTTCGGCCATTCTTTAGCAAGCTCTGCACTGGTGGTAACCCTTTTAGTTGGATCCTATTTAGTAGATATGACTTAATGGACTTTTTTGGCACCCCAAATCTTTCTTTAATGTAATTTAATCTTTCAGGTGTGTTTTGTGGCAGGGCTCATTCATTTTATAAATTTCATTTGATTTAGAAATTAATCTAGAATCAATGGCAATCGTCACCACGAAAACTGAATGAACAGATGGATTAGTGACAGCTAGCTGTATTGAATAACAATAGTCCAAAAAGCCCATTTGGCATTATTAAAATGTAATAGTTGGAGAGTTATTTGGCTTTGCACCGAGAATTTTTTAAAATTTAACTTTTACTTTAAGATAACGTAAAGTTTTAAATGAAAATTTTTATGAAATCTTTGAAGGATTCCATTGAATTTGTACTTTTTTGATGATAATTTTAACACAGCCCTACGTTTTGGGGTATGCTCCTTCTACATCCAATTTGACGTCATAATCTGTCACCAAAGGATTTTTAACAGGAATATTTTTGCTTATTTTCTCTTTGCTTTCCTCTTTCTTAACTTCTTGAGTGTTGATGCCATTTACCTTCACATTGCTTGAGTTATCTAAACACAATAGAAAAAGCAATAAATACAATAGAAAACAATTATTTTTACTAGTATTTTGAAAAAGCTCATAGCTATTTAGAAATGAGTTTTTTTTATGTTAGATATACTTTGTGTTTATCTTATTAATTTGTATTTTCAGATTGTGCCCAAAAGATCTCTAGGTTTTACATGCAGGATTTGGAGTATACTATTTCTGAAAAGGCTCAGTACCTGGAGTACAGTGCACCTGACAACCAAAATGTAACATTAACTCTGTGGAACAGAACAGACACTCTAAATATCGATGACAGAAGAGGAAATGTTGAACGCAATGTTTGGAGAATCCCTCGCGTCACTCAAGCAGACAACGGCTACTACAACTTCAGGCGACGAGACAGGAGTCTGGATTCAAGGATACTTCTCACGGTAAACGGTAAAACTAGGAGCTTTAAAGAAGATTGCTAAAACAGATTTTTCATCTCATCTGCACAAATTACATACTACTCTGATCTCTATTCTGTCAAACACAGAGAACACCTATTACTATGACCCAAAAGTGAATGAGCGTCTCTTGATTACAAATCCTTGGACTGGTGAGCCGTGGACTGTGATGTTTAAACAAGACACAGAAGATGAAAAAATGATAGTGATGAAAGATGGGCGGTTGTATCGGGATTATAACCAGTTCACTGGGAGAATTGATGTTTTAAGTAATGGCATTGAAATAGACTCTGTAAAAACTCTGGATTCTGGTACCTTTGAGTTCAGAGACAAACAAGGCAACCTGGCCTTTTCTGCCAAGGTGGAGGTCATCCACGGTGAGTCACACTACATTTACACCTTTTTATTTAAAACCATTCAAACAAAGGTGTTTCCTCATATCTCTGTGTTCTTACAGCATCTCATCACGCAATCACATATATGGTTGTTGGTGCCGTGGCTCTCCTTTTGTGGATATGTTGCTGGTATTGTTGCTATTGTAGAAAGAGGTGCTGTAAGAAGGACAAATCTGCTGCTGGAGCTACAGAAGGACCTGCTGTTACATATCATGTACGTATTTATTTAAATGGATGCTAAGATACTTTTTGTTTTCTCAGTGTTTACAGTTCTTATTAATATTCTTTAAAAAGGACAAGTCTGATCCGACTGCTCCGGGACCTGTCGTGTATTTTCATGCAAGTATTTCTTTTTTGCTCAAATTACTTTTATTTTAAAGGTTTTTTGTTTTTTTTGCAAAGAAACAAAACTCCAATCCAATTAGTGTGAAGTAGAGTTTTATAGTACAAATAAAAAACATGCTAGGGGCAGTAAATATACATAAAACGCTTTGTTGTCAAAAAATGGAGCTTGACTATATGCTGAAAATGTATATTTTATATTGTCCTTTCAATTGCAGGAGACAAATGAGCCAACAGGACCAAGTTACTCAAATCAACCATATCCCTCAGTTTACCCCCCTCAGCCAGTAAATTCACCTGCTTTTACAGAACCGACTGCTGTTGCCATTGAACCACCGGTAGGTTTGATACTAAAGGGTCTCTGATGATCTTCCATGTTTAAAATCTCCCATGATGATTAGTTTCTGATGCATAACTTCCTCATTTGTACAGTTCTGACTCACTATTTCTTTTATTTTACAGCCGTCGCAGCCAAATACCACTTTGTATCCCCCACAGCTTACCAATGTAAACCCTCCACAGCCTGAATTCAGTCTGTATCCTCCCCTTTCTGAGGTACACACACAAACAGTTCACAAAAAGAACATCAAATCAATGGTTGATTTTTGTCATTTTACACTAACACTGCTTTATCTTTTTATCGTCTTCAGATTGGACCTTCAACATCTCAGGGATTTGCAGCAGCTCCCACCTTCAGCTCAGAAGTTTACTCCTCAGATGCTGAGCCGAGATTTCAGCTGAAAGGAGTGGCTTTTCCTTCAGCTCCCCCTCTCAGTTCAGATGCACCTACCAGTGCCGTTTACTACTCGGATAAACTAAACTTTCTAGGAACAACCTGCTGAATGCTGTGGCGACGGAGCTGTTTCAGTCTTTACTGGACTTTGTGACCTTTGCAATACACATTAACAATATTTCTCTACAGGCCTTAAGAACCCAGGTACCATGCTGCCTATAGGGAACAAGACATAAATCGCACATATTCAGGCTTATAAGTATTTTATTATCGTTGAAACACAAGGATGCACTGAGACCAAATTCTGTATACTTCTAGTTATTTGTGGTGGTGATCTCATGAGAAAAGGCCAAAGAATAAAACAATCTGTAAACTGGTGCTTTTTGAATACAAAATCTGATTCTGTGCGAACACAATGACTCTCTACAATGAGGCCAGCCAGGAGATACAGCATTAGAATCAGTTCTTTTGCAAACTGGCATACAAAGTCAGAGAAAATGTCAAAACATGGAGGTTTTTTTAGTAGATTAGAAAACAGCCTCTAGCACAGTTTGTTATTTTTTATCGGGAAAAGCAGGGTAAAAAGGTTGTTAATCATTAATATAATCCATGCATGGGATATGGAGTAATGACGAAAATTAAATCTGGGAGGCTCACCCACTCCTCCAGCTTCATCCAATGGCTTCTCTGTGTGTCTCCGCGCCAACCAATCAGCATCAAGTCTGCAGTAATCCTCAGCCAATGATCCTTCAAGGCTCCGCATTTAAAGCCTCCCATTCATGGATCTCCCAGCTGTCAGCCGAGCTTCGACCCTCCTCCACCCCATCGCCTGAATCGGATTCTCAGTTCCATTACCATCAGGCTTCCTCTCCATCACCAGTACCAGATCCGGGGGAAGACAATTCTATTTCTAAGACGTTCATCAAGTTCATGCATTATCAGCATTCATGTCTTCTTCTGGGATCTGAGCGCCAAACAAATAAACCTCCATCGTGTAACTTCTCTAATCGCATTTTGTGTTTCTTATTATGAGTCTCTACAGGATTTAAATGAATTTACTGAGGCGTATATCTGCATTGATCAATGTAATTGGATTGCTTTAAAATGCTGTTTTTAAATAAATATTTCTCAAATAAGAAAAACTAACACTAAAGTACCATATTCACGCTTTATAAATTTATTTCAAAGTATGTTTTAAATGTACAAATGTTTATGTTGGCAGTGCCTTCAAAGGAAGACGGGTGATTCTTCATTATTACCATTGTTACTGTTTTACCATTTGTTTTTAGCTTCAAACACCACTTTCTCTGAGACTAAGATTAATTGTCTTTAATATATAATCTGTTATTATATTATAGTTCCTTTAATGCAATAAACCAAAAAATGCAATAATTAAAACTTTAGTTTTGTTTGAAAAACATGTATAATTATTCTTTTAACAATTCTTTCATATTTCGAGTGGCACAATTTAAACTTTCACTGTGGTTTGTAAAACAAACACTAATAGAGATTTTTTTCTCACCTGCTGACCAATCACTCATTAACCCCGCTCACTGGTCGAGCTGAAGATACATTAAATACATGATGAGCTGCAGCACAGGCCTATGAAATAAGTAAATACTGAGATAATTTTACATAATAATTATACATATTTTTAGCACAAGATTTATAGATTTATAAATGTCCCAGTTACAAACTCATTAAGACCACATGCATTTTTCCAATGTTTCCTTTTTCCCCAAATAAATCGAATAAAAGAGGTCAAGCGGTTGCGGAAGGTTGATTTATTGTAATGCATGCTGCATGCAGGAGATTTCAAAAACAAAAAGGGGTGGCTGTACTGAATAAAGTCTTGCATACTTTTCAAAAGACTTTTTCTTGGGTAAAAAACTAAAAATAACTAAAACTAAAATGCCGCTTTTACAATTTTTGCAGAATGAGGATCACCAGGATGTTTCCTTTTGTGAATTTTATTTACCGTTAAAACATCACTTTTCTTTGGCAATGACTGGCAAAGGGTCTACTTTGTTTAGAGGTTTTATTTATATTTATTTATTTTTCATCTGGATAGAATAATTAACTGGTTGTTTTTGTGCATTTGGATATGCTGCATAACCTGGAGGCTTTATTTTAATCAAGGATATTATTTAAATTTTATTTTCTTATAAGGGTATGGGAAAAACACAAAATGTGATGTTTATAACACGTTTATATTGCATTGAAGACATTTAACTACTCTATGAATGTCTGAAATTTTTGTTTAGAAGTTACAACTAAATAATAGAAGAAGTTATAAGAAACAACTAAATACTAAGATATTGATTACAAATTACTTCTTTAGGTTTCTAAAATATAAAAACAGCAAACAGAAGGGTGAAACACGTTTATTCTTTAAAACATTTGAAACGTGATAGCCGACATATTTTATTTCCATATTTGCCCATTTCTTAGTCATTGGTCTGTTATATCCCAGAGAGCATCTCTTTGATTTTTTCCCGTCGTTGGGTAAGTCAAAGTAGGACTATTATTTCCGTGCAGCACTTAAAGGCAACAGGAAGATCAGAAGGGAGACGCCTTGTTGGACGGACCGAGGAAAAGCTTCCATTGTTTGAACGTAACCCAATCTGATTAGATTAATATTAGGCTTCTGTGCAGCCACTTCTCTCACCATGTGAAGGTCTTAAGGTGTTTTTAACGCTTTTATGAGTCAGAAGCAAAGACCCGAAGGACAATGCCTTCCTGTTTAAACTATGCTCTGTCTTTGCGGTACATTATGAGCGTGTTCCTGCTTTTAATTGTTTTTTTTTCTGTCGGTAAGTTATTGTAATAATGATTATAGTTTGAGTTACAGTGTTCCGAGCTAATATTGCATGAGTTTCCACAGTTGGTATGCGCATTTTTGAGACATAATAACATTTAATGGTTTTAGGCTACAGTACTAACCTCAGTCGGGAAAAATAATAATAATAATAATAATATGAATTAGCTTTACAACCTTACAGAACATGCAGCTACTCCACAATTTTTTTTATTAAACTGGCGCCTCGGTTCATCAATTCCTAAACCTTCACTGGGATGCTCTGAAAGATTTACAAAATCTTAAAAACAAAACGCAAACAATCTTCCCCTGAAAAGTCTGATTTTTAAAATTGTAGCAGAAAATTGGGGTTAATATTTCTCACTATTTTTTTTCTTTTCCATTATCACCTACCCTCCTCTCTGGGAGCTTCATCATCTCAGCCACCTTAAATATACATAAGGTGTGGGCTTCAGGGCAGATGGCAGTTCTTCTAACAGGGCAGACATATTGACATAAAGAGTGAAAACATGACACCTGAAACATGATATGCTATTGAAAATTGCATCAAAGCAGTCAGTTGTGATTGCAGTATTGCAAATGCTAATATTGAGATGATTAGTAACTAGAAACAACAAAAGTTCAGACTTTATTTTGTTTTGTTTTGGTAGTATAATGTGTGAAACACACAAATTTTAATGCAAAACCGATGAGATTACACATATGCCCATATGAAACTCATGGGAATACGTGTGATACCCATTTAAACCTCATATTGATTACATGTGAAATGGTGAATAAATTACATTTATACAGCAACACTGACCTGTCAGGATCTGCCTCTGTTAGGTTTTTGTGTTGTTTACTTCCTGCTTAGCCAGGTGCTTTTCTGTTCAGGTTTATTTAGATTTCTTCTGGTTAATTTTGTTACTTCCTGGGTCCCGGTGTTAGAAGTGTTTAGTTTATATATTCTCTTATAGATCTGGTCCCCCCGTGTTTATCTTCTGTATTTTGGTCCTGCTCAACCACAAACCTTGACATGACCTTTCAATGGCTTTTATACATTTGCCAAAATGTGTTTCACATGTGCTAACTATATTGTTTGGCAACATGTGAAACACATTTGGAAAAACCTTAGATTTATGCAAAATTTTTTTGACATATGTTTCCTATGTGGAAATTATATAATTTAATGACATGTGGAACACATGTTTGAAAACCTTTCACATGTGGAACATTTTCCCGCAAGTATTTCACATGTGAAACTCCATTATGTATTTAACCCATAGATCAAACAAATGTTATCACATGCAAAACACAATGTACATATTTTGCCATTAACATTTTCAACTTTCATTTGCCTTCTATGGTCAAGACCTGTGGAAGATGTGATAACAGGAATTTCCCATGTGATCGCAAGTCTCCACATGTGAAACCCATTTGATTACATGTGGAGACAATAGAGTTAAAATATATCCCTTCCTTGTTTTCAGGTTATTCAAGTGACAGTTATGACGAGGTGGAGTATGGAAACACATACAGAAAACGGATGTCAGGATGGGTTGACTACATCGAGTTCATTCCAAAGTCCAGCTCCAAAGTGACGATCCTGTGGAGTCGAGATGCTCCTGAAGCTAGTGAGGACAGCAGGTGGAAGATGGTGCACTACTATTTTTTCATCTATAACATGACCCAGAGAGACAGTGGTCAGTACTTATGGAGGAAGAGAGATCAGACATCTCTGTCTACGATGACCGTTGAGGTCATAGGTGAGGATCCCATCATGTTTCACTTTGATCTACCCTCGTACAGTTTTAGGTTTAAGTATCAAAGTGATGGAGGGATTAACATTCTATGAACAGGAGGCTTGTGGGTTAAAACTGCTGTGGTATAGCTATTGTAAACTTACTTCCTTACAAATTACAGTTAAATGTTTAAAGTCATATATTTAACAGATACATTCCAAGTTTAAACAAAATGTGCACAAACAAACAAGCTTTTCTGCACATTGTTTTGTAGAATAAATAAATAAAAATGGATAAAATAATTGCATGATTTTGATCGGTTTTGGTTAAATAGAAGAACATTAAATGTCGATTTTATGTTCATTTATGTGAATATCTAAAGGTGTATCCATTGAACCAGATTCGACTTCATTGTGTTCTCTTCCAGCTAAGACACAGAGCTTAAATCTGAAGTCTGGGCAAAAGCTTTCCATCACTTCTGATCTGCAACCAAACTCGTGCAACATCTACTTCATGCCAGAGGGCGGACGCGAGACGGAGATAATCCGTCGAGGACAGGTGCTACAAGACCTGGATCAGTCTGATTGTGTAGGATTTAAACTTTTAAAGCCATGTGGCGTCTTAAACAAGGCTATGAAAAAGTCTTGCAGTGGACAGTTTGTTGTGAGAGATCATAATGACGATCAGGCCTTGGTGGTGTCTGTGGAAGTGGAATGTAAGTTTAAAATTATAAGGACCTCCACATGTTTACAAGAGCACACGCCCACAATTTGAAACATCTCACTCACCTGTTATCAATCCCTTTTTTTAAGCTTCAGACATTAACCCCAAATACATCCTCCCTGGTGTGGGTGCATTTGTCTGCATGCTTCTGAGCTGTTGCATAAAGACCTGCTGCTTTGGAAAGAGCTCCAGAAAAAAGGATCAACCTGAACTTGAAGATGCTGACAGAGAACCCGCTGCGAATGAGGTGATGATCTAGTAAAGCTAATTAGTGATTCATATTAATGTGTTATCATGCAATGTGGTTAAAAGGCAATTTGTTATTTCCCACTGCAGTATGAGCACGAGCCTGTTGCATGGAGGCCAAGTCAACCTTCAGAGCCCACAGAGATGCTCTACCCCCTTCAGCCATCTAATGGGCCAACTGGCCCGCTGGTTTGTGTTTTGATTCAGAAGATTTTGTCTCTTTCCACATCACAGCTATAGCTATCCTCCTTCCTGCTGACTACTAATGGGTATAATTTTGCTCTACAGATTCACAATCCTCCTGAGAGACTTCCACCATCCAATTCCAAGGAATGGAGAACTAGTCATACTAATGTAAGCACACAATTCCCTGTCTTTTTCCTTTATGCTGCCTGCCTTTGATTATTCTCCCTAAATAAACAACAGAGAAGATGGTGTCACGTTTCAAGTACGGCTTTCTGCACAAATAGACACATTTCAGAGTGGAATTCAAACACAGAAGTGATTAATATTTCAATTAAAATGTAGATGTAGGCAGAAAAGAGGACATGTGGTCCACTTCTTTGGTAATCGGTCAACTTCCTTTCACCAGCCCGCAGCTATTGCAGAATGAAAGGAGTGCCTTACTTTAGGTCTCAGTCTGCTGTTTTACCTCTCAAGAAGCCGGATTGGGTCTTGGTGGATGTGCATTTTCAACACTTGGCTCAACACGTAGAGGTCGCTCTGAGGCAAGAAGCAGCTGTTCTGTCTGGCTCTAGTCTTGAATGAATGGTGCCTTTTGGATCACGACCAGACCTTTGCTAAAACAACAGAGAATAAACGTAAAATTAAAAGCTTGGTTAAGCTATGCACTTGTCTCCAGGGTGCCAGAGAAATAGAGCCTGATGCAAACTTTACACAAATTAGACGTGTAAATCTGATAAACAGAACATTTAAAATGGCCGAACCCGGGTAACTGGGCAATCACTCCACTGCTGTAATTGGTAAAAGGCACATGCTTACTGGGACGTGGTCAGTTGAATGCACTTATTTATCAGCCTTTATTTATAGAGCGTTTTACACACCCAAGTGACCAAAGGGCTGTACAGGTAAAAAAAGTAAAGAAAAAAAACCATAAAAAAATTACCAAAAGACACAAACACCAACAATACCACAAATAACCAAGAGGAAAAGAACAGCTAAATATTTTAACATTTTCTAGTAGCAAGTAAGAAAAAAATACAAGACTAATAATTAAAACAGCGAAATGTTTCTGCTCTACTGGAATTAAAAGCCAAGTTAAAAAGATGAGTTTTTTCTATGTGACTTCAAATCATTTAGGGTGTTAGCCATGCTTACAGCAAGAGGAAGATTGTTCCAGAGTTTTGGAGCAACAACAGAAAATTCTGTTTTCCTCTGATGTTGTCGTTTCATTTCTGAAAAAAATCATAATTTATAACCTTGTTGCACCTTTAAGACAATGTAATAAACATCAGGATTTGCGTAAATCTTTGAGCTGATGATGACACTGAACACAGGTATGTATCTATGTTCTGTCAAGGTTCCACCCCCGACAGAGCAGCTTGACCCTCCGACGGTTCCACTGTGGTCCCACCAGGACCAGGATCGATTTGAATTGAAGGGGATCGACACTAACAACCTGCTCAGCTCTGACTCTCCTCACTCTGATGTTTACACCTCGGACAAATTCAACTTCCTCTGAAACCACTGGTTTTGAATGGCATGGACACTTTTATTATGTTAGAGTAACATTAAAGCAAATATTAGGTAATAAGTGATTTTTTGGCATTCTCTAAAATTATCAAGCAAGATTGTCTTCACTGTCTAGATCTACCTCAGTATAGTCTGTGAACCCTTAAGCAAACCCATGTGTTCGTTATCCTGTATTTCAAACTGTGTATGTTTATTACCATCCTGACTGTAAGTTTCAGGGAATATAGGAACTGTATTACACTAACACTTGCAGACTGGGGTCTAGTAGCGATGGCACATGTCTTCATCCTTCAAGCCACCAATCAACAACTCTACCTCGTTTAGTTAACCCCATGTTTCCCCCAACAGTCCTCAATGAGTATGAAGGGTTGTTCCAATTGTTCCAAAACAAATGGTGCAAAATACACCCACATACATCTGTATGAAAACAAAACTTGTGTATATTTCTTGGTTACTTGCAGACACAAAAGGGTTGTTACGCCTTCACAAGTTCTTCAGTGCAGGTACACAGAGTCTGTTCAACAAAGATGTCTTCTCCATCTAGTTCAGTTAAGTTAGGAGCATAACAAACTCACAACCTGTAACATCCTCCCATAGACATGGCTGAAGATGATAATACAGAGCTACTGTCTGTGGCCTGAAGGTAATTCATATTTCCGTACAGCAGAGGGCGCTACCTGCTATGGACTCAGTATGCACCAACCGGAAATACTACTGTCGTGCCTAAGATTAAGGAGCCTTTGAGTGTTTTTGTTTGCTTTGTTTTTTGTTTTAATAATTGAAAGAATCATTTACAAAAGTTAGGCATTTAACAACCTTAATGAACATCTCTCTGCAGGGCACATTTAAAGATGAAAGATTATTTCAATAAATGTGGTGTGAAATAACATTCATAATAGAAAGAAAATTGAAGACGAATGAGGGGAGAATGACAAGTGGATCAGTGCGGCTACCGCAGTAATGAGGAGACTGTGCCGGTCTGTTGTGGTGAAGAGAGCTGAAAAGCGCAGCTCTCGATTTACCTGTTGGCCTACGTTCCTACCTTCCCCTATGGACATGAACATTGGGTCATGACTGAAAAAACGAGATCCTGGATACAAGCAGTTGAATGAGCTTTCTCCGCAAGGTGGCCGAGCAGTACCTTAGAGATAGGGTGAGGAGCTCGGCCATCCGGAAAAGCTCAGAGTAGAGCCGCTGCTTCTCCATATCGACAGGAGTCAGTTGAGGTGGCTTGAGCATCTGTATCGGATGCCTTCTGGAGCTGGAGAAGGTGACAAGGGAGATGGAAGTCTGGGTGTCTACTAAGTCTGCTGCCTCCACAACCCAGTCCTGGATAAAGTGAAAGACGACAAGTACGAGTAGATGACAAAAATACAGTTGATAAACTAAAATACTAGAAGAAAAACAAAAGGGAATTCATACGTTAGAAGAAAAAAACATGCATTTTTTTTGTTCCTCAGTTTCAGGGCACTGAGGTGACTGACCAGAAAAGTATTTTTAAACACATAAAAAGGTGGCTTTGTCTTCCTCCATTTGAAGTGTGGATAAAGAATTTCGCTAGGATAATCCAGTTGTTTACAATCAGGTCAGACTTGGTGTTTACCAAATTAATAACAAATAAAATATTTTTTCTTGTGGGAAGAATAATTTGGATTTAATTTATAGTCCTGCTTGTCCTTCCATAAATCCCTGGAGTGAAAAAACAGATGATTAATGGGTTCAATATCAGTCTCATGAAAAACCCAGTTGTTATGATCAATAATAAATCTCAATCTTACCAAGATGCTGGATGGATGTATTTTATGCATGATTTTAAGATGAATTTCCTTTGTTTTGGGATTTATGGGGAAATAAATATATTTGGGTCTCATTGTCTTAATGTTTGATATAGAAAGTAGTTGGAAAATGGAGTTTCTATTTGATTGCATTTGGGAGAGCATTTTGTTGAGGTGAGTACGCATGACTGTGTTTGAACTATCCTTATCCAAAAAGTCAAGACCATGGAAATAAAGTGCAGGTAGATCAGTCACACATAAGTGCATATCTGTATTTTGGACAAACCTAACAGCTTCAGGGACCGCTCTGATTACTTTATTAAATTGGGTTTGTGTGCAGGTTAAATTATACTTTGAGCAACATCATTGTAAGATAGCCAGTGTACCTGGTCATTAATTAGGTGGGTTATGGACCAGATATTTTCAAACATCCAATGTTGTAAGAAAAGAGACTAGCCATTACACATGAGTTGTCTGTTATTCCATACTGGGGTTCAATGAGGAGTAATATTATTTCAACACAAGTTTTCTGATGAAAATTAAAAAGAGAGATCATATTTCTCCTATTTTAGCTTCCCTTCATTGGCTCCCTGTTAAATCCAGAATAGAATTTAAAATTCTCCTCCTCACATATAAAACCCTTAATGATTTAGCTCCATCATACATCAGAGATCTGATTGTTCCATACGTTCCTAACAGAGCACTTCGTTCTCAGACTGCAGGTTTACTGGTGGTTCCTAGAGTCTCTAGAAGTAGAATGGGAGGCAGATCTTTTAGTTATCAGGCTCCTCTCCTGTGGAACCAGCTCCCAGTTTTAGTCCGTGAGGCAGACACCCTGTCTACTTTTAAGGCTAGGCTTAAAACTTTCCTTTTTGATAAAGCTTATAGTAGAGTGGCTTAGTTTATCCTGAGCTATCTTCCTTATTTTTTACCTCCGTCTTCCTCCCTCCCTGTTGGATGGAGTAAGGGGGAGACAGGTTTAGCCTAAACCGGCTCAGTTATGGTTGAGGTGCAAACACTCTATCCATTTCTGCTACCTGTATGACCCCTTCTCTTTTCCAATGGTTATAATCAGTCTGACAGAGGGAGGTATCCCAATCATTGTGGTTTTTAGTATAACAATGACCATCAGTGGGACCCTTTGTGAGGTGCCTTGAGACGACATTGTTATAAATAAGCTCCGTTTAACTAAATAATCTGAACTGAAACTCTCTGTGTAGTTATGCTGCTATAGGCTTAGGCTGCTGGAGGACATAACAACCACTTTCACCCTCTTCGCTACATTCTCACATTACTCTCCAATTTTGCATTATTTGCTGTTATTTCAGCTTTTAACCTTGTTCTCTCTTTTCTCTTCCTAGAAGCTACACCTGGCCTGACTCTGTGTCTGCCTGTGACACCTTTCTGGAGAGGGGAATCGTCCGAGCTTCTGCTGGCAACAACTTAATGCTCACCCTCTACCGATGATCCACATGGCCCTGTCTTTTAGTGTTTAACCCTTTATCTCTCCTAGACATGGAAATTGACTGAGCTTTTACTGTAACTAACTCTATGTGCTCTCTTTCAGACTCTAACCTTGAAAATTGGCTCAGAGTTTATCTGTTCTTTCTTTCTAGGTGAAACGACTAAAGGAGCTACATCCATTAACATTTACTGTTAATTCCCACAGAAAGTACTCCTGGATCAGTGCTTCTTTGTTGTTTTAGTGTCTCTGCTCTGTTCTCTCAAACCCCCAGTCAGTCATAGCAGATGGCCGCTCACACTGAGCCTGGTTCTGCTGGAGGTTTCTTCCTGTTAAATGGGAGTTTTTCCTCTCCGCTGTCGCTACATGCATGCTCAGTATGAGGGATTGCTGCAAAGTCAACGCCAGTGACTGTCCACTGTCTCTACATGCTCATCCAGGAGGAGGGAATGCTGCAAGTCACTGACTGGATGCAATCTGCTGGGTTTCCTTAGATAGAAAAACTTTTTATCCAATTTGAATAAAAAGCTAACTCCGACTGCACTGTTCAATGGTTATGATTAATTGGAATGTATGTACCTGACTGTTGTGAAGTGCCTTGAGACAACATGTGTTGTGAATTGGCACTATATAAATAAAACTGAATTGAATTGTTTCAAACATAATAAAACCTGTTTGTGAACTAAGGACAGTTTGGTTGGCAATTTTTCAACAATCAATTTTTTTTGGTAAAAATACTCTTGGGGAGATAGTACCAAGTACAAAGTACAGTTTTTGTTCAGTATGAATGATTTTAGCCATTTTGACTTTAATACAGCATTCAAACATCCAAAATCTATAGCTTTCAGACCACCATCTTCATAATCAGACTAATTCAGATTTGTTGATGTAGTGCACCTAATTTTTTCAAATTAAATTTGAAGTTCATTATGTTGAAAGTTAAAATAAATGTATTAGATATGAGCTTTGAGGATGCAGGATAAATACATTGAGCCAAGGACTCCATCTTAGTTAAGTATGCTCTACCAAAGACTGTCAGGTCCTTTTGTAGCCACATATCAAGCTTGGATTTACATTCTGTAAAATACTTAGACTGTTCTTCTTTGGAACTCAATGTATTAATAAAAATTTGCTAAATAACCAAAGGTTTTCTGAATCTAAAAGTTATGTATGTAAAAATCATTGTTTTCTAGAGACAGTCATAAAACCTTGTATTTTCTGTTAGGAATTTCATAAAAATTTGAAATTAAATTGACCTCAGTGTCTGACATGTACTCTCTAATGTACCGAACCTAAAATGCGAGTAAGTGAACTCAGGTAAAGTAATAAATAGTTGTTATGTGGTTTATATTCGAGGTGTGTGTTCCAAAAGGATATACAGGTCCTTCTCAAAATATTAGCATATTGTGATAAAGTTTATTATTTTCCATAATGTAATGATGAAAATTTAACATTCATATATTTTAGATTCATTGCACACTAACTGAAATATTTCAGGGCTTTTATTGTCTTAATATGGATGATTTTGGCATACAGCTCATGAAAACCCAAAATTCCTATCTCACAAAATTAGCATATTTCATCCGACCAATAAAAGAAAAGTGTTTTTAATATAAAAAACATCAACCTTCAAATAATCATGTACAGTTATGCACTCAATACTTGGTCGGGAATCCTTTTGCAGAAATGACTGCTTCAATGCGGCGTGGCATGGAGGCAATCAGCCTGTGGCACTGCTGAGGTCTTATGGAGGCCCAGGATGCTTCGATAGCGGCCTTTAGCTCATCCAGAGTGTTGGGTCTTGAGTCTCTCAACGTTCTCTTCACAATATCCCACAGATTCTCTATGGGGTTCAGGTCAGGGGAGTTGGCAGGCCAATTGAGCACAGTAATACCATGGTCAGTAAACCATTTACCAGTGGTTTTGGCACTGTGAGCAGGTGCCAGGTCGTGCTGAAAAATGAAATCTTCATCTCTATAAAGCTTTTCAGCAGATGGAAGCATGAAGTGCTCCAAAATTTCCTGATAGCTAGCTGCATTGACCCTGCCCTTGATAAAACACAGTGGACCAACACCAGCAGCTGACACGGCACCCCAGACCATCACTAACTGTGGGTACTTGACACTGGACTTCTGGCATTTTGGCATTTCCTTCTCCCCAGTCTTCCTCCAGACTCTGGCACCTTGATTTCCGAATGACATGCAGAATTTGCTTTCATCCGAAAAAAGTACTTTGGACCACCGAGCAACAGTCCAGTGCTGCTTCTCTGTAGCCCAGGTCAGGCGCTTCTGCTGCTGTTTCTGGTTCAAAAGTGGCTTGACCTGGGGAATGCGGCACCTGTAGCCCATTTCCTGCACACGCCTGTGCACGGTGGCTCTGGATGTTTCTACTCCAGACTCAGTCCACTGCTTCCGCAGGTCCCCCAAGGTCTGGAATCGGCCCTTCTCCACAATCTTCCTCAGGGTCCGGTCACCTCTTCTCGTTGTGCAGCGTTTTCTGCCACACTTTTTCCTTCCCACAGACTTCCCACTGAGGTGCCTTGATACAGCACTCTGGGAACAGCCTATTCGTTCAGAAATTTCTTTCTGTGTCTTACCCTCTTGCTTGAGGGTGTCAATAGTGGCCTTCTGGACAGCAGTCAGGTCGGCAGTCTTACCCATGATTGGGGTTTTGAGTGATGAACCAGGCTGGGAGTTTTAAAGGCCTCAGGAATCTTTTGCAGGTGTTTAGAGTTAACTCGTTGATTCAGATGATTAGGTTCATAGCTCGTTTAGAGACCCTTTTAATGATATGCTAATTTTGTAAGATAGGAATTTTGGGTTTTCATGAGCTGTATGCCAAAATCATCCATATTAAGACAATAAAAGACCTGAAATATTTCAGTTAGTGTGCAATGAATCTAAAATATATGAATGTTAAATTTTCATCATGACATTATGGAAAATAATTAACTTTATCACAATATGCTAATATTTTGAGAAGGACCTGTAAACTGTGACATGTTTTGTAAAAGCGATATTGAAAGTTTCCTTGCATTTCCAATAGAATCTGTTAAGCTGGTTGGTCTTGTACTTCATAACAGTTCCTCAATATCTATTTTAAAACTTTGTAAAAATATTTTTTTGTTTTTGACCCACTATACCTACTTGTGAACTCTGTTGGAGAGTAAAATCTAATTGGTGTTCGTGTCCTATACTGTTAGGCTGCATTGAATGCAAATAATCAATTACCTATCCATCTCTTGTCCTTGCAGGGTTGTGGGGGGGCTGGTGCCTATCTCCAGCGGTCATTGGGTTACAGGACAACACAGAGGCACACAGAACAAACAACCATGTAAACACACACACCCATACCTAAGGACAATTTAGAGTAACCATCTAACTTAACAGTCATGTTTTTGGCCTGTGGGAGAAAACTGGAGTCATGCATAAGGTATTACTTTATATGGGATAAACATTACAGTACATGCAGAACTAACTGTAAACAAGTGTTTGCTGCCCAAAAGTACAAATTGATCAGGCTATCACAGTGTGGAGAGGACAGTTCTGAGCATATCATGATGTTAGAATGGCCCTTGGCAGCTGATTAAGGCAGGAGGCTTGAGGCAGAGAAAATTACATTTTAAGTGTGCCAGCATACGTAATGAAGCTCTTCATTACACATGATAATTTCTTGAATAATAGTAACTCGAGTTGTTTAAATCGTCCATTTATAGCATCTGCCACCTCCAACTTCAAAACATTCAGCGTAGATGTGATCTACCTGGGAAACCTAAACTTTAGCACAAAATCTTGACACATTTTATCCTGAACGTCCAGAAGTTTTCACCTGAATGTACTGTAAAGTTAAAAATAAGAACTATGATATTCCTGATCTTTGAAGTGACTAAAAACAAGTGATACTGAAAAACAAACGTTCACATATGCTGACAGCTCATACCAGAAGATTGGAACAAAACTGAAGTGAAGGATTTTTCAACCCGGCTGAAACAGGAAGATGGATTTAATATGTTTGAGGTTTAAACTGCAACCTTTAGAATATGTGATCCCTGGTAGCCTATTTCAACACATATGTCTGAATAGGTTGAAAAATATTGTTTATAGTAAGACGTGATAACATGTATGGCAACATGTATCACAGCAAAATGTCTTTTCTTTTTGACTCGTTCTGCGATGTTTTGCATTATAACCCTCACAGCAAACTGATGTGTCGTGTGGTGACAAAAATGTGTCAAATTTTTCAGTGACACATTTTAATTTGGATTTTAAATTGTCCTGTCCAAGGTGTACCCCGCCTCTCGCCCATAGACTGCTGGAGATAGGCACCAGCTTCCCTGCGACCCACGATGGAATAAGCGGTAGAAAATGACTGATTGACTGATTTTAAATTGTGCTTTAATAAGTAGAACTGAACTGGTTTAATGAGCTGTTTTCTTCTCCGTGATAGTCTGACTAATTTGTTTCTGTGCACAAACCAGTGAACGACGCTGTGATGTTTGTTTATCCCATTCAAGCAAACCTGCGGAGGTTTACAGGAGAAACAGCAGCTACTCATCACAGCATGATGGTTGCAATAACAGGTGTTGGTCGAGGAATAAGGAAAATGGATAATTCTCCTTTTCTCTTAGCCAGATATTTTATGTTTTTCATATTTTAGATAGGAAAATAAAATTAAACAAAATGTATATTTCCCCTAATTTGTTTTTGACCAATAAAAAGAAAAATGGCTAGTATTTCAGTGTTACATTTTACAACAAAACTCAAATGATTTTTATTTATTTTTTTATTTTAATTTCATTTTACAAGGTGTTATTTCCAAATGGGAATACATACCATCACACATAAAATGTTATCACATAAAATTCCAATTAAATGCATGGATTTATTTTTGGAAGACTCTGCAATGCTAGAAATTCATGTCACTTGTTCAAAGACAAATGCTGCTTAAAAATATATCTTCCAAATATTTCTTTAAGCCTGTAAAATATTAGTATGGGAAGGTGTTTTACAACATCAAACATGAAGTGGAAACGTTTGGGATAAAATGCATTTATTCTCTGCTTGGTTTTAAACCTTAAAAACGTTTTTGGAACTCTACTAGACTAATTAGACAAGACCAAACTTCAACTTCTTGGCCTCCACATACAATGTATGAATAAAATATCACTGCACATCATCTTGAACCCACCATACCAATGTGAAAAACGGTGGCGAACACCATTAGGCTGTGAGGACACTTTTCTTCACCAGTGACAGGGAAACTGTTCTAAATTGATAGGAAGATGGACTGAGCTAAATACAGAGCAACCAGGAAGAAAATCTGTTAGAGGCTGACAGACTTGAGATTACAGAAGAGGTTCAGCTTTCAGAAGGACAACAACTCTAAACATAAAGCTATAGCCTCCTGGGTCCACCTAATGCCTTCAAGGCCCTGACAGCTCGTCGCTGAAATATAACCTATTGAACATTAAAAAAAAAAAAAAAAAAAATACATCCTCTTTTTATACTTTAACCTTTTAGCTTCCGACACTTTTCTGAGGCAGAAAATCATACAGCGGTACCCAAAGTTGCACTTATGTTTGAGTGTGAAGCAACAGTTCAGCTGAATTTTCTGGTTGTCGTTTCGATGATACAAACATCGACAGAAATGCTTCTCTGAATACAACTTTTCCCAGAATTTCTTAGTTGGGCAGAGCTTAATGCAATGAAACAGGTAAATTCAGGTAAATATCCCCCCGAAGACAAGTACAAAACAACCTAAACTAGCGTATGGACAGAATGATCTGCCACCTATCTCAACACACTAAACAGGTTTAGTTTCACAGGAAAACTGGATAACAAGAATATTCTGCCTGGAGTTGAGCCAACAGATAGAAAATCCTAAAGGTAACTTACAGGAAATATCACACCTCTCCAAAGTTTTAATGACAGCAAGCTGGTGCCTCTATGATGCTTTAAATTAAGGTTATCAATGCAATGTGATCCTGATAGATAGATACATAGATTCAGAATTTGATCACCTAACATGCACACTGACACATACAGATTGGGGTCTAATATTGGTTTAAAATTCCCTACCAAGGATACCTTCCCTGTCCCTAATAATGTGCTAAATGAACCTAATGTTAGAATAGGAACATTTTACTTATCAAGCTTTAAGTCCTTTTATGAATGCCATGTATATTTTGGTCGTTTGGTGCCTTTCTAGTGTGTTTTGAGTTCAAAGTCCAACTACAATATGACTACCTATCTAAAACTAAAAAATGCAAACCATGGAGAGCAGTATGTCTTACAAATCTGGATATTTGTGTCATATTTGTCAAGAAGCAGATGTTCTATCCTAATGGAAATGAAGCACCAAACACTTACTCATCCTGAGTAGCAAGATTCAATGTGGGGTTTCCTCTTCTTCTGCTGTTCGTCTCCATTCAATCATATCAGCTCATCAGAAAGTAACTTTCTGCCATCATATTTGACACATTAGGACACAAATTTACATATTCCTTTTTGACTTTTGACAATCAATTTTAACTATTTTTCCAGAGGTCAATAATATTCCAGAAAACAAATGGACACCTTTAGATGCCAAACGGCTTCTGGAGAAAGGTTTTTTTGGTGAGAGAAGACAAAGATATTTGACCACAATGACAGCAAAAACATTTGAAGTATTCAAGGTGAGTGTTTTAAACTTAAAAAAACACTATTGTAACTGACAAGCATGGGAGTAGGAGTATCATGCGGTGGGACTGCTTTAATTGTGGTGGCACTTGAGGATTATACAAAGTTGAGCTCCACATTCTTGAGCTTCACCTCAACTCAACAGCTGGGCAGACTTGGACCCATCTGGGTATTCCAATAGGACATAAACATCAAAAACATATCAAAACTGTTTTTAGATTTGATTAAATAGGTAAGCAATAAGCTTCTGGAAGGCCCAACCTTAAGCCAATTAAAAATTTGTGGACTTTAAGCTACAATAGACTTTTGATTGAGGCTGTATCAACACAGTTTATGAGTGTTTCCTGCATTTTACTGTGATCCTTTTTCTTCATACATATTATGAATGTGGTATTTAAACACATCAACCTGTCTTTGCTGCACTCCTTGTTAAAGCTGGGTCATAAGTGCATTAACTTATTAAAAGGAAGCATGAGTCTTTCAGTGCATTTGCAACATTTCAACACAAGAGTGCCATATTTAAAGACTCATTTACACTAAAACATGTTATTTTAAGAATGTTTTAGAATGCATCTGTCTATACTGTGGTAAAAATATTTATCTTATAAAATAAGTGTCTTCCTGTATGCCCATTTTTTGTCAAGACAAATAAAGCCTAGACACCCTGAGAAGTTTGCATTTGATCCATTGTGTCTTGTCCTCACACAACATGCTTGTATTTCTGTTCTCAGCCTCGATTGGCACCACCCCTCCTACGTCACAGAAGAGACAAAAACTCATCCAAGCATATAACTTCCTCCCTGATAAACCAAAGTGGAAGTTGGGTTATGATTAAGCCGGATGTGCAAATAAGAAACAAAAACTACAACTATTTAAGCCAGTTGGCTGGACAACGTTCGTTTTTGCCACTGGCTCACTTCTGTTGCTGACTCATATGAGGCTAAGTGGGTTCTGCGCAAAAAACCTTTTAAGCTTTGCGCTAAAGGGGTTAAGGCTGTAGAGGGCCATTTAAAAAAATTGTTCCCTTTTCTAATAAATGTCTTGTTGGTTGTTTGCCTCAGCGGGGGTAACAATGGAGAGTGAACATTACTGGTAAACGCCTGGAAGGTCACATCAGCTTCGAGCTGAGTGAGCTGAAAGTCTAAAGAGTCTTGTGATACAGGGTGCTCATGTGTTTGTTCATTTATTTGGGTAAAACCAGAACAATGCAGGAGCTGGAAATCACCGATCCCCTGCAAGGATTAGATGTCCTCAAAATGATGTTCCTGTGTTGCCACAAAAATAAAAACAAAAAAAGTGCTTTGCAAAAGTACAGGTCCTTCTCAAAATATTAGCATATTGTGATAAAGTTCATTATTTTCCATAATGTCATGATGAAAATGTAACATTCATATATTTTAGATTCATTGCACACTAACTGAAATATTTCAGGTCTTTTATTGTCTTAATACGGATGATTTTGGCATACAGCTCATGAAAACCCAAAATTCCTATCTCACAAAATTAGCATATCATTAAAAGGGTCTCTAAACGAGCTATGAACCTAATCATCTGAATCAACGAGTTAACTCTAAACAACTGCAAAAGATTCCTGAGGCCTTTAAAACTCACAGCCTGGTTCATCACTCAAAACCCCAATCATGGGTAAGACTGCCGACCTGACTGCTGTCCAGAAGGCCACTATTGACACCCTCAAGCAAGAGGGTAAGACACAGAAAGAAATTTCTGAACAAATAGGCTGTTCCCAGAGTGCTGTATCAAGGCACCTCAGTGGGAAGACAGTGGGAAGGAAAAAGTGTGGCAGAAAACGCTGCACAACGAGAAGAGGTGACCGGACCCTGAGGAAGATTGTGGAGAAGGGCCAATTCCAGACCTTGGGGGACCTGCGGAAGCAGTGGACTGAGTCTGGAGTAGAAACATCCAGAGCCACCGTGCACAGGCGTGTGCAGGAAATGGGCTACAGGTGCCGCATTCCCCAGGTCAAGCCACTTTTGAACCAGAAACAGCGGCAGAAGCGCCTGACCTGGGCTACAGAGAAGCAGCACTGGACTGTTGCTCAGTGGTCCAAAGTACTTTTTTCGGATGAAAGCAAATTCTGCATGTCATTCGGAAATCAAGGTGCCAGAGTCTGGAGGAAGACTGGGGAGACGGAAATGCCAAAATGCCAGAAGTCCAGTGTCAAGTACCCACAGTCAGTGATGGTCTGGGGTGCCGTGTCAGCTGCTGGTGTTGGTCCACTGTGTTTTATCAAGGGCAGGGTCAATGCAGCTAGCTATCAGGAGATTTTGGAGCACTTCATGCTTCCATCTGCTGAAAAGCTTTATGGAGATGAAGATTTCATTTTTCAGCACGACCTGGCACCTGCTCACAGTGCCAAAACCACTGGTAAATGGTTTACTGACCATGGTATCACTGTGCTCAATTGGCCTGTCAACTCTCCTGACCTGAACCCCATAGATAATCTGTCGGATATTGTGAAGAGAACGTTGAGAGACTCAAGACCCAACATTCTGGATGAGCTAAAGGCCGCTATCGAAGCATCCTGGGCCTCCATAAGACCTCAGCAGTGCCACAGGCTGATTGCCTCCATGCCACGCCGCATTGAAGCAGTCATTTCTGCCAAACCAAGTATTGAGTGCATAACTGTACATGATTATTTGACGGTTGACGTTTTTTGTATTAAAAACACTTTTCTTTTATTGGTCGGATGAAATATGCTAATTTTGTGAGATAGGAATTTTGGGTTTTCATGAGCTGTATGCCAAAATCATCCGTATTAAGACAATAAAAGACCTGAAATATTTCAGTTAGTGTCCAATGAATCTAAAATATATGAATGTTAAATTTTCATCATGACATTATGGAAAATAATGAACTTTATCACAATATGCTAATATTTTGAGAAGGACCTGTATTTATACTGCTTCAATTCTTCAGCATGTTGTCACATTGTAACTATAAACCTCAATGTATTTTATTGTGATAGACCAACACAAAGCAGAACATAATTGTAAAGTGGAAGTAGAATGATTCTTTTTTTTTTTTTTTTACAAATAAATATCTAAAAAGAATTCAACATATCTTTTAGATTTTTTTTTTTTTAAAGATATTTTTTCGGCACTAGTGGCCTTTATTTATTTTTTGACAGTAGGCAGACAGGAAAGAGGGGTAGAGAGAGGGGTAGACATTTCGCAAAAGTCGCTGGGTCCGGGACTCGAACCCGGGACGGTCATTTCGAGGACTGTAGCCTCTGCACATGGTCGCGCGCTTAACCCCTACACCATCAGTGCCGCGCCCATCTTTTAGATTTTTACTAGTAAAAATTCTTAAACTGCTAGTTCTTTATTAAATAAAGTCCAAGTAAAATTTATCTGTTTATGTGTGCAATGTGACAAAATGTGGAAAAACGTGTATGAATACTTTTTCAAGGCGCTGTAAATCTGCTCATTCTGACATTTACTTTAGTTCCCCCTACAGCTCATAGATTTCCTCTAAAACTCCGGTTATCAAATTGTGGTACAAGTAGCACTGGTCTGGTACTCAGACAAAATTATGGGCATGTTGGATGGGTTGGTGAGTTACCTCAGACTTTTCCAACTTTTAGGTACTTTTCAAATCCAAGTCATGTAGTACTTAGGCTTTACAAAGTTGTATAAAGATGTTGGTATTTGGAAAATACAAGATATACTCAGACTCAGGTATGTGTGCTATAAATGTAACCTACTCTTGACAGGCTGCATATATGCACGGATAATGATACTTGTTAGAAGCTATCCGACAATAAGAACCTCCTAAAGGGTTCTAAAAGTCGAGAGTTCTAAGGACACCCAATGTTTTGCTGTTTTTCAGTTTCCTAAACTCTACACAACTTGCTAAAGGGGCAGAACAAAAAATAAAAATAAAGACAAACCATCCCCACAGGTTTTGGATTGACATTGTTGTGGAGTAGAGGAGTGAGCTAAATGGGTACCCAGAGATAAAAACAACACCTTAGGGAAAGTATGTAAATTGCAACAGACTATGATAGTCAATAACATCAACAGCACTGCGTGTTTTTACCAGAATCGCATGACAAGAATTACACAGACAATAATGTATGAGACAATGTTTCCTGTCAGTGAAATTCTGGCAGTTAAACAATAAAATACATGTTTGTACAATTTTCCCCTCTTTATTTTGCTGATGTTTCCTTGGCACTCCCTGTTTTCCCAGTATGACTGTTTAGTCTAAAATTAGGTTCTGGTGAGTGGTCCACTTTTCTGCTGCTCAAGGGAGGTGATTTTTGTTATTTACAGCAACTGTTTAGAAGTTATTGAACCCTGAATCAAGAAAATATCCAACTTACCATCTTCACTTGAAAATAATCCAACTGGTTGTTCTTAGATAATGTTCCACTTTTTTTTTTCATTTGTTCATTCTACAGTTTATAATGCTATTGCTTTGAGCTTTGCTGTGATGTCTTCCTTGGTCTACCATTATGTTTCCTGTTTATGTTACTGTTAACTTTCTGCTACTCTGACAATCTTGTTCAGATCCCATTTGCAGACTGAGACTACCATGTGTCATTTTCCATTTATAAATCTGAGTGACCCAATATCACATGGGGCTCCTCAAGGCTTTATTCTTGGGTCACTTTTATTCCTTATCTACGTGCTACGAGTATTGCAGCATCTCCTCGCCTGCCAACTGTATGCTACTAACTAATTACACCGTTGTATTTTTTTGCCACGACATGACCACAATCTTTGACAGTCACTCAGTGTATTCATAATATCAATAGGTCGATGGGCAAGAATGTCCTTCAGCTTCATGGGTTTTTTATTAAAATGAAAAGTATGTAATTTTTTTTCTGGAACTAATCCTTCTTTTCTATTATTTTTCTTTTAAGAGATGCTTTTCCCATTTTGTGTCAGACACACGTTGAATGACAGTAACTTGACAGCAAAATGAATAATTTTGGGTTAAACTGTAAAGATTCAGATCTAAAATTTATCGGACATGTAATATACAATAATAAATCAGTCTGCTACTCTTTTTAAAAAGATTACCAGACTCTTTACTCAGGGTATCTGCAGGTATCAGCACATCAAATTTCAGACTTTTTAAGAAATTTTTAATACCACCTTGAATGAAATTTAAGACCCAAAGGTAAACTGTAAATGTAATGGATGGCTGGGGGATCTTGCTGTATTAGACACATTCAAGTTTAGTTTTTGTCTGTTTATTTGAACATTAAGTGATAAAAGTGCTCTCTGGTTCAATTATTGTTTGAACAAGTGCAAAAAAATGTGCTCACGATTTGTGAGTCAGGGAACATCAAATGAAACGCATCTCCTATCCCCTCATTGGAGCTGTAAGACTGGTGCTTGACCACTGTGTTTAAAATCCACAAATCCTCCGACTTCAGTTTGTGTTGCACCAAATGCTGCTCTTAGATCAGTGCTAGTAGTGGCAGCGGCGACCCTTTTCTGAGGAGCTTTAGCAATGCCAGGGGTCCAAAACAGTAACATTTCTGGGGTCTGTTTTCCCCCTTTTCCACTGGCTCGTTTTCGCACCTGTTTCCAGTGCTGTTTTTTTTTTTGTACTGGTGCCTAATGTTTCAGTCCCTGCTCCTGAGCAGGTACGCCCAGGGCTGAGTTGGGATTACATGTGAAGTGAACTGACTGCTGTTCACTGATTGGCCATGGGAGGAGGAGAAATGAGAAGGTTTTTCCTGAGGTAGTGCAGGAAAAAGTTAAAAGTCAAAAGTGACTACAATAATATTAAGGACCTCATTTGCCTGAGCAGGTCAAATCGAAATATAAATGTATTACTTACAAATCATAAACCATGCCTGAAGGCTGAAAGAAAAAAAAAAAAGGACATCAGCTTTCTGAATTAAACACAGGTAGGGGGCGCTGTATTTAATAACATCCTAAACCAGCTGATCACCTGTAAAATCAGCTGTTCAGACATACATTTCCCTCAAAACACACAAAACAATACCACCCTGAAACAGGGTGTTTGGTTCGGAAATTTATTGACAGTCCTTAAGCGAACCAGCGTCTAAAAAACTAATCTAAAACTAACTTGACTACGGTCAGAAGTCCCCGGTTTTGCTCTTTAAAGTCCCTGTCCTCTCTATAGCCATGGCTGAGACAAAAACGTCTTCACAAAATCCAAAATGTTAACTTCAGGCAAACTCTGGAGCTTCACCTGATCCGACAGCAGGGTCTCTCCTCTACGCTTCTCCTGCCACACCACCCTCACATCAGAACCCGTGAACCTTACTTTAAAAGTTCTGGCTGGCCTGTGGTCCAGATTATTTAATTAATTAATTTTCCCAGTGGATCATTTTAGACATGAACAAACATATAAAAGACATTCTTGCATATACAGTAATACAAACATTAGTATTTAGTTTGTTTTTTTTATTTTACATTTAAATACTTATTTTTTATCATTTCACACATTACTTCAATGTGACAATGTAACACAGTAATGTTAAGAGCGGCACAGCCACTACATTGACAGCCGCCATAGTTCCGGGTCAGTGGAAACACAACTGGTACCGTACGGAGTTCAGCAAAACCGAGTGGAGTGGAGCCACGTCGCCAGTGGAAAAGAGGCACATGTGGCTCTTGGCAGCGGCTTTGTGCTTCTCACACTTCAGATGGGCCTCTACAGCCTTAACCCCTAAAGCGCAAAGATTAAAAGGTTTTTTTGCACAGAACGCACCTAGCCTCATATGGGTCAGCAACAGAAGTGAGCCAGTGGCGAAAACGAACGTTGTCCAGCCAACTGTCGATAAATTTGCACTTACCCATAATAGACGGAAAAAAAAGCTTGCTAGCAAGGTTATATTAGCAGCTAGTATCAACCGCCTCGAGTCATAGAACGCAACGAAGATGTCTGCATGTGGCTCAAACTTTTGACAGAAAAGTCCCGCTGGAAAAAACTACGTATACGAGCATATACGGGATTTAAATAGTCAAGCCACAACGAATTTAAAGTCAACTTAGATTTTTTGCCTTGAATTTAAGATATTTTAAGGCATTAATTTTAGATACAAGTATTCCAGAATTTTTAAGGATGTGCAGACAGCCTGCTACTGAATTAATCTTATAGAGTTGATTCTGGAATCAACTCCCTGGAAACCTTGATCATCCAGAAAGCGTTGGACGAACCGTTGACCTTCAGCAGAAGGTCAACGGTTCGTATTTCAGTTCATTTTTAATCATATTTTTTCTTTGTTTTAATATTGCATTTTAACATTTTTCTTTTTTATACAGTGCCTAAATTTTTCTTTAATTATTCTTTTAATACATTCGTGAATTTTTCCCTTTTTACCCGTACAGTACTTTGAATGATCTTGTGTATGAATGATATCCAAAAAAATCGTGCCTTGCCTCAAGCCAACTCAGCAATATACCAATTAGCTCTTACCATTGTTGAGTATAAAATGAGTTCTATAATGGAAGACTTTTTACACTTTTATTCTAATAAATAAAAATGAAAGCTGCATAAATTACACTCTTTTTTACTTCCCTTTCTAATGTATTATCTGTTTTGTCTGTTAGGATATGAATTTGATTTCACTAATTTACAGATACTGTTTGGCTATATCCTCATTTTAGTTGCCTGTTATTTTCCTGCTAACAAGGAACTTTGTGACATGGATTAGTTCAAAATAATAATGTTAATAATCAAGTTTCATGTCTGAATGTGAAAAAAATGACATTTCTGATTAAAAATCTCAGAGATAACTTTATTTCCCAAAGTTGTCACAAATGTAGAAATCATTAAATGTTGCCACTTTCTGCGCCAGCATTAACACTACCTTTGCCCCACCCTCACCCATCTCTACTCCTCTTTTCTCCTCTCTACTGCCCTCAGCCGGCCCTCCAGTTTGTTCAGCCGGCCCTCCAAATTGGAAGACTTCTCAGAGGCTGAAGTGAACAGAGTGAGCAGGACGACTACCAGCACCAGGATTCCCACTCGAATCGCTGTGGTCTCTGCGGAGGAGTGCTTATCAGTCACGATAAGTCCGAAAAGCCAGAGCGCCAACACGGTTTTCACGACCCAGAACAGCTGCTTGAAAACGGCAATCAGCAAACGGAGGAGGATAGTCAGTATCCAGTATGCAATGAGGCCCACCAGACCCCACTGGGCGACGCTGGTCACGCCCTCCGGGGTGAAGCGTGGCAACGTCAGCGCAACTGTGAAGGCAGGAAATCCAGCGATTTATTTTATGAAGTACAAAGGCTGTTTGTTTGAGAGGAAGCAGAGGGAGTAAACACACCAACAGTACAGACCAAAAGTTTGGACACACCTTCTCATTCAAAGAGTTTCCTTTATTTTCATGACTATGAATATTGTAGCTTCACACTGAAGGCATCAAAACTATGAATTAACACATGTGGAATTATATACTGAACACAAAAAGTGTGAAACAACTGAAAATATGTCTTATATTCTAGGTTCTTCAAAGTAGCCACCTTTTGCTTTGATTACTGCTCCACACACTATTGGCATTCAAAATAAAGAGAACTCTTGAATGAGAAGGTGTGTCCAAACTTTTGGTCTGTACTGTACATAGTGTGGCAGCCTTTCTACCTACGGGTCCGGCTTCATATTTTCTCTTACACGCAACACTCTGATTATCACAGAAACATCTTCAACAAAATTTGGCACACAGAAGCTGAAAATGCTTAAAGTGCAAAGGTCTAAACACTGATCCAGAGTCTCAGTTGGAAACCATCCCGGTACCCACCATCAAATCCTGTGACTCTGAGGATCTCGGTGACGTAAACGGCAATGACATTCAGGCCACTGGCTGCTCCTTCAGCCAAGAATTGGATCGCAGTCTGCAGAAACTGTGGCGGGGAGGAGAAGGAGAGAGAGCGTGAGAAACGTGTTTCAATTTGTTTTTGCACATGGCAACAATGAACAGAGACAACATTCTGAACAAGCAGGGGCGAAATGAAGAGAAGATGCATGCAGCTACAAAGTTGTTCAGCTGCAGGCACGAGCCCATAAAATAAGAGGGCTTGCAGTGCTTCACCTCATGATAGAAAAGACAGCTGGAAAAAAAATCCCACACTGTTCAGATATAGTGTCTCATCCCCAACATGAGTCTGTCTTATCCTGTAGGCTCAAGTGTATCCCCCTCAGAAGGACAGGAGGGATCTTATCTGCACCTGTTGAACGGCACAGCAACACATGGACTGTCCAGAGTGTCAATGCGAGAGTCCCAACATCTGTCACTTAATATCACAGTGGGCATTTACAGTGGGCTGCATGTGAGGACTGATAACACTGTAGATTTAATGCCACTGGCATGTTAATGCAAATTCTTCAGAGAGGTTTCAGACCACCAAAAAGGGCAAAAATGCATATTAATAACGAGTTTGAAGCTAATGTGACGAAGACTGCACACATTCAAAACAACAAAAAGTCATGATTTTAATACAGTAACTTTGTCTGTCAGAAGTTGCTCTGCTATATTATATTTCCTAGAGTTCAGTCAGAGCTGCATGCAGAACTCTTGGGTTTGCTATTATTACAAGTTCAGTTGGAGAGAGATTGTTTTGCTTTTTTTTTTACCTTTTGGTTGCACAAGGAGGCCATCTTCATGTCAGCGATTTTGCACACACCCTGAATTTTTACATTCAGAAATGTGCCAACTGAGTCACAATGAGCTACTTATTATTTAGCCAGCAAGAAAACCAAAATCCTATCTTCACAAGCTCACAGCTGGGAGAAAGGTTGCAGGCTAGCATGCAAATATAAACGAGGTGGTGAGGACTTCACAGAGGCTGTGTTGCTTCAACCACAGGTTGCATGAGCTAAACAGTGTAGACCAACTCCAAAGTTCCAGAAACTTTTGTAAGGGGCAGTTAGGTAGTGGTGAATAATAATCACCAAAACCAAAAATTCATCACTGAATTTCAGAAGTCAGGAGTTAAGTCAATCACTGTTGCAGAACTTGAAATTAAATTCAGAGAAGCACAAGTTTTTAAATTCCTATATACCAGAAGTAATCTATTAAGAACATGCTTTTTTCATTCCCAACATATTTTGTTTTAAAACACATAATAATGACACTAGGTGTGGTTGACACGTTCAAAAAGGAGCACTATGAAGGAAATATAAATAAAGAAATGAATAAATGTTGCAAACTATCCCAGCTCCCTCTTTTTATTAAATTCATGCACGAATAATAAGAAGCCTACTGCCAGGTTAGTGGGTACCAGGAAATTCACAGGGATGGCCTTTGCCCCCCCACCCCCCATGGTGGTGCCACTTGCAAAGTTGGAACCATGCCAGTTCAGTGTGTTTAGGAGCTTTCTTACCATAGCCAAGGTATGGACGTTCTCCTGACCCATCATTGATTCAAGATACAAAACAGCACTCTGAAGAGAAGGGAGCCACAGCACGGTGGAGGTAGGGTCATGATGTGGGTATTTTTTTGTGTGCGCACGCATGGATGAATGGGATTTGAATGGGTTATATAGAAGGTAAGGGGATCAGGAGAAGGATTATCAAGTTCAAGGAGCATGGAGAGAGAGATGAGCGTGAAGGGTGAAGAGAAAAGTGACAGCTGAAAGTTAGTAATCAGGTTTTTTATCAAGAATATAACAGGTGAGTTAGATTATTAAAAAAATGAAAGAAAAGCATTTGCAACGAGGAAATCGTGTAATCATATGGCGAAGACCCTTCCTGTACCTCAGCAGCTGAGCGGATCACTCCTGCTCCCACCAGAGACTCTGCGTACCGCTGGAGCTCCTGACAGGTCCCCGTGATGACGGTGCGCAGGGTGACCACCGGCGGCCTCTCCGCCTTGGCCTGCTCGTCCCCGGCTCCGGCCCAGCACAGCGACACAGCGAGAACCAGCACAGACACAGAAAGCCAAGCCCGAGCCATGGCTCTGAGGTGGCTGTCAGAGAACAATAGAAAGGGGTGGGGATGAAAAAACGTACCAAGATGTGTGTGAGCAGGTTAAAGCTGCAGCCTGGAGCAGGTCTGGGAGCTTCAGGCAGGGTCGGAAATCAGAAGCTTAGTTAAAAATGGCTTCTCTTAGGAGCAATCTGAGCGGGGATTCAAACGTGCATCTCAAGCGGGGAAAAAAATGAGAAAATATGTAAAAAAAAAAAAAACCACAAGAAAATATTGATCTTTTTCATTCAATTAGACAAAAGATCCCCTCAGGATCAAAAGTATTCGACCAACTATCGGCGGCGCTGCAAGATTCCGATCCAATAGCATATATAGCTATATTTGGTGTTGAAAGCCTTCCAGCAGGGGTCCAAACACACGATGTGCCGGCAGGGCGCAGCGGTTCATAAAAAAACCCCAACGGAAATACGTGAAAAAGCTTCCTTTGGTTGGAGATGTACAGAAACACGGGAGTAAAGCGGTGAACCCGGCTGAACCTAAAGCGTCTTATTCCAGCTCCAGTGAGGCTACTTTTGTCCCTGTTCCTGAATCGTTCTCAAACTGCGATGGATTATGTTGCTCAACTATATACGGATACAAAAAAACCTTTCTAAGCTCCACTCCCTTCCTTCCAGCGATCCGAACTACGTTTCCAATGTGAAAACACGTCTGGATCTTCAGGGAGGAGGAGGAAGAGGGGGAGGAGAGAGCTCTGCAGCACAGGGATAAATACAGATTTGCACACTGGGACTTGTGGTTTTATACACACAATCAAATGTGAGGATTGCTTAGGCTTCAACCCTTTCATGCATGGACCATGCTGCATGAATGATCAGAAAGTGTTTGCGATCGACCTTTACGTATGAAAAATTCACTTTGTTGAACATAATTTTACCACAAATAAGGGTATTTTTGGAAACAAGGTAGTCATAACAAAATGCATTGGTTTAAAAAGGTTTTTTACCCACTTTTTCAGTTATGGCCAGTAATGCATGAGGTCCACTTTAATGGAGAAATCATTAACCGCATACCATACATTAGTCCAAAGATTGACTCATTTTATAGGAATTATTGTTGTGAACCTACACTTGTTGGCCAGTAGGTGGCAGTGTTTGAAGTGACAATTTGGAGTTGACTGAAATGGCTTACATGCAAGCACACAGCAACACCTGCACACTGATTTTGATTGGCTGCGCACTGTAGAGGAAAGCTATGCATTAAATGGTTAGGAGCTGGAATCAGTAGCACGCATTTGATATCAGTTTAATAACTTGAACATCAAATACACCACAGCAACAGGAGATGTTAAGAGTCTAGAGGCGAGAAAATGATTATTTCTAATAAAAAAAAGAAATAAATTTACAATAAACACAGATACTTCATATAAATATCTGCAACACTAAGAGAAACGCTGTTTTTTTTTAACTGCAGTTTTTTTGTCTACAGCTTTCGTATCCTGTTTTTGAATGCAAGCAACACTCATTCATTTATAAAACCAATCATGCACCAGATAACATCAGTGCAGTAGTGGTTATTTAATGGGAATGTTTCAGTCATTGTGAAAAAGCCTTTTAATGAAGTCTTCCAATTAGATAATCAATAAACTTATCATGTGACCGCATTTAATGATATCCTGTAAAAGGATGGACCACTTGATTGCAGTGCAGACTCTTGCTTCAGGCATTCATCCCAGCTGGAGGACGGCAGAGATGGTGGATTTAGCCGATGTAAATGCGATGAAAGTCATTCGCTCCGAAGGCGGCGTTGCACTTGGGGCACTTCCTCTGCCGAGTGTCGTAGCGCGTCTTGACGCACTCGAAGCAGAAGACGTGGAAGCATTTTGTCAGGACAGCATCCTTCACCCGGGAGTTGCAGCACGGGCACGTTAGACGAGCCTGGGAGAGAAACGGGAGGAAGAGGAGGAAATGTTTTCAACAATGAACACAGAAGCCATTTAGCTTCTTCGCTGAGGGGTTTAAAATGCAACCATGTTGAGCAGCAGCGAGGGTTTATTACAGCTGATTCCTAACGGACTCGTAAACAACACTTTCAGAGTCATTCAGACTTGTCATAATTATGTAAAACTACTGACTCATTTATGGACGAATGAAAAAAGTCAGGATCAAAAAACATCAACAACTTTAGAAAATCAGCTTTAAAGCTTTTCATCTGTTCTCCATGTCTGAGGTTTTTTGAAGTGCAAGGTTGTGCTAGATGAAAGTTTCCTACGTTTTTAAGTCCCTATGAACGTACCTTGTACTCATTAATTTCTTCATTCAGGATCTCGTCTCCGTTGCTTATCTTCTCAGCCGGTTTCTTGGCCTTCTCAATCTTTCTCCTAAGCTTGGAGATGTCCTCCTGAAAAATGTGGATGACTGTTAGGGGGGGACGTCTACCACATGTTCTTTCTTGACGCAAATACCGGTGATCATGTATGCAAAATGTTCATCAAATTAGGCCTGAGTGACCTTTACCTTCTGGTAAAAAAAAATGTAGAGTATGCACAGCTAGCAGTACAAACTCTGTTTAAAGGTTTCACTGAATTTATGTGTTTAGCAAAACATAAAACATTTACAATTTAATCATTTGAATAAAAATCACTCCAGATGAAACAAATCAGTCATTTTGTGGTTATACACCTGTAATGAGTGTCTTCTTTTTTTTTTTTTAAGGGTTTTGTGACCAAGTAAGAGGAAAGACATGCAGCAAAAGGTCCAAAATGGCTGAGGACTATTAGCCTCCCTATATTGTGCGCCTGCTCTTCATCTGACCCACATGGTGCCCATGAGTATTATTACATTCATAGTCATTATACGGCTATAGTGCAGATTCTTGCTCCACAGGGTTTAGTATTTAGGCCTTGAATAAACATGCTGGTAAATCTCCAAGAAAGGAAAACAATGACGTTTGTTTAAGAGATTACTCAGCAAAGGATCTGCAAGAAAGTCTTCCCAGTACGTAAAAGGACTCTACACGAGTCTATCTTGAAAACAGTTAAAACAATGTCTTCCTTAGGACTAAAAGGTTCAGAGTAGTCATCCAGTGATAAACTTCTTTGATGAGGATGTTTGTAAACCCTAAAAACAGATGGTACGCCTGGGAATGTCACCTTTATGTTTGAGATATATTTCCACTGTTGTTTCACCTGACAGCATCAATAAAGCTGAGTTTATATTTCTAAACCTGATGGCGCCGCTTCCCTCAACTGGTGCAGTGAAGTAGCCTATTGGATCATTGAAGCAGTATTTGTGATTTTATGGCTTAACTGGAGGCCCAGTACTTTTTATAATCATTTAAATAAATACCACAAAATATTGGGATCAACTTTAAGTCCATATAGCCCATCCCTAATGGAAACCGGGTTTAGATAACTCCCAAATATAATTCAGCCGGGAGAAGAAAGCTTGTTTTGTCCGGACCCACCTCGTGGTGGATAACTGGTATAAAGCGGTACTGGCTTTATTCTTGAAACAATCTATAGTTACTACTCCTCTTATCAGTCCGTCACAGTAATTAAAATACTTTATTTTTATTTACTGTATGTCACTGTGTCCCTTAATCAATATAAAGTAAGTCTGTGTTCATTTCTTTACTTTGAATAAAGATATTGACAAACTCACTGCAGGTTTAGCCTCTATGTGTGTTGCTACCTGAGCTCGGCGGGCGTTGAAAGACTCCTTTTCTCTGGAGATGCTGTTCTCAACGACCTCCGCTCTGACCAGTTTCAGCTTCTGCTGAACCTGCTCCAGCTGAGCTCGCAGCTCCTCTGACAGCACCGCAGAATCCTGAGCCTGCAGGACCAACAGACGTGGTTCAACTGAAACTCGTGTGGTTTTAACCAGGATGTGTTAGAATCTTACACATCAACTACAGTTCTCTCTTTAAGTATCTGTTTCTAATCGACGTGTTACCTTTCGTTTGTTCATGTCCAAAGCTTGTGTTCGAAGGGCCAGCTCTCTGTCTGCAGTGCTAATTGTCCCCTGCAGGAGGCGCTCCTTCTCCTCCAGCTTCTTGACCACCTGCAGCTGCGCATCCACCTGTCAACCAGAACCATAACAATCCCCCTCAACAAACACTGTTTAAGTTAGAACCAAATTAAAAAGATAACAGTAAATTGATCTTGTGCCATAACCAGTCACAAACAGAGACTATCTGGCACTAGCATGGCCTTGACTTCCCGACTGTAAGGAGTTTGATGAATATAAATAAATACACTTTTTTTTTTTTTTTAAAGTGCCCCTACATTAGGTCTGAATTTTGAGATGCCTCTTGTTTCACCTGAGTTTTTAAGGTGAGGAGTTGGTCGGCAAGCTCTTCCTTTTCCTCCTTCAGAAGCTTGTGGATCTGGTTGGACTTGATCCGCTCGCTCATCAGCTTGAAGTTGGCGTCATCCTTTTCTCGGAGCTGCTGCATGAGGCGGATATTTTGTTCCTGCATGTCCTCAAAGGCCTGCCCCGTCACGTCCATCTCGCTCAGCAGCGCGTCTTCCTCCTGAAAGGTATTGCATTGAGAAATGAGAAACAAAGATGGAACCCGGGAGAACATTTGTGAAGGTAAACGAGCCGCTGGAGCTCTGACCTGTTTGGCTATGGACACCTTCTTGTTGAGGATGTCGATCTGTTCTTCCACTGAACGGATCTTTCTCAGAGCTTCTTCATCTGCCATTTTCTTGCCCTCCCTTCTCTCCCTCTCCTCCAGCTCCCGCAGCCTCTGCCGAAGCTCCTCAGCCTGAGACAAACACCAGACGCATCGTTCACATCAGATTAATCAAACACTCCTTGTTTTGCAAAACTAAACAGAATTTCCAGACCTAGCTGTAGAATTTTTTTACAGGAATTAAAACTACTAATAGTCAGGATTATGGAGAGATGAAGACCTCTGACTTGGTCTTCTTCTCTGCAGCCATAAGCTGGACTTTGTCTCTCTGCTCCTTTGGTGCCGATCGATACATATCCAGCAGAAGTTTCATCTCTCTCTGGGACTCTTGAGCTTTCCTACAAAGTTACAGATACATTTTGGGAATTTCTCTACTTTTCACAGGGAAAATAATCCAGCGAAGGTCAGAATTTGGTAAAAGCTTTTTCTAGAGCTGCAGTGTTAAGATGATACTGATTTACAAGACTGTTAGAAGATCCAGACTGCTCATAGATTCAGTAAGACACAAGATTGATGGTAAATACTATTTTCCAAGCATACTTTAGTTCTGCTCGGACGATCTTCAGCTGCTCCATCTCTTTCCTCTTGGAGCCTCCGATCATTGCGAGCCGATCTCCGGCTGACTCTTCCGGCTGGCTGCTGACCCCCGGCTTCTCCCTCTCCTCTTTTATCCCACTGCTGCTGCTGCTCCGGGTGGGCCTCTCCTTTTCTCTCTCCCTGTCTTTCTCCTCTTTCTTTACAATGTCTTTTTCTTTCTTGTCTTCCTTCTCTTTTTTCTCATCTTTTTCCTCCTCTTTGATGTTTGCATCCTGTTCAGAGCCGGCCTCTGTTTTCACTAAAATTCCTTCAGGGAGACAAAGTCGATCCAGACAATCATTAAAAATCCAACACCAGGATAAAACGAAACTATTTTGATTGTAAATATAAAAGAAAGGTTATTAACCAGTGCTGCTGGGTGTGGAGGAGCCGTTGTCTGGTTCAGTTTTGACTACGGATTCTCCAGAAACAGCCGGGGTTGAAGGAGAGGTCATCTCGTCCTTCACATCCATCTCTGTGCTCGACTGCGACTGGAGGATGGTGCTGCCCTTTGAGGCACGGATCTACACACCGAGGAGACATCTTTTAGTTTGGCCATTCTGTCTCGTTACGGCTTAACTTCGTACTCTTCGCCTCATTCTGATCTACCTGGTGGAGCTCAGCTTGTGTCTCCCTCAGTCTCAGCTTGTACTTCACCACCTCTCCTTTCAGCTGCTGGTTGTGCGTTTGCAGCGTGCTTATAAGGTGACGCATCTCCCTGTTGATGGGACCTAAGAGAAAAGTAGCAAAAAAAAAAAAAAAGAGGAGATGACCTGTTAAAAACAATATAAAAATTTGGTATTCCTGTAACACCTTTTAAAGGTCTTTTCCCACATTTAATTTCCACCAAAAACAAATATAAGTTGCAGCTGAACAAATAAAATGATTACATAACAAAAATGTTCATAAGTTTGGATCATTTATTGGGTTTTTTTTCTGCTTTGTAAGGTTTTTTTCAGCATAACTGGGGGATTATGCAATATTTTTGCTCATTTTGTACAATAAGGTCACCACAGCGGGTACAATAGGCTCTAAGAAACACACCAACTCCCTCACCACGTTTTAATATGCTGCGATCCGTAAAAGCCTTCATCACATCTTTTTCATGATGGAGAATTCCAACAAGTTGTTATATATTAAAACTTTTAATCAAATCTACAATTTCTGTAGTTTTTGTCACTAGATAGCTGTTTAATAAATACCCAGCAGCAGCATTTCCAGGCCATTAACTGTTAAAAGGGGTATAAGGAAAACCTAAAACCTGAAATATATTTGTTGAAGCTGATTACCTGCTTGCTCATTGGCTGCAAGCGTCTGTTCAAATTCAATGCGCAACATCTCGTATTCCTTCTTGACCTGAGCCAACGTGTCCTCCAGCTGAAACACTTCTGTGCGGACCTTCCTCTGCAGAGCCACCTCATCATTCTGCATGATGACGCGATAGAAGTGAACAACAGTTAGTACAAGAGACGCATTTAAACCCTAACCTGCACGCGCGCACCAGCCTAACATACCTCCATGTGGTCCAGCTGTCTAAGGCGCGCCGTCCTGGTGGTGTTGAGGCGAGCCCGTGTTTCATCTAACTGGGCCTTGAGGGTCAGGGACTCGTTGTAGAGCACAGAAAACTGGGATTGCAGACAGCGATACTCTGAGGACTCTTTGACCAAACCCTCGGCTCGACTCAGCAGCTCCGTCTGGCAGCAAGAAAGCCAGAGACAATAAGGCATAGCCTTCAACATTCGAACCCTTTCAATTTAACCACATTTTGTCACTCCACAACTATAAAATTCAGTGTATGTTGAAAAGTGTTTGTTTTTTTTATGTGAAAATAATGCAACAATTGAGTGCAGTCGTTCTTTGAAGGCCTCGTAGGTTTGTTGGAGAAGATTAGAGAACAAACAGCGACATGAAGACCAAGGAATACAGCTGACAGAGCAGGGCTAAAGTTGCAGCAAAGTTTAAAGTAGTCCGGTTATAAAACAGCATCTCAATCTTTGAATATCTCACAGCGCAGGTTTCCATAGCAGTGAAACACGGTGGCAGCATCATGATGTGGGGATGCTTTTTTTTTTTTTTTTACCTAGGGAAAGCTTGTCAGTGTTTGTGAGAAGATGGATGGGGATACTGGAAGAAAACCTGTTAGAGGCTGCAAAGGACTTGAGACTGGGATGGAGGTTCACCTTCCTGCAGGACAGCAACCCGAAACATACGGCTAGAGCTACAATCGCAGAGTTTAGGTCAAACAACATTCATGTGTTGGACTGGTTCGGTCAAAATCTAGACCTAAATTTAAGCGAGATTCTATAGTGAGACTTGAAAACTACTTTACACAGCTGCTCTCCATCCAGTCTGACTGAGCTTTGTTCCAAACAATGGGAAACCATTTCCGTCTCTACATGTGCAAGATTTTGCACAAATTTTTATTGGCAAAGAAATTAATAACCTTGTACAATTTCCTTCCACTTCACAAGTATGCCCATCTTTTCAGTTAGCCTATCATAACCAAATCCTTATAAAATACCTTAAAGTTTGTGGTTGTAAAGTGAAAAAAGATTGGAAAAAGTTCAAGTATGAATACTTTTGCTAAAAATGCCCCGCAGGAAAGATCCAATTAAGATCTTGAGCAACACAGCAGTGTGCCTGGGATTGGCTGATGTTGAAATGCAGAACTCAACATTGAAAACAGCGCTGTTCTAATGGAAATACCTTCATGCTGTTGTTCTCCTGTTGAACGTTTTGCAGGTCCTGCTGGAGCTTCTGCAGCTCAATGAGGCGATTTTCTGCAAGCTCTGTGTTCTCCTCCAACTCGCTGTTCATCTCCTCAAACTATTTTAAAAACATCAACTGTGAAGCAAACTGAGAAACTAAAAAATGTAAAAAAAAAAAAAAAAAAAACAAGTGAAAGGGGCAAAAGAATCCTACCTTTCTTTTGTTAATGGTGATGGTTCCACACACACTGCTGGCCTCTCCACACACTTTGTAGCCTTTGCTGTTAACCTGGACAGTACGGGTAATATTAACACAATATGCAACACACATAGCTTAATGCTTAATACAGCTGCTGAAAAACTCATTCTCACCCTCTCCAGTATTTCGCTCAGGTGGGCATTTAGCCTGTTCTCTCGACGGCGGATCTTCTCCATGTCCCACTGGAGCTCCTCGATCCGAGCCTGCAGCTCGCTGACGCGCTGGTCCGCTTTGTTAGCCGCCCGACCCAAAGACCGGGACTGAAAAGGACAGGGAGAACAAAGACTCATGAGGAGACCCCCACAGGGGCACATTACTCTCCTTACAACAGGGGCTTGAAGCTCCAGTCTTCACAGACCAGTGTCCTACGACTTTTTGATGTGCTTCAACAAACCTAAAACAAAAAATCTGTTTATCATCAAGACTATGTAAAACCTGACTGCAAACTGAGGAGTTCCTTCGGTCCTGTGATTCAGGCACGTTGGCTGCAGAATAGGCCCTGAGACCTGGAGTGTAGAAAAGTCCACTATGAATTTTATAATAGAAATCAACCATTTTTTTCCTCGATTAGCTGTGTTTAATAATCAGAAGCTCAAATACTTAAAAAACAGTTTCTTTTAGTTTATTAAAATAAAATCCGATACAGAATAACAAGTGCATTGATGCACACAAGGGAATAATCCCATGATTCCTTCAAAAGTACTAGCTCTGTCAAATAAGTTGCAGAACATGTTGCTCGTGTTACATGTAAATCAGTCAAAACCAGATCTAGCAGGTCTGACCTCATTGGAAATTAGAAATCAATATTGGCCAGTAGGATCGGTGCAGCTCAATTTAAGTGTAACTGGAGTGATTAGGAAGCCAAGGTTCCTACCTCGCTGGTCATGTGACTGTGTTTCTGTTTGAGGTCCTCGGTCAGCTGTTGAAGCAGCTCGTTTTCTCTGCTCAGGATGGAGTTCAGCTTGGTTGCGACCTGTTTTAGACCACCCTCTGCAGTAACACACATTTTTTAGACTTTTTAGGCTTAATTCCGTTGCAATACCATCGTCGTCTGTCGTTTTTTGTTTTTAATAACTCCTGCTTGTTTTCCCTCACCAGCCCCGGAGTCGAGCTCTGATTTCAGCTGGTCCAGGGTGTTCTTCAGGTTCTTGTAGATCTCCACTACACGACTAGCCTGCTTCTGGCTAGACTCCACCCTCTCCTGGAGCTCGGCCTCCATCTCCTCACTGGTGCTGCTTGCCAGCGTGGCCAAAAAGGAGTTAGCGGTCTCACCTTGATGTCCTGATTGAGAAACAGAGAAAATAAGTTAGTTTAGTATTTGTTTAATATCACCGAGCTGCACCCGTTTCTGTTGCTGTGCCAGATCCATCATTACCTCTGTCTTTGGCCCGCTCCTGGTTCGAATCTCCATCAGGTTCTGGAGTTTCCGGCTTCAGGCTCCGTCCTTCACCAGTTGGAGATTTCTCCGGTTCACTGCTTGCTTGGTCATAGCGCCTGATGAGGAGTCGGATGTTTTCATCAAACTGAAAGAGGACAAATAGTGACACGTCTTAACCTAAAGTAAGAGACATGTTAAATCAAGCCATTCCTCTTTATTGTTCCTTGACTGAATGTTCACCTGGTTCCAATATCTGTTGAGAATCAGCAAACTGGCATCATCTGTGGCCTGTCGGGTCTCCAGTCTTTCAATTCGCTCTCGCAACTCGTCTTCAATCACCTGCAAACCAATGAGCCAATAGATGAAGCGCAGTGCAGCTTTCTGTGTGTCCATAACTGTAAAACACTCACTGAAGAATGAGTGTACCTGTCTTTGATCGAGAGATTCTCCCAACTTTCGGTTCTTAGCTTGGAGAGCTTTGATGTCTTGTTCTTCCTGAAAAACATTTCATTCACATGTCAGAATCAATACAAACTTCACACTTTTCTGATGGCTGTTCTCAGCAGAACAAGGGCTTACAGAGTTGGACACTCCTCCCAGTTTAATGACAGTCTCCACTGCGGTGCTCCCACCGGCTCCGGTGCTCACACCGGGTCCTCCGTCCTCGCCATCTCGCTCCCTCCGCTTCTCTGTGGGGCCACCAGAGGAAGAGGGCCCGCTGGGGTCAGCAGGACGCTTCTGTCCCGACATCTAGCCCCTGCAACAAAAGCAGGTAGTTACCGGAGATCCAATTTTACAACATGGCTTCAATTTATATTCCCAAACCAAATACTCCAAAGCATAATGTAGCACGATGCAGTTAAACATTCAGACCCTGAAGCTGACTGAAACTCGGTGCATGTTAGCTAGCTGCTAACGGCAGATGCAAAACAAACTAAAGAGATCTGACCCTGAACTGAGGATCTGCTGGGATCATTTGGTAAAATGTTCTGTATGAAACATCATAACCAAACCCTTACCGATTTTAATTTTAACAGTTACTGACTGAATATGTTTGGATATGTTGATGTTGCGGCTCCTTGCCTCAAACGGAAACGGAAGTGCGGTAATCTTCTTGAGGGAGGCTCGGCAACATTTACCTGACATTAACCCTCTATCGCCACTTACAGTAACGGAGGACGTTCTAAATGCGTCCAAACCTGCATATTTTCTGACACTGCTCCACCCTCATACCCTAAAAAAAGATCTTTCTAAGAGTTATCAGGGAGGATTTGTTCTGAAGCACAAAAAAGGTTAACATTTTACCTTTCTTTCGAGTTGTTTGTACTGATCACTGTGCTACCTACACAGTTCCTCAGGGATCCATTCTTGGGCCTATTTTCGTCTTTTATATTTTTCTGGTGATAAAGATTAAACAGGTTCTTTTTAGCTTAATCGAGAGTGGATATATAATTCCACCGGTCCCGTCTATTGCTAATGATAAATTATTTCCTGACAGCTGAAGTTTTAATTTAAGGGGCCAATGAAAGACTCCTGGGAACATTCACCTAAAAAAGAGAGAAACTATTAATTATCTTCCTCTACCTGCCATTAGAAATGATAATTTATACATTTTATATTACAGCCTATTTCATTTCAGTATAATACTCTGATACACATTTATAATTGGTTAAGAACTGCAGTGAGACTGCTCATAATATACCCTAAGTTTTTAATCACCTTATTGACTTTCTGCAATAGTTCTAGTGTGAAGATGTATTTTTGGATAATTTTTGCCTTGATTTATATTCAATTCAATACAATTGAAAAATAATTTATTAATCCCAAAGGGAAATTAAATGTTGTTGTAGCTCATTATGAAGGTTTCCTCAAAGAGTCGTTGTAGATGCTGATGGCTGTGGGCAGGAAGGATCTCCTGTAGCGCTCCGTCTTACAGCAGATCTGAAGAAGCCTCTGACTGAAGACACTCTGTTGTTGTAGGACAGTCTCATGAAGAGGATGCTCAGGGTTCTCCATAATGTTCTTCATTTTATGAAGAATCCGTCTTTACACAATGATCTCCAGAGGTTCCAGAGGAGTCCCCAGAACAGAACCAGCCTTTTTTTATCAGCTTGTTGATTCAAAATGAGATGATTGTTTCCACACCATGCCACAAAGAATCATCCGAGTATTTCTGCAGATGACAGGAGTCTGTCTTGTACTGGAAGTCTGAGGTGTACAGAGTGAAAAGGAATGGTGAGAGTACAGTCCCCTGTGGTGCTCCTGTGCTGCTGACTACCTGGTTAGACTCACAATCCTTCAGTCTCACAAACTGTGGTCTGTTTGTCAGGTAGTCTTTGGTCCAGGAGATTGTTGAGGCCTCCACCTGAGTCTTCTGGAGTTTCTGACAAAGCAAATCAGGTTGGATTGTATTAAATGTACTAGAGAAATCAAAGAACATGATCCTCACAGTGCTGCTGGCTTTGTCCAGATGACAGTGGGTTTGTTGAAGCAGGTGTATGATGGCATCTTCAACTCCAACTCCACAGCGATAAGCAAACTGAAGGGGGTCCTGATGGTTTACTGTTTGCTTACTCAGGTGGGCCAACAGGAGTCTCTCTAGGACCTTCATGATGTGAGATGTCAGGGCAACAGGTCTATAGTCATTGAGGACTGATGGGTGAGTTTTCTTTGGTACCGGAACAAGACAGGAGGTCTTCCACAACACCTGAACCTTCTTCTGGGCCAGGCTAAGGTTGAAGAAGTCCTGCAGAATCCCACAGAGCTGCTCTGCACAGGCCTTCAGGACTCTAGGGCTGACATGATCTGGACCTGCAGCCTCATTCCGATTCAGTCTCTCCAGTTGCATCTTCACTTGACTTCTTGAGACACACAGGTGGAAGGGGGAAGCAAAGGAAGCATCAGCATCTTCTGATATGGTTGAAGGCAAACATGTAGAAGCAGAAGGGTCTATGGCTGAGGTGGAAGATAAAAAATGTGTGGTGTTACTGGACAGCTGTGGTCCTGTGGGTAAAAGGAAGGTGGAATGTCTGTTTGGCTGTGAGCAGGAGAGGAGGATGCGAAGCTTGTTTTTATGTACCCAAAGTATTAAAATGCAATGTAAAATTAAAACGAAACTAGGGCTTTCTACCCAGTCCACTAGAAATCCATACTTGAACCAATTTTCTTTGTATATCCTTCTAATGATAGCAATTAAACTATTTATTTTTAGCTTGAGCAAGGTTCAAGATAACATCCACAAAAACGTATTTCTTCTTTAGAAATGGTGGTTTAAAGGATAATTTGTGCCACAGATCTTATGTATATAAAGTCTTAAAATGCCACACATTAGGAAAACAAATCAAACTGACACATACAACTTGGCATTTTTTGGTATTTCTGACAAAACTTTGATCCTGTGTTTTTAACAAGTTAAACTCACACCCATGCTGATGCTAATATTTTCACTGGGGGATTAGTCTTCATGAATTACTCACTTAAAGTATTAGGATTTAGCAAATAACATCAAATTGTTTTATAGATTTCATTTCTGATTTCTCAAGGCTGATCTTTAAAACATCATATTTTTCTCTGTGTAATCAGTGTCCAAAACTTATTTGGTGGCCAAAGTTCCCTCTAGGATGCAGTCAGACGGCGCATGGTATGACGAAATCTTTCTTGTTTTGAAAAGATTCTGATATCAATCTCTACCTAATAATAATTTTTATCTAAAGCCATTGTTTATTAAATTCAAAGTTTAACCAAAGTCCAGATCTCTGTTAGATTTGGCCATCGGAGCACATAACAACAGTAAAGGCATTTTGAGCCTAAGTGGCATGGATTCCTGAAATAATTCCCAGAGGATTTGGAAGTTTTTTGAAATCTTTTAAGATAAGTTGCAGCTGCTCTTCAGCTTTAATAGTTTGGCCTAATAACACAACAATATTCTGGTTATTTCATGATAGATCCTTGGTCATATAACATGCTGTTTGGAGTGGCACAACAAGGTCTTCCCATCACACTCCTTTTTCTGTTCACTACAGAGAAGATTTACAAAGTCAAATCAACAAAACATTCAAACCAGCAATCGTCCCCTGCAATCTGTTTTAATTACCATCTAGGACAAGCAACATTCTTTGGATAACTTTTCAGAACTGTCCAAAAAATATGTGAAAATAAAATCACACACAAAGGCTGAACTCTGGACGGCATAGGAAAGTGGACATGGTGCAGAGTCCAGGTTGTGTAAAAGCTTTCTCATCAAGCTCAGGGTGTTGGTAGATATCCCCATGGGCTGGGATTTGATGTCTATACTGCTAAAAGTTTAATATTCATGCAATGGTTGGCAAACTGCATGAAGAAGAAGACACAAGTTGGTATGAAAAATATCAGTTTTTCTGGAAAATAAATGAAACAATAAGCACCGCTCTTGTGTGTGCAGAAATATTTACCTTTTAAAATATGAGAAAACCAATTGGTTTCTAATGTCATTGTCGAAAATAAATGAAAATGTACTAAGAATGATCCACACATTAAAGGAAATAGGCAGACTGTTATCATTCCAATGATGAAAACAACATTTTAAAAGCGGCTCTTGAATGTCCTGTTTCTTATATTAACAAAACCGGTTTGATTTTTATTTAGAATATTTAAAATACATCTACAAGATACAAATCATTGCTCAAATGTCTCCAATTCCCCTAAAGGGAATAAGAACCAAAACCTGAATTGCAACATTGCAACAGAGCTCTCGTTTCATGTCCGCATTTTTGCAAATCGGAGGAAGGAGGAGGAACTCTTCCGCATTTGTATAATCACTTCGCTCATGCAGACTTTGACTTTACACTAACACAATGTTCCTTTTCATGTTTTCAGCCTTATGCCCTGTCCTGAACCGTGAGGTCCGCAGAAGCAGATCCTCATCATGAGGTCCGCCTCTGTGGGTTTGGCGGGGGCCCAATGGGTCTCCATTGTGACACCCGCCTCCCCAGGCCCGCCCTCCGCCACATCACGAGCACCTCCCCCAAACCGCCTTCAACTAGAATAAATACAACTCTTCACCCACTTTCTGTCTTCATCACCATCTCGATCAGCCCCGGGAGGAAAAAGGAGACCGTCTGACACTTCAACCGTCGTCGCAGTTTGACAAAACTCTCAAGTGAGATGCGTTTTGATTGAAAACTTTGTAGATTGTACAGAATATGACTACTTTCTGCAGGATTGCTGCAAATGTGTGGGTTTGCATGTGGCTTTGCACATGTTTACAAGCTGCAAATCACTCCTAACAGTAGAACGGGTTTGTTGATAAGTATTAGTTACTGATAAATAGAAGTGTTTCCTTTCAAATATGAATTTGCAGCAATGTTTTTTCTTATGTGGTGGTGTATGAAAAGCCATGCCAAGTGCAAAATTATAGGATTTGTGCAAATACTGCGCCTTGTTTGGCGATAATATTGTATTGCATGTAAATTTCGATCAAGACCTCAATTGTAAGTGCCTTGTTCTTATTGCATTCCCCTGCAGAAAAACCTTGGTAAACGTGTTGCAAAGTGAACTATGAACTCATGTTTCACATCTAAAAGGGAGAAATTATCTGTTTTGAAGGCCAAAGTTCAACCATGCAAGCCAAATATTTAACTGGAGAGGTGGTGCAAGACAAGCAGGATGTGTAATAGCAGACGTTTGCTCAATGTTGAGAAAACGTATAATTTTCCTCATTCATTGTGAAGTTTTAAATTGAAATTAATAATCTCATTTGGTTCTGCAAGGATGACTCATCAGTTCCCAGGCCTGTCTCCGGAGCAGAAGAAGGAGCTCTCTGACATTGCTCAGAGGATTGTGGCTCCAGGAAAGGGAATCCTGGCTGCGGACGAATCAACAGGTTAGCCTTGGTCTTGGTTGTTATTGTCATAAGGGGTGACTGCAAGTTGGTCATGTGTGACTGATAATCTGCGATCTTCCATCAAGGCACCATGGGGAAGAGGCTGCAGAAAATTAAAGTGGAGAACACTGAGGAGAACCGCCGCATCTTCCGGGACATCCTTTTCTCATCTGACCCCTCCATTGCCAATAGTATTGGTGGGGTCATTTTCTTCCACGAGACGCTCTACCAGAAGTCAGACAGCGGTAAACTCTTCCCCCAGGTCGTCAAGGAGAAGGGAATTGTTGTTGGTATCAAGGTGAGGAGATTTTCATAAAAATCTTTAAAATTGATGACATTTTTAGATTTTACTATCCCTTGTTTTCTTTATTGACACAGGTAGACAAAGGCACAGCTGGTCTGAATGGAACAGATGAGGAGACCACCACTCAAGGTAACCAACATTAAAAACATATACTTTTCTTTGCAAAATTCTAAAAAACGATGCAGCGTGAGATTCTTTAAGTCTCGTTTAGGTCTTGATGGCCTCTCGGAGCGGTGCGCCCAGTACAAGAAGGACGGCTGTGACTTCGCTAAGTGGAGGTGTGTGCTCAAGATCTCACATGGCTGCCCTTCAGCTCTTGCCATTGCAGAGAATGCCAATGTCCTTGCCAGATACGCCAGCATATGCCAACAGGTTTGTGTTGCAGTTTACCTGCAGTAACGGTCAACAGATGAAGAAACTGCTTAAGCAATTTGTTTTGACCTTATCTTCTCCAGAATGGCCTGGTGCCCATCGTGGAGCCAGAGATCCTGCCTGATGGTGAACACGACCTGAAGCGCTGCCAGTATGCCACAGAGAAGGTTAGTATATAAAATATGATCGCATTACTAATTTACTACATGATATCAATGCCTACTTATTTATTTCTTCCGTAGGTCCTGGCTGCCGTGTACAAGGCTCTGAATGACCACCACGTGTACCTGGAGGGCACTCTGCTGAAGCCCAACATGGTCACTGCTGGACACTCCTGCACGAAGAAATACACCCCCGAGGATGTTGCCTTGGCCACAGTAACCACCCTGAGGCGCACTGTACCTGCTGCTGTGCCCGGTAAGCCTCATGCAACTGACTCTTCCTACCACAAGGAATAAACTTAAAGAGGTAGTTTAGGATTTATGAAGTGAGGTTCTGGGAAAAGGTTGGCAGAAACAGCAAGCTTTCTCATTTAGTATAAATTCAGATTAGTTAGGTTGAAACTAACTGCTAGTCTAAGAGGGCCAAGACCAAAGTGGACTAATCTAATCTCAAATTAGCCTTAGCAGTTTATGCTAACACTATTTTAGCAGCCTATGAACTGCTGTGATGTTTGCAACGGACCATTATTTACAGAGTAGAAAACCTAATACGTGTTTTGCACAGGAACATAACTGGTGGTGCACGGCCTCCAACCTCCATTTCCCTTGTAAATAATCATAGACTATCTGTAAATACCCACCTGTTGCAACCATAAAATAAAAATGGTAAAACAAGGTAAAAAACGAAGTAAAACGAATGGATGATAAATAAAGAAACCAAGTGAGTTATTTTCAGTCGGCAAAATATAAACAGTTTGTAACATTTGAATAGAACTTTACTATAATAACCAAACTGTGCCTTTCAAGAAGCCCTCATTCATGTGTCCTCTTGCACCTGTTACAGCCTCTTTTTCTTGACTTTTCCAGGCATCTGTTTCCTTTCTGGAGGCCAGAGCGAGGAGGAGGCTTCCCTCAACCTGAACGCCATGAACCAAGTGCCGCTACACCGCCCCTGGAAGCTGACCTTCTCTTATGGCCGAGCACTCCAGGCCTCTACTCTTGCAGCCTGGGTGGGCAAAGTCGCCAACAAGAAAGCTGCGCAGGAGGCTTTCTGCACGAGGGCCAAGGTGAGCCTTACAGGCCATCAGAGTTCCCACCTATCAATTAGCCATTCTAGACTTTAAATATTTCTTATCTTGAAAATCTTGTAAATGATTAATTCCTTAAAGCTTTTTGTCCGTTCAGTCTTGCACTCATGTGACGCATGCAACTTGGCTGATCATTAACTGTCGTGTTTGACTTTGCCCTTCTCCACTCTCCTCTGCCCCCATCAGATCAATGGCCTGGCCTCCAAAGGAGAGTACAAGCCCGCCACCCCAGCTAGCCAGGCCGCCATGCAGTCCCTTTACACCGCCAGCTACATCTATTAAATGCTATGAACACTACAAAATTCACATGGACCAAATGCTGATGTTCAGTTTCCCTGCACCACCAATAACAAGAGAAGATTTCCATTATGATGTCAAGCTGCTGTTTGCCAACTTAATGAAATCAAGAGAAATAAACCAAAAATACCAAAATATTTGACTTTTTGCCATTCTTTTAGGTTGTCCAAATTTTAGAGCTACATTATTATTTTTATTATAATTGTCATTAATATTATTATTGTTATTATTATTAGTATTAATATTATTATAATATTTTTTTTAAGGTTGGACGGCTTTAAGGTAGTGCAGCTACTGGGTAGTTTATATAGCACAATACAAAAGTTCTAAGAAAAATTACACAAAGACACAAAGTTTCTTTTTATTTAATATAGACATACACATTTATAACTGTATACTGGTGATTACAAAAGCTGCATTTATTCAAGCTAAGTTTTAAAATCAGTTGATAACACAATGCTGTCTATCTGTTAGTGCAGTTAAGTTAATTCACAGTTGGAATAAAAATCAAAGCTGATTAAACATGTTTTGCTGATCAGTATAATAGCTAATATTTTGTAGATGATTAAAGACTTAATAGCTTCAGCTGTTTTGCAAGGAAGGATTGGTAAAGAATTCAGGATCTAGATGTGCAAAGCTGATAGAGACATATCCCTAAAGACCTGCAGCTGCAATCGCAGTGAAGGGTGGAGATACAAAGTATTTACTCCAGGGGCTCAATACAAATGCACACCACACCTTTCCGATTTTAACTGTGAAACATTAAAAAAAATCTGTTTTCATTTTGTTTTCAGTTTACAATTATGTGCTACTTTGTTTAGGTTTATTTTAAAAAATCCCAATGAAGTGCATTGAATTTTGTGTTTGTAGTGCAACGACATGTAGAAATGTTCAAGGGGTGTGAGTATTTTTGAATTAGCCCGTAGGATTCTTACAAGAGGTGTAAGGATTTTGTTGCTTTTTATTTAGAAAGTAATTTGTACAATGTGACCTTTTCCACCCACAGCCACATATGAACATTGCAACAGCATAGGATGTAATTGATAAAAACACGGGAAGCCCAAGAAAAACAGTGTTAGTGAATGTGGAATAATACTGGAGAAAGCTGATCCTAGTTTGACGTCGCTTCCCTCTGTGGATGCATCACAATGTGCTGGACAATAATCTGATATAAACAGAAAGCAAAAACATGAATCAGTGACACAACAGCATTGTGACAAACCATGTTTTGATATCATTTTTGTCTAAGATGACATGTTGTCTAATGTCAGGTTAACATGTTTTATGATGCCAAATCACACAACATGAAAACAGATTGTTTACCTCTCTGCATGTGTATTAGCAATAAATTAATTCAGTAAGTGAGAGGAAAAAAAAGGTATGCTTTTCAATATGTACAATATAAACCCAAAATGATTTAGACCACTGGCAGATTAAAACTGCATTTCACTGTTTATTGTATTTATAAGAGGAAATCATGCATGAAACAAAACAATACAATATTCTAAAAAGTCCCACTGTACAAAAAATCCCTCTCTTTCTAAGTGCAAACTTTTTTATTTATTTATGAAGCTCTTCAACAATCATGACACAAATAATTTACTGATAAAAAGATGTATTCAATTTTTATAAAAGGTCACAGGAAATCAGAAAATGTCTATGTATTACAGTGAATGCTAATATTGCACAGTCATATAAACCCATTGCAATAAAATTCATTTTCATAAACTAAGTACCAGCAATGTAAATATAATTTTGCCTTTCTATTAAACAAAATGTAATCATGCGACCCTGAAAAGTAAGAATCTGCAATTCAGGATTTTCAAAAGTCTCCCTGTGTGTCAGCAATTTAGAGACAGTAAAATGTGACTGGACTGGATAAAAATAAATAAATAAATGAGTTGATTATAAATTTAAAACTGACCCTTATAAAAGCAGCGCAATACAGCCATAACCCAAAGTAAACTGCATACCAAGTGTCTTCTCTCACCGAGGAGTAAAAAGCTTCTCTTTTTAGTGGCTTTAAACTGACTAGAGGTTAACAAGAGCTTTAAACATGTGTCATGTAAAAGCTTTCTATTTAAACCCTGATTTGAACCACGTGACCACAGCCACACATAAACATTATAAGGAAGACAAATGGTTAAAATATGGTTTACATAAGGTGCAGTGTAGCCCAAAATAATTGATACCCCTGGCAGATTTAGGTTTAAAATTATTTTTAGTCACCCAAGAAGTTTGTTTCCGATTGGAAATGAGAAGTACATCTTCCAAAAGATAAAAAAAATATTGTACGGAAAATGATTTATGCCTTTCTCAAAAATCATGAAAAAGTCTTTAGTGGCATTACTGCAGTCAAACCCTTCTTATAATTGCTGACCAGCTTTTTGCAGGTTTCCACTAATTTGCTCCAAGAATCTGAGGTTGGATGACCTCTTTGTAATCACGCTAATCTTTAGTGCCCTCCACAGTTTCTCGATTAAATTCAAATCTGGACTCTGGCTATGCCACTTTAAAATGTTAGTGACTATTCTGGCTAATATTCATTGTCCAAATTAGTTCCTATCTTTTCTTAGATGTTATACGTAACTCTTAGTTAGTTACTCTGTACATCCCCAGTATTAAAAAAGGTGAGATGTATATTGTAACTTTTCATTTTGTTAAATAAAAACAACACTGAAAAACGTATTACCTGATGTGTGTGTGTAGATTTTATTGCAAAAGAGGCTATGATGGACAAGAAGATGAGGAATGCAAACACACACAGGGAGGATGCAAACAATATGCCTTCCACACAAGCAACCTGCACCTGCAGTAAAAATAAAGAGTTATACAATACTAAACTTGAATTTTGTTTACACAGACAAAAATGATAACAAAGACAATGAAAGAAGAAAGTAAAAATGAAGCTCACTATGTGGATGTAGACATCATCTCTGTTGACATAATCATCTCTGGAGATCATAATGTATGGATGGCTGTATACTAAAAATAAGTATATCCTATATCCAATGGAGTCTATTAATCCCAAAAGAGAGACCACGTACATGGCCAAGCATATGGTCACCTGTGCAGCAAGAATACAAAGCTTACTGAGTTTAATTAAGGAAGATTATGTGGTCTGTAATAAACCTGGACAAAAATGAGGTTAAATGTTCCAACTAGAGGGAAAAATCAACAAACTTACCATCTTCTTGGATGGATGTAACTCAGTGTAGATTGTCAGGACTCCACATGTAAGAAACTTCAAATACAAACATTCAAATCAATAAGATGATTGAATCATTTTCTGATCAAATCCATTCATACACAGTCACTTATCCAGTTATGTCCATGTCCATCCTGGATGAAGATGAAAATGACTTGCACTGATTGAGTGAGTGTTATGCTTTGTTTCCTGAGTTAACTGACTGAACAGCAGAAGCTGGATAGTGACTTTTTTTTCTTTAATTTGCATCTGAAAGAGGAAGTTTGTGCTTGAATTTAACCAAGTAAATTTGACTCTCTGGTAAACTCTGATAATTGGTGAACTCTTTTTTTTTTTCCGCTTGTTTATTTTTCAGGTATGAGATATTGATGGGGTACTTTTAGATGAGTAGCAGCGCCAGCCAGTCTTCTCCCTTTTTACACCAAGGGGAGGAACTAAATGCCCTTTACTGTTAAAAGCAGAGTATCGCTATGGAAGCTGTTCAGCCGAGAAAACAGTGACAAACTAAATAATAGTATTTTGTGAAAGTGCAGACAGTAATGTGCAAATGTTTTAGGCAGGTGTGAAAAATGCTGTAATCAAAGAATGCTTTCAGAAATATAAACTATGATTGTTTATTTTTATCAATTTACAAAATGCTAAGTGAGCGAACCCAAACATACAGCTAAAGTCATTAAGAACTATCTTCAGCGTAAAGAAGAACAAGACTTACTGGAAGTGATGGTATGGCCCCCACAGAGCCCTGATCTCAATAATCAAGTGTGTCTGGGATTACATGAAGAGACAGAAGGATGTGAGAAAGTCTACATCCACAGAAGATCTGTGGTTAGTTCTCCAAGATGTTTGGAACAACCTACCAGCCGAGTTCCTTCAAAAACTGTTTGCAAGTGGACCTAGAAGAATTGATGCTGTTTTGAAGGCAAAGGGTGGTCACACCAAATATTGATTTGATTTAGATTTCTCTTTTGTTCATTTACTGCATTGTGTTGATTGATGAAAATGAATGATTAACAATTTCATTTTGGAAAGCATTCTTTGTTTACAGCAATTCTTCACACCTGCGTAAAACGTTTGCACAGTACTGTATATACACTCAGCGGCCATTTTATTAGGTACACATTGCTAGTACCAGGTTGGACTCCCTTTTGCCTTCAGAACTGCCTTAATCCTTCGTCGCATAGCTTCAACAAAGTACTGAAAACAGTCCTCAGAGAGTTTGGTCCATATTGACATGATAGCATCACACAGATGCTGCAGATTTGTCAGCTGAACATCAATGATGCGAATCTCTCGTTCCACCACATCCCAAAGGTGCTCTATTGGATTGAGATCTGGTGACTGTGGAGGTCATTTGAGTCCAGTGAACTCATTGTCATGTTCAAGAAACCAGTCTGAGATGATTCGTGCTTTATGACATGGCGCGTTATCCTGCTGGAAGTAACCATCAGAAGATGGGTACACTGTGGTCATAAAGGGATGGACATGGTCAGCAACAATACTCAGGTAGGCTGTGGCGTTGACACGATGCTCAATTGGTACTAAGGGGCCCAAAGGGTGCCAAGAAAATATCCCCCACACTATTATACCACCAGCCTGAACCGTTGATACAAAGCAGGGTGGATCCATGCTTTCATGTTGTTGATGCCAAATTCTGACCCTACCATCCGAATGTCGCAGCAGAAATCTAGACTCATCCGACCAGGCAATGTTTATCCAATCTTCTGTTGTCCAATTTGGTGAGCCTGTGGGAATTGTAGCCTCCGTTTCCTGTTCTTAGCTGACAGAAGTGGTACCCGGTGTGGTCTTCTGCTGCTGTAGCCCATCCACCTCAAGGTTCGATGTGTTTTGCGTTCAGAGATGCTCTTCTGCATGCCTTGGTTGTAACAAGTGGTTATTTGAGTTACTGTTGCATTTCTATCAGCTCGAAACAATCTGGTCATTCTCTTCTGACCTCTGGCATCAACAAGGAATTTGGGCCCACAGAACTGGATATTTTCTCTTTTTCAGACCATTCTCTATAAACCCTAGAGATGATAGTGCGTGAAAATCCCAGTAGATCAGCAGTTTCTGAAATTCTCAGACCAGCCCGTCTGGCACCAACAACCATGCCACGTTCAAAGTCACTTAAATCACCTTTCTTCCCCATTCTGATGCTCGGTTTGAACTGCAGCAGATTGTCTTGACCATGTCTACATGCCTAAATGCATTGAGTTGACGCCATGTGATTGGCTGATTAGAAATTTGCGTTAACGAGCAGTTGGACAGGTGTACCTAATAAAGTGGTATAAAGGGTGTATATATATATATATATTCACAGTGCACTACTAGGGATATATATATATATATATATATATATATATATATATATATATATACATATACAGTATATATACACATATAGTGCACCACCTGGACGGGTGCTGCTAATAAACAGTCAGTCAGTCATTTTTTACCGCTTTTTCCACAGTGGGTCGCGGGAAGCTGGTGCCTATCTCCAGCACTCTATGGGCGAGAGGCGGGGTACACCCTGTACAGGTCGCTAATAAACACAAAACTTGGAAATGCCTAATGAATCAAATGTGAAACCAAAGAAAAAGATTAAACTGTTAGCTCATGCTGTTAGCCTTGCAATGCTCTGAGGATTGCTTCAGATTTGGACAAAATTCATTGCAGTATGACATCTGCTTTCAATAGGTAGGAGAATTGTTTCTAAAATCATTTAAAAAATCTACTTAAGAGTTTAGATAATCCCTTGTTCATGATGGCACTTGTTATACATTGACCAGCAAAAGGGCCCTTGGCATAGGCCACATAGGCCTGCTGTGATTGCTGAAAACCCTCAAAAAATAAAAGAAAACATTTAAATAAGAAAGTTCAATAAATAATTGCGATGATTTATAGCCCCAAACTGGCACCCTTTCAAACTCGGCCTTGAAAATAAATAAATAAAGAAACAAATACAAAAGGATTGGCACATTATAAGCTTAATTCTGCCAAATACTCAAAATATGAGCATCAGTTACACATGCGACTCAATCTGTCTTGTTCATCTGCAATGTTTTGGTCCATTGATCCACAAATGGAGGTTATTCTGTTTCAACTATGCTAACAAATTGGCTAAACCTTTAAACATTTCTAAACCTCTATAGTGACAGAAAACAATTTGTATTTTTGCTTTCACACAGACACCAATCTCTATTTGAATTCAGTTTTGTCATATGTCTGACCAGTTTAGAAGTAGTGCATGATTAAAACTATAAATAAAAGCTGTCTTACATACTAAACAATACAGGTCTTTCGGGTCTGTTACTTCTGGGATGGTGTGGTCACTCGGAAGGGAGGGAACCTCCAAAGCATTATCTCTCCTAGGGCACCAAAATGGCTAAGACCAGCTCTGGTCCTTTTAATCTTTATCAGTTTCTGATACAACCTAGCTCATCTGTGGTCATAGTAGCTCCACCATTTGTAAATGTTTGTCTATCTTTTCTAGGGACATTTAGTTTAAAATATTCTTGGTAAATCATAATAGTTAAGTGGAAGTTATCTAGAACAAATCGTTTGTTACACTTCCAACACTTACAAAGATTTTTCAGGTAGTACCCCCATTTCCTACCTATGATTGCCAGTTTATTCCTTGCCACTTGCATTTCATACCTATAAACCAATGACTTTGTACCCATGTACATCATTTATTTTTGTAATTAAGTATTTCCATCAAGTGGGGAGATAAAGGGTCTTTAAAAAATGCTCAAATCTCATCTAAAAACTTGCAGCCTCATTCTGTTTATTTTGGTTCTGATACCAGTTTGGGCCAGTTGACTCATAAAATATTATAATTATAACATGACCCCTTTTCAAACCCAAACAACTAACAACCTTCTGCTGGTAGATATTATTTATTGGACTCACATAGGCATATTTTCGTACTGTAGACTATGAGTTGAAATACAATAAATTATTTCTAATAGTTTGCTATCAAAATGGGCATGAATATCCCTTAGCAGGTATGACTTGACACATGATGAGACAGATATTTTACACCATCTTAAAACAGCATTTCTGAGCAGGTTGTATGTAGTTACATTTGTGAAGCTTTTAGCCACCTTAAATATCAGATTTAGAAGTCTGGTGCCGTTTATTTTGCATGACGCAGTTTTATCATGGCTTAAAGTTCTACTTCAGCTGTGTTTTTACTGCAGGGTTTGATCAGAAAATATGCATGTGACATATATTTAACTAAAAAGTCTTATTCAAAGGTGTTTAGTTTAAAAATTAGCTACGAAATATTTTCTTTGCTTTCTGTATCAAAATGACACAATTAAAAAACCAACAAATAAGTAAAAGCCAATGTTTCTGTAGTACTGACCCTGCTCACCCTTCCATCTGACTCCAAGCTCCACTCAAATGTTGGTAACCCTGTATGACTGTGGACTTTATGCGTAACAAGCAGAATGTAAACAATGAGATGCATACTTGAGTATTTTAAATGCTGGTTGGTTAACCTGTTAAAGCCTGACACAAAAAAATAAGGGTCGGCAAATAAAAATAAAACAGTTATTGAATGCTTTAAAAAAAGCATTAACAGTAAAAGAAGTTAACAGTGAACATAGCTTGGCGAGGTGATTCCCTCTATTTTCTCTGTCTGTGTTAAGGTAAACAAATGACATAAACAATTTAAACCACATTTTCTGGGAACAATTTAAGATTTGGGTTGTGAGTTTTCATGCTTACCAGAGATCCTTGCCAGAAGGGAATGTATAACATGAATGAGCTTTTCATTCTATCACTGGCCAGCACAATACCCATCAGAACCTCAGCACAACCAAACATCAGAATCACAATCTGAAAATTACAAAACAAGGGTGTATTCAGTGCTCAGTTATATAAAAGACACAGCCAGTTTCTTTACAACGAGATGAATTACCCCCAGACTCCTGGGCTGTTTTTGTACAAAGCGGTGAAGAGGTTTGCTGGACATCAAGATGTTCTCTGTCTTCTGGTTCTCATCTGCCACTGTTGTTCTGTCTACAGCAGTTGACACAGTTTGCTCCATTGCCAAGCTGTTACACAACTGTGTTGGGCTGTAGGGGGAACAGAATGAGAGTTTGTTCTGCCAGGGGTTCGTAATCTTCCTAACAGCATGGAAGGATTGTAAAGGCATAAAACAGACATGTTGTAGGAGATTGAAATCCGAGTCCTACTGGACACAGAACAGTAAAAAACTGCCACAAAGAATGCAATAATTCTAATACTAAACCCGAAGTTACTCACCGAGATTTTTATGGAAGAAGAAGAGCATAAAATAACAGGAAGGAGATGTTGTTAGTCAGCAGATGAAATCAAGAAATTTGAGATCTTCTCCTTTTTTTTAGCAAGGGGAGGAGCTAAATACCCTTAACTGTTAAAGGGAGCCCCACAGAGTGAAACAGTTATAAAAATTTAATTAAGTATAGAAATAAACATTTATTAAAATATTTCACAATTTCAACATTTACTTTAATAAATAAATTGAATGTATTTATATTAGGTATGTATGGTACATTTACTTATGGAGTACACAAAAAATACACAAAAACCTTATATCATAACACATTAAACATGAAACATAACATTATGAGGATTGATAGTTAACATATCTTCATTTTGTGACCAAAAGATTGATTCAAGAAAAACATTCTTAAACAATCAGTTGCAATGGATTTCTTTAGCTGTGAAGAAAAAACACGCATAGAAAGCAAAACACTGGACACGTTTAAGTAGAACAAACTAAAAACAAGACAGAACAAAGTCAAAAACACAAGGTATTGTTACAAATAAATTACTAACTGTAAGTCTACCTGCATAAGTCACATAATCTGAGTTTACTCCAGCTGGCTCACATACATTTAATTAACTTTATTCATCCTACGAGCAGTTGCCGTTTTTAATATGGGCAACATGGTTCACTGCCCAGGGTGGCGCTGGCTGGGGAAGTCCAAAACAATTGAGGAAAGCCCCAAAAAAGTTTTATTTTAGCTGTGTCCAAATGGGTTTCTGTAGGTAACCCACATGTCAAATGAATGTTTCTGAGTACTTTAAGAAAACATGGCTGTACGTTGCACCTGGCTAATGGTGCTGAAGTTGGTATCTGGTACAAACTATGTTAAGCTCTACGTTGACCTCTACTGATTTTTGTAGCACTGTCTTTTATGCACAGTGTTCTTACAAGAAAAGGGTAGAGCAAAAAGGGGTTAAGACAAGCACGAAAGGACCTGAAGTTGGGAGTCAAACCCCTGCTCTAACACAACGTCGGTCTAATGCATTGCAATGGGCTTTACTGTTTCTTTTAAGGAATGTGGACTTTATGCAACTTTTATTGTACATTTTAAAAGCCTTCTTCAATGCTTCTCTGGTGTTGGGACAAGTGTGAAAAGCACAATATATAGGCTAGTCAAACCTGTACTAAATTATTTAAGACTACCAAATACTGAGGAAGTGTATGTAAACCTCTTAATTTGAAGAAAGTTTCAAAAAATGTTATCTAAAGAAACTCTTGCTCATTCGTCTGGTATTTAGAAAATGTATATAATTCTGGTTATCCTAAGTGACTGAAAAGGGGAAAAATGTAACAGGTGACCTGTCCTTTTATACAGTGTATGTGAATACCTGCTTTCTATTGGAAACTCATTTCAAAATACTTGATGTTCTTAAAGCACTGTTTGTGTAGTTTCCCCTGGTTACTTAAAGCACTTAAAATGCAAACTGATTAGAAGCTTTTCCAGGAGTTTCTACAGTTTGTAAAATAATATTTTCATTCTTTGTGGAGATTTTGTAATTATTGATCTGAAGTAACTGCCCAAGAACATTTCAGCCACTCTTCTGTTCGAGGGAACCAAACAAACTGTATTTTACTGTTTTTTTCAACATATATTTTATAATTAGAAAACACAGCACAAAACTGAATGGAAAAGAAACATTGTAATTCACATGCTCATTAAACAATCATAATGAAAATGGTTTACCGATAAAAAAATATGAACACACAACACCAGACAATATGTATTGGCATTACAGAGAATATGGAAATGTATTTGTGCAACACTGAAAAGTAACAGCATGTGCATGTATGAAAGCATTATGAAGAATGTAAAATGTGACTGGATTGGATCAACAGTTAAAAATTCAATTAAACCAGCTGCGTAGAAATATGGAACTGACCCATATAAAAGCAACATAATTCAGCAGTAACACAAATTAGATGATTAAAGATTGATTCACGTATTTCATAGCAGTGAATAAACAACTCACCAGCTATAGTCAATAAAGGCAAGAATTGGAAATTCTTGTACTTTAAATTGAGCTGCAGTGAAAACATTTTAAACTACACACTGGGTGTTGGCTATCACTTAGGAGTACATCAGATAAAAAAAGCTTCCTTTTTAGTGTGGATAAACAGATAACAAGAGGCATAAACATTTGCCATTTTAAGGCATTTTATTTAAACCATGATTTGAAATAACCTCTTCCACAGCCACACATAAACATTACAAGAGTCAAATGGTTAGAAAAGGGTACAAATAAGGTGCAGTTAATATCAACATTATTCAAACCCTTGGCAGATTTAGATTTAAAATCATTTTCATTCAACTAAAATGTTTGTTTCTGATAGGATATGAGACAGACATCATATAATAAAAAAATATGTCAATAGCTATTTAAGTTCTCTCAATAATCAGGGGAAAAAATGTTCATTGTTCTTTAACAATTCACTTTTGTGGCTTATCCTCCTTGTGGAGGGCGTCACTGACTGCTCACTGGACAAGTATCAAGTCAGCAGTCTTCCCCCATGTGTGAAGACCATAACATGGCCATCACAAAAACATTCTTATATTAAAAGACGTTGGTCCGATGTAATATTTTGAGAAACTAAATTTGGATTTTTTATTAGCTGTAAGCCAAAGTCATCCACATTAACAGAAATAAATGATTGAAACATGTCCCTCTGGGAGCAATAAATCAACATAATATGCCAAGTTTAACTTTTATGATAATCTACTTAAATAATTGACCCTTTTGATGATATGAAAAATTTATTGAGTTGCACTTACATCTCACACAGTGCCAAAGGTGTACTTACATCACAGTGAATATAAATACTGTAGACACACATTCCCATTGTAGAAAAATACGATTTCAGAAACAACATACCAGAAATGTAAAAATGATTTTATCTTCATGGAGATGTCAAATTGTGCAGTACTTAAAAAAAACACGTGTATACAATGCATCATTTTTGAAGATCTTAAAAATGTATCGCTTTCTTCATTAAATATTAAACGTCCCAATGTTAGGTCGGGTCACCAGAAACGTCCCACCTGCAACACAAAAGTTCATATTGTTATGTTGGAATCAATGAAGTCAATGACTGTAACAACGTTAAAACAAACACATAAAGGTTATTACAAACACATAAAGGTTATTACAAACACATAAAGGTTATTACATACTATTTCCTAGGTGAGTATGTGCTGCTCCAGGAGGTGTGTTGCCCTTCGCCTCACCTCTCCTTCATTGTTGTACTGAATGGCTTCTAAAACTGAAAGTCCACCTTGCCTGACAAACTGCTCTGCTATCTGTGGGGAACAATGTCATCTGACACAGGTGAAAACTATTACAGGAGCTTAGCAAAAGTTTAGCATTTTGATCATTTTATGCGGCCTTGCATACCTGTGGAGAGCTAACAATCATCATGAACAAGACCTCCAGACTCAGAGTCACCATGTCCTGGTTGGCCATTTTTAGTGTGGCAGCGAGGGCAGAAAGCAGTCCGAGCTCCGCCAGCCGGATGCAGAACTCCTTCTTCTTGTGGGCAACATTTGCTAAAACTCTTAGGATCTAAATGTGACACAGACAATGTTTCATGGTATGCCTAAAGGAGAAGGAACAATAAATATCATTGTTTGGCTTTAGTTTTCACTAACCATCGTATTAATGCCTTGAGAAAAAGGCAGAAGCTCCATCAGCCTCGGCGCCAGGTTGAACGTTAAGAGAGCAGAGCAGAGTTCTGTGGAGTGGGCTGGAACAGAGAGGTGTGTAACCCATAGATCCAAACCAAACAATGATGACAGGGTTTGATGAGTCTGATTTATGTAATTATTTGTGAAACTCTTATATAAATGGTCCTGACAACCTTGTAAGTGAAGCAAATATGGCTATTTTGCTTTGTCAATTGTTCTTGCAAAGGTTTTGTAAATGACCAAGAAAAAATATCACAATGATACATGCTTTTTCTGAAGAGTGTGGCATGTGTTGTATCTGCAGCCCTAAGTCAGAACTTAATTTTTAAGAGTCCTCTACTGTCATCTGACCCGACAGTTCAGTTGTATATAGGTTTTAGACTTTGACTGGGCCATTCTAACATGAATAGTTAACACATAAGAATCATTAAATCTTCCATGTGTGCAATAATGAAATTGCAAAAGATTGCATTTGATGCAATGCTTAGTAGACTACAATATTATTATTATTATTAAATAATATACTTGATCAGTTGCAAGGACGTTTGATGACCTTGACCATGATGCTAAAGCACACAGACAGGGATGAAGACTATCTGACAATAGAACAGAAAGAAGTGAGAAAAATGTGGGTAAACTGCAAATTATATTATTGCAAGAATATTCAACAATAATATTGCAAAGTCATATTGTCCTAATAACAGAAATGACAGAAATTAGCTGACCTATGAAGGTAAATGGTTTAACTGTATTCTTTAAGGGTATTTGGATGGAATATAAATCGCTTTTAGACATTTATCTGTAAAAAAAAAAAAAGTGATGTTTTTGATATTTGTTACACTTTAAAACCCATGCACTACAGGTCCTTCTCAAAATATTAGCATATTGTGATAAAGTTCATTATTTTCCATAATGTAATGATGAAAATTTAACATTCATATATTTTAGATTCATTGCACACTAACTGAAATATTTCAGGTCTTTTATTGTCTTAATACGGATGATTTTGGCATACAGCTCATGAAAACCCCAAATTCCTATCTCACAAAATTAGCATATTTCATCCGACCAATAAAAGAAAAGTGTTTTTAATACAAAAAACGTCAACCTTCAAATAATCATGTACAGTTATGCACTCAATACTTGGTCGGGAATCCTTTTGCAGAAATGACTGCTTCAATGCGGCGTGGCATGGAGGCAATCAGCCTGTGGCACTGCTGAGGTCTTATGGAGGCCCAGGATGCTTCGATAGCGGCCTTTAGCTCATCCAGAGTGTTGGGTCTTGAGTCTCTCAACGTTCTCTTCACAATATCCCACAGATTCTCTATGGGGTTCAGGTCAGGAGAGTTGGCAGGCCAATTGAGCACAGTGATACCATGGTCAGTAAACCATTTACCAGTGGTTTTGGCACTGTGAGCAGGTGCCAGGTCGTGCTGAAAAATGAAATGTTCATCTCCATAAAACTTTTCAGCAGATGGAAGCATGAAGTGCTCCAAAATCTCCTGATAGCTACCTGCATTGACCCTGCCCTTGATAAAACACAGTGGACCAACACCAGCAGCTGACACAGCACCCCAGACCATCACTGACTCTGGGTACTTGACACTGGACTTCTGGCATTTTGGCATTTCCTTCTCCCCAGTCTTCCTCCAGACTCTGGCACCTTGATTTCCGAATGACATGCAGAATTTGCTTTCATCTGAAAAAAGTACTTTGGACCACTGAGCAACAGTCCAGTGCTGCTTCTCTGTAGCCCAGGTCAGGCACATCTGCAGCTGTTTCTGGTTCAAAAGTGGCTTGACCTGGGGAATGCGGCACCTGGAGCCCATTTCCTGCACACGCCTTTGCACGGTGGCTCTGGATGTTTCTACTCCAGACTCAGTCCACTGCTTCCGCAGGTCCCCCAAGGTCTGGAATCGGCCCTTCTCCACAATCTTCCTCAGGGTCCGGTCACCTCTTCTCGTTGTGCAGCGTTTTCTGCCACACTTTTTCCTTCCCACAGACTTCCCACTGAGGTGTCCTTGATACAGCACTCTGGGAACAGCCTATTTGTTCAGAAATTTCTTTCTGTGTCTTACCCTCTTGCTTGAGGGTGTCAATAGTGGCCTTCTGGACAGCAGTCAGGTCGGCAGTCTTACCCATGATTGGGGTTTTGAGTGATGAACCAGGCTGGGAGTTTTAAAGGCCTCAGGAATCTTTTGCAGGTGTTTAGAGTTAACTCGTTGATTCAGATGATTAGGTTCATAGCTCGTTTAGAGACCCTTTTAATGATATGCTAATTTTGTGAGATAGGAATTTTGGGTTTTCATGAGCTGTATGCCAAAATCATCTGTATTAAGACAATAAAAGACCTGAAATATTTCAGTTAGTGTGCAATGAATCTAAAATATATGAATGTTAAATTTTCATCATGACATTATGGAAAATAATGAACTTTATCACAATATGCTAATATTTTGAGAAGGACCTGTATTTTGTGTTGTTCTATTATATAAAATGTCAACAACATACATTGAAGGTTATAGTTTAATGTGACAATATGTTAGCTTTACCTTTAGCATAATAAATGCTTTTGATAGGCACTTTAGATCTAAAAGTCATGTTCTAAGAATAATCAAATTTACAGCAGCACCTCATGTTCAGACGTCTTGTTGATACCTGCTGGAGTGACATGTCCTTAAAACTGGCCCCCCTCCCATCCTGTTTAAGTAAAGCAGTTGTAAAAACTAAAGTTATAGCGACAGTGATTGAGATCAAAGATTACTAAAACCTGTGAGGTTGTTGAGGACCCAGGCCGTCTCTCTGGCCAAGGCCGGAAAGGTGTGCAGGAAGGCAAAAACAAGTTCACACAGAGCCGCCACAAGATGAACATCACCCAGCTGAGAGCTAAGAGCTTCAACAGGGCAGGACGACAGGAGGTTTCCCACACACCTCAGCAGAGGACACACAAGCTACAGAGGGCATTTTTGACTCATTAGTTATAGCAGCATTAAATCAATCAGAAATAGAAAAAAATAAATAAATAAATTCCCACTAATTACCTAAATTAGTAATTTAAAAATTTTTCTTAAAAAATATTCTGTACTCATAATCTTTCCTCTTTTTCCAATAAGACTAATAGTAATGTCTAGCTTGCCTTAAGACAGATTTGAAATCTTTTCAAAATCATATATAATGTTGATGTATAGTAAAATATGACAGAAGGTAAAAATTAAATACGCAAACATAAATTATTATTTGTTTAACATTTAAATCAACTAGTATAAAGCGACAAAATCAAATATAAAAGCCTCAATCTAAGAATTTTCATACCAGCTCCACTCCTTGGTCAGTGTTTCCATCGACCACAGCACCACCTAGTGACACTAGTAATGAACTGCACTGCGTCAAGGCCCCTTGTGCCAACAGCTCTCTGTGATCCACAGCGCTGGTAAATGCATGTGTGAGTACAGATAGAAGACAAATAGTATAACAAGTAGGAACAAATGGGCAGATAAGATAGAAACGGTGATTGATAATATCATAAAGGTTTCACCTTGATGTAAGGGAGTGCAGACACCATGCACACTCTATAGCTGGGGCCAGACCAAACTCGGGGTCAGGGGTCAGAACTGATAACAACTGTGAAGGTAAGCTGGAGGCCAGGACCATCCTGCATGCGAACAGAAAAGTGTTTCAGAAGTAACAGATGTGTTTACAGAGAGCATTGCTGTTCAGAATGTGATATTTTCCAAGAGGACACTGATGCCATGAGTTTACTGACGGGATTACTTTCTGTACGGCATCTTTGGTCTGCAGAAGCTGAAAGAGGGTGAAGCCTGCAGCTTCCACCACTGCCAGGTTATGTGTACGGTTCTGCAGTGTCAAAGAAATACAGTTATTTAATCAGTTCATACACGTTTTTCATTTCAAAACTCCGTGTATTTCCACACTCATATATAAAAGATTATCCAGACCAATAAATACCAAAAACATTTACATGCATAGATTTTAGAATCCGTATGTTCTATAAATTAAGAAACAGCAGGATCCATTGGTGTGGTAAAGAGAGCGGGTTCATGTATTCATTTTGGCAACTCTAAAATCTACACACGTGGACAAAATTGTTGGTACCCCTCAGTTAATGAAAGAAATACCCACAATGGTCACAGAAACAACTTGAATCTGACAAAGGTAATAATTAATAAAAATTCTATGAAAATTAACAAATAAAAGTCAGACATTACTTTTCAAACATGCTTCAACAGAATTATTTAAAAAAATAAACTCATGAAACAGGCCTGGACAAAAATGGGATTTTTCTTTCATTAACTGAGGGGTACCAACAATTTTCTCCACGTGTGTATATCACTTTGATTTGTCAAATCAAGACTGAATTACTAAACATGAACTTTGGGTCATGACTGAAAGAACGAGATCCTGGATACAAGCAGCTGGAATGAGCTTCCTCCGCAGGTAGGGTGAGTAGCTCGGCCATCCGGGAGCAGCTTGACGTAGAGCCGCTGATCCTCCACATCGAGAGGAGCCAGTTGAGGTGGCTCAGGTATCTATATCAGATGCCTCCTGGATGCCTCCCTCAGGAGGTGTTCCAGGCACGTCCCACCGGGAAGAGGCCCAGGGGGGACAGCCCAGGACACACTGGAGGAACTCTGTTTCTTGGCTGGCCTGGGAACACCTTGTGTGATTATTATTATTATTTATAGCTTACCTGTATACAACTGGCCAGTGCTGGTATGATTCCTTGGGCCAGAAGCCTCTCTTTCACAACCTCACTGTCTGGGCATATATTACCCAGTGTGTACAGACATAGCTCCTGTGCAGATATAAAAATGCACAAGCTCCAAGTTAGAAACTGTCTCTATAATAAAATAATGCTACTAATAATTATGAACCTTTGATATGGATGAACACCCACTGTGAACTTGGTGCTCTGGCCAGACAGGTATGTGAGCAGATAGGGAGTGGCGGGCAGGCAGGCGGACGCCATGCTGGTGTGGGGGGAGTGAGACAGCTCATGAAGACAGCGAACAGCCTGCAGACGGCACCGAGCGTCAGAGCCGGTGAGGAGGCCGACCAGCAGGTGCATGCTGTTCTCCAGCCTGACGGGACACGTGCACACACATACACACACGTTCATCAGAAGTTAAATTGACTGAACTCTCTTTTTATGGCGACAGATGTTAAAACCATACTTGATGAAGATGAGTTGAGCGGATGGGTTACGCAGCGCTTTACTCAGGGTTCTCAGGTATGCCTCTTTATCTGTGCCGCTGTGCTGAAGTGCATGGAACAAGCTGACCACATCCTGGGGAAAATGAATATTGGCATACTCTTATGTTGTCAAACTAGGGGCAAATTATCGACTATCACAGCTTGTGAAACTTACCTGTTCCCCAGGTGTTATCTCCATAAGGTCCTGTTCTTCATCTTCATTAAGGATGAGCCTCTTGCTTACAAGTTGTCTGTCTCTACGCGCTTGTCTCAGCGCTGAAGCAGCAATGTCAATAAAAACCCCACAATGCTTTAAAGCTCAGTCATCTGCAAGAAGCCTATCATAGTTTACAACTTTTCAGATGTTCATCACGATTTATCTGAAGTTAAATAAAAACTGGAATAGAAAGAAACCTGCATTTCTTTTAGTTTCTAAATAGACATTATGCTTAATTTTGCAAAACTGTCGGTTATATACAAGGACATAGTAGGAATATGGTAATTATACAGGGGTTGGACATTGAAACTGAAACACCTGGTTTTAGACCACAATAATTTATTTGTATGGTGTAGGGCCTCCTTTTGCGGCCAATACAGCATCAATTCATCTTGGGAATGACATATACAAGTCCTGCACAGTGGTCAGAGGGATCTTAAGCCATTCTTCTTGCAGGATAGTGACCAGGTCACTACGTGATACTGGTGGAGGAAAACATTTCCTGACTCGCTCCTCCAAAACACCCCAAAGTGGCTCAATAATATTTAGATCTGGTGACTGTGCAGGCCATGGGAGATGTTCAACTTCACTTTCATGTTCATCAAACCAATCTTTCACCAGTCTTGCTGTGTGTATTGGTGCATTGTCATCCTGATACACGGCACCGCCTTCAGGATACAATGTTTGGACCATTGGATGCACATGGTCCTCAAGAATGGTTCAGTAGTCCTTGGCAGTGATGCGCCCATCTAGCACAAGTATTGGGCCAAGGAAATGCCATGATATGGTAGCCCAAACCATCACTGATCCACCCCCATGCTTCATTCTGGGCATGCAACAGTCTGGGTGGTATGCTTCTTTGGGGCTTCTCCACACCGTAACTCTCCCGGATGTGGGGAAAACAGCAAAGGTGGACTCATCAGAGAACAATACATGTTTCACATTGTCCACAGCCCAAGATTTGCGCTCCTTGAACCATTGAAACCAACATTTGGCATTGGCATGAGTGACCAAACGTTTGGCTATAGCAGTCCGGCCGTGTATATTGACCCTGTGGAGCTCCTGACGGACAGTTCTGGTGGAAACAGGAGAGTTGAGGTGCACATTTAATTCTGCCGTGATTTGGGCAGCCATGGTTTTATGTTTTTTGGATACAATCCGGGTTAGCACCCGAACATCCCTTTCAGACAGCTTCCTCTTGCGTCCACAGTTAATCCTGTTGGATGTGGTTCGTCCTTCTTGGTGGTATGCTGACATTACCCTGGACACCGTGGCTCTTGATACATCACAAAGACTTGCTGTCTTGGTCACAGATGCGCCAGCAAGACGTGCACCAACAATTTGTCCTCTTTTGAACTCTGGTATGTCACCCATAATGTTGTGTACATTTCAATATTTTGAGCAAAACTGTGCTCTTACCCTGCTAATTGAACCTTCACACTCCGCTCTTACTGGTGCAATGTGCAATCAGTGAAGACTGGTTACCAGGCTGGTCCAATTTAGCCATGAAACCTCCCACACTAAAATGACAGGTGTTTCAGTTTCATTGTCCAACCCCTGTATATTAAACAATGTTAAACCAAACTGAAAAAAGCTGTGTGCGAAAAAAAAATTATTTTACAGCAATAACTTGAACTAGTTGCTTTCTGATTTACTTTTTCAGCTCAACACATTGTTGCGGAGAAACTTTAGCCCAGTGTGTTTAGCACATATGTTGTATATTTGCTGCTGTGTTTGGGATTATTATCCTGTTTATGGGCCAGTTTGTCACAAGCTTCCACTATCAGAAAGATGGCTTGAATAATTTGGTATACAGAGGAGTACATAGTATCTACAATGACTGCAAGGTGTCCTGCTCACATGGCTGCCAACACAAGCCCTAATCATCACCCCTCCACCACTATGCTTGAAAGGTGGTATGATATCTTTGCGCTGATATGCTTGGTTTGGTTTTCCCCAAACACTGTGTCTCATAGGATCTGTCTACAGGTAGTGTCTTGTCTGGCCTTGTAGATCATTTGCAAAATGAAGTTGTGCAACCTTTTTCTTTCACAGAGGCGTGCGTGTCCATATTCATTAAGAGTTCGTCTAATTGTCCTGCCATGGAGTTTATGGAGCCTGAAGTTGCTCTTGGGTTTTTTAGATTCTCAACAATGAACACTGAGATTAAGGGGAATTTGCAAGGATGTCCACTCCTGCAAAGATTAGAAACTGTCCTAAATACTTTCTACTTGCAAAAAACCTCTCCCATTGTAGAATTATGGACTAGTTTGGAAATTTCTTGACAATCTTTCTCAGATGAATCAATAATTCAATAAATCTTTGTTTTTAGAGTATTTTTCATACACAGTGACAAACAACAGAAAACAAAAGAGACACTGAGCTAAGCCAGGCTAAAGAAACATGGATAAATGTGAAGTTAGCAGACCCGATGTTGGTTATTAAGGACTGAGAAAACGCAATTTTGTTAACGATGAAATTAGCAAGACCAGTTTCTTTAACGGCACTGCTGATATCTTTCCTCCGGCATTGTGTTAACACATTTATATGCTCCAGATCAGCAAACACCTCAAACATCTCCTTTTACGAGGTGGTTACATCCGCAGATGATCGGTTTTGTACAGTGCAGTGGGCGCTGCTTTCTTTATTAACTCCAACGAAACAAGTTAGGGTGTACTTAATTTTTTCCTTACTACTGCTTTGACAGCTGAGTGGCTTTACTCACCTCGTTCTTTCTCTCTCCTCCTCAGCCTCAGCTCCTCCAGGGTGTTTGCATGTCCGCCAGCTTTATGGCGAACTTTGTTTAACCTCCACATTTCAGAGGCACTAACACAACGTTTAACATAAAAAACAAGCTTTACGTCAGATAATCAGTTCATATCGGAGGTGAAGCCAGGAACTGTAACCATGGCAGTCATGACTTCTTCTTCTCTTGGTGTTGTGGCAGATTGCAACCATGATTTTCAGGTGCTTACCGCCACCTACTATATCGGAGTATGTAGCATGAACTATGTTCGATTGGGGTTCAGAATCAGAATCAGAATCAGAAAAGCTTTATTGCCAAGTACGTTTTTGGACATACAAGGAATTTGTTTTGGCGTAGTCGGTGCAATACAGTACAAATTAAACAGTATAAACATATCTACAATATAATATAAATATATGTGCACAGTTTTAAGTGAGTGAGAGTAAATATAGAGCAGTATAAGATTACTTCAGATCAAACAAATAAATAAATATATAAAAACAAAAACGTACACCTTTTAATATATCCTTACATTTTTCAGATATAAAATAACTTTCTGTGTTTGCTTTACCCCCTCTCCTGTTGTACTTAATAAACCTTCAAGATTCCAGTTTGGCATTCGTATACGACTCTTGCTTTTTGCTGTTGTTCCATCTCCCTTTAGGGGCTTCATCGCCCCCTAGTGGACGCACAACTCATAATAATTTTTAAAAGCTTACAGTGGATAAGTTTGTTGATATCCCTTGTAAAGAATTGTAAAGGAGAAACAAACTTAAACTAATTTCCTCATTTATTGCAGGATGAAAAACGTTTTAAAAAATAACCTTTAATTTGTGTACATTCATGTGGGGGGAGGGGTGGGTGCATAATTATTGGTTCCACTGCTATTATTACCTTGTACAACCCCTTTTGTCTGTGGGACATTACTTAGGCTTCACCTTTAACATTTCACAGGGTTGCATACAAGAGGAGAAAGATGCGTACTTGATTCTTCATCAAGTACAGTAGTCATTGGCTGTGTCACATCATATTTATACTCCAGATATGTGAGGCCCCCTCCTGCCTCAAACGATCCACCATCATCCCAGTTCCCAAGAAACCCACCATCGTAGGATTAAATGACTACAGGCCTGTAGCCCTGACGTCTGTGGTCATGAAATCCTTTGAGCGGCTGGTGTTGAAGCACCTGAAAGACATCACAGGCCCCCCTGCTGGACCCCCTGCAATTTTCTTACCGAGCAAACAGGTCGGCAGATGATGCTGTTAACTTAGGTCTACACTTCATCCTGCAACACCTCGACCGTCCAGGGACGTACGCCAGGATCCTGTTTGTAGACTTCAGCTCGGCCTTCAACACTATCATACCAGACATCCTCCACCAGAAGCTCACCCAGCTCATCGTCCCAGCCTCCACCCGTCAGTGGATCAACAGCTTCCTGACAGACCGACAGCAGCAGGTGAGAATAGGGAGCATCTTTTCCCGAAGCAGATCAATAAGTACTGGTGCCCCCCAGGGGTATGTTCTATCCCCACTCCTCTTCTCTCTGTACACAAATGACTGCACCTCATCGGACTCGTCCGTGAAACTCCTTAAGTTTGCAGATGACACCACTGTCATTGGACTGATCCAGGACGGTGATGAGTCTGCATACAGACAGCAGGTGGATCGGCTGGTACACTGGTGCGGTCAGAACTACCTTGAACTGAACCCACTCAAGACTGTGGAAATGGTGGTGGACTTTCGGAGAACACCACCCCCATACACCCCCCTCAACAACACTGTATTGGCCGTGGACCACTTCAGGTTCTTAGGAACCACCATCTCTGAGGACCTGAGATGGTCTTCACACATAGACACTGTTCGAAAGAAGGCCCAGCAGAGACTGTACTTCCTGAGGCAACTCAAGAAGTTCAACCTTCCACAGGAGCTGCTGGTCATCTTCTACACTGTCATCATTCAGTCTGTCCTGTCTTCATTCATCTCAGTGTGGTTTGGCTCATCCACAAAACAGGACAGGTCCAGACTGCAACGAATAATCAGGACTGCAGAGAGAATAATCAGGGCTGACCTTCCCTCCATCCAGGACTTATACAGGTCTAGGGTCAAGAAAAGAGCTGCCAAAATTTCTGCAGACCCCACACACCCTGCACATAAACTGTTTAGAGTTTTACCTTCAGGCCGCCGCTACAGAGCACTGTTCACTAAAACCAGCTGCCACAGAGACAGTTTCTTCCCCCAGGCTGTTTCTCTGTTGAACATTCAAGTACAAAACAACAGCATACAGATGTTGCACATGCACCTTTTTATTATATATGTGTATATTGTACATTGTAAATATGTATACTCTGTAATGCAAAAACAGAACAAAAGAGCAAAGTGTACTGGAGTCAAATTCCTTGTTTGTATGTACGAACTTGGCAATAAAGCTGATTCTGATAAGCAGACATGTATTACTAACTGGCATTTCCTTGACAGTCTGATCAGATAAAAAATAAAGCATCAATAAAAATAATTTTAGTGGCTTTTTTTAAGGGTTAAAGGTTTGTACCAAAAACTGTGCCACTGGTGTTTTGGTTAAAAAACAATTATTTCCTACATTTCAATCCACTGAATACTCAAATTAAAGGTTGTTTTTTTTAAATTTTCATTGTGGGATTATATTACTGCAGTAGAAGACAAATCTATTTTAAGGGTCATTATCTATCAGGGCTTTCTGGTGTGTAAAAAGCCTAAAATTATTACATGAAATTCTGTCCCTATAAGGGGGTTGTCTTTTTTTTTTTTTTTACATTTGCACATTAATTCTGCTATACCTACCATTATTGAGAGCAGAAATCCAAATTTATACAATGATTTTGATATGGTGGAAGCAAATAAAGGATATTGTGCATTTATATTGCAGCAATTAATATTATTTTTTCTAATGTGTCCTGTTTGACAGAGTAGCACTCAATTGTTGTCCGAGTGCCAAGAAGAAGCCCAACAGATTTACTTTTACAAGTGAAGCGTTACGGACATAATGCTCCGCTTGATATATATAAAAATATATACACTGCTCAAAAAAATAAGGGAACACTCAAATAACACATCCTAGATCTGAATGAATAAAATATTCTAATTGAATACTTTGTTCTGTACAAAGTTGAATGTGCTGACAACAAAATCACTCAAAAATCATCAAAGGAAATCAAATTTATTAACCAATGGAGGCCAAGCCCACCTAACCATCTGGCCAACGGCAGCAGCCCCAGCCAGCCTGTCCATGAGAGATGGACATGTACCAGCCGGGTATCCGGGCCGGGCTGACCAACCGCCCCAAGCTCAGCACAACCCGCCAGCCGCCCCCGACCATGGAGGAGTCCCAGCTTGCTGCAATTACTACAGCAGGAACTAATTGGTAAAATTTCTACCATACACATGTTCTCATGTTCTAAATGGTATGACACTAGAGGGAAGATAAATACAGTCTATCACAAAATTGTGATGCATATTTGTATTAAAATCATTTATGTGCAATACACGCTAAAAAAGTTGTAATAAAATCTTGCAACATTTTTCAAAATACCCTAAACCCAAAACAGTCAAAACAATCATAAAACGTTTCATAAATACAGTTAATAAAAACATTTTACTGATGTTTTTCTTGTCCACAAAATATGTTAAACAGTAGAGCTCTGGGGTAGGAGTAACTATCAACAATTCGGTAAAAATGTACAGAGACACGCCAGTCCTTGAATCAACATATAAAGTGAACTCTGGGTTCAGGGAATTCATTTAGGTGTCTGATCAGGGAAATTCCTGACACTAACAATGCATGTGGTAAAAACACCTGTACTTGTTAGAGTGCCTAAAAAATAATTAAAAAAGTAAAACTTACCAAAAATAAAAAACTCAATTTCTTTTTACAGTTTTTCATGGGGTCCTTCTGCCCATGTAGTTATAATTAGACTGGGACAGGAATTATGTGTGGCTTCTTTCTGAGCTACAAGGTTAAGGAGTTGGTTCTTCTCAGGACTTGGTGCTCTTGGATTCTATTCCCTGTGGAAGATGAAAAGAAGAGCTAATTACAGTTATGACTGAACGTATGAAACTGATCATTTGGGATTTTAGTAAACTGCTGATCTTCTTTGTTTTTGTACCTTGTTGTGGACGTCAGCTGAGTTGGCTTGTGTTGTTGAGAAATCTTTTTGTTCTTCATCTGGGACCTCGTCCAATTTTAATTTGTTTTTCTCTGAAGGAACAAGATAATGGTAACAAAACTCATAGAACTGCATACTACCATAACTACATTAGGCTACTGACTCACTTCTCTTCTTCTTTTTTGGAGGACTTGTAGTCTCCAGGCTCCACTCAGATGTCTCTAATGTAGATGTATTGTCTGTATGATCATCTTCATTTAAATGGTCTTTATCAGACCTCTTGTTCTTCTTTTTTGCTTTCTTTTCTTGCACTTCTTCCTCTGGCGATTCTTTGCTGATAACAGACTCTTTTTTCTTCTTCTTTGCTTTCTTTTCTGAACCATTTTGTCCTGAATTTCCTTTGTCTTTAACAGTTGGTTTGTTTTCTCCCTCTCCTACAGCGGCATGCTCTAAATTAACCTCCATATTGTGTTTTTCTTTCTTTCTCTTTGCTGTCTTTCCCTGAACATTTGGCTCTGATTTTATGTTGCTTGTAGCTTCATTTGTATTTGTTGTGGTTTGTTCTACATGTGTGTCTTCCTGTTCTAAATGCTCTTCATTATTAAGCATCTTTTTCTTCTTCTTTTCATGAATTTGGGTTGAATTTTCCTCATTACTGGGTTTTTCATTTTTCTCCTTTGCTTTCTTTTTCTCACATATTTGCTCAGAATTTTCTTTGACTTCAACATTTGGTTTGTTGTTTTTTTCCTCTGCTACAGTTGCATGCTCTAAATTTCCTTCCATATTGTTTTTCTCTTTCTTTTTCTTTGCTTTCTTTCTGTGAACATTTTGCTCGGATTTCTTGTTGTTTCCAGCTTCATTTGTATTTGTTGCGGTTTGTTCTACATTTGTGTCTGCCTGTTCTAAATGCCCCTCATTATTAAGCATTTTGTTCTTCTTTTTTTCATGAATTTGGGTTTCATCTTCCTCACTAGTGGTTTTCCCTTTTTTCTCCTTTGCTTTCTTTTTCTTACCTATTTTCTCAGAATTTTCTTTTTCTTCAACATTTTGCTTTATGTCATGTACCTCAGCCATAGGTACCTGCTCTAAATTTGCATCAACATAATTTTTTTCTTTCTTTTTCTTTGCTTTTTTATCCTGAACATTTTGCTCAGAGTTCTTGTTGCTTCCAAACTTATTTGCATTTGTATTTGGTTTTATTTCTTGAACTAGTTGTGCTGAAGCAGCTTCGTTATCAGCCACCTTTTTCTCCTTCTTTTCATCTATTTGAGCTGATTCTTCCTCACTCCTGGTTTTCTCTTTTTCCTTTTTTTTTGCTTTCTTTTTCTGTAAACCTAACTCAGAAATGTTCTCAGTGTTTCTGTTGCTCTCTTCAGTCTTTTCTTCTGTCTTATCAACATCCTCCTGCTCAGTGATTCCATTCCTTTTCTTCTGCTTCCTGTCTTTTCCATCACCATTGGTCTCATTTGCATTCCCTTCAGTCTCCTCGTTTTCCTTCTTCTTTTTCTTGGGTTCGGGTGCCATTTCATCAGTTTTATTGTCCTGGGTATTTACAGGGACGACCATATCTTGTAATTGTGTTTGTTTTTCAGGTGTTTTTCCTCTTTTATTTGGGCTCAGCGTGCCTGTGGTGGACACATGCGCTGCATTTTCTTTCCTGCCCTTCTTTGCTGGTGTCTGTGTCACAACTTTCTCTTCAATCTTTTCATTCTGTCCAGTTGTCACAACATTTTGCTGGACAGGAGCATCAGTTTTGGATAGAGGTTTGGCTCGCGGCTTTCTGACTCTCTTTTTCTCGGGTTGGGGTTCAGAGGAGAACAGAGCGTTGATGGTTTCCATCTTGGCTACATCGGCTTCTGCAGAAACATAGCATAGATTTGGCTGAATAATCCAAACCTCTATGGGACTTACAGTTAACTTTAACCTTTTTATTTTTTTGTTGTGTTATAATCACAAACTTCAGTGTATATATTGGGAGTTTATGACACAACAAGATAAAGTGGTGCATAAATGTGAAGTATAAAGAAAATTAGAAATGGTTTTTAAATTAAAAATTTTCAAACTTTTTATGACACAGTATTAAAGAGAAAGTCATAAGGATTGCTATTTGCATGTAGGATACATATTTGGTAAAAGCTTTGCTCAGATGAGACTAAAATTGAACTTTCTTGCGTACATGTATAATGTAGGCAAGAATGTCGGAAAACTGTCACCCTGACCATCTCCACAGTGAAACATGGTGGTGTCAGCGTCATGCTCGAAGAAAATCTTTCTTTATCAACAACTAGAAAGCTGTTAGGGGTTGACAGAAAAATGTATGGACTTAAATACAAGGCAATGCTACATTAAACCCTGACAAATGGCTTTCAGCAGGACTAATACTCGGGGGGGGATATGACAATAAATGCATGCCACACTTTTCAGATTCTTACTTTTAATAAAATTGTGTTCATTCCAGTTCACAATTGTGCTACATTGGCATTTGTGTCTGTAACAAGACCAAATGTGAAGAAGTCCAACAGGTATGAATACTTTTGCACAGCACACAGCGAGATCCGCATATTAATTTTGCCTCAACTTACTAAACTCCCACCTGTCAACTGGTCGAGCAGTTTCTTCCACTTTTCCACATCCAGACTGCTGTCGGAGTCTGATCCATCAGCAGCAGCTTTCTCTGTTGTGTTAAGCTTAGATTTCTTTGCTTTAACAACACTTTGACCTGGCGTTTCATCCGTTTTTTTCCTTTTTGCTCTAACGGACTTGGAAAAAAAAAAAGAATAGTGAAGAATGATTTGATTCACGAAGTGTTACAGAAAGAAATGGAACGTTTTGAAAGGTATACCTTCTTTGGTGATGCTGGGTTTTTAACGGTTTTATCCATCTTCCTTCCTGACGTGGCTGTTAATGACAAACAGACAAAATATGTTAAAAGGGATTTGAATGCTAATAATACTAATACATCCTTCACTAATTTCAAAATGTAAATGCCTTTAAGAGAGAGAAAGAAATGCTGCACCTTTAGAAGAAGTCTTTTCTTGTCCAGATTTGGAGCATTTTGCTGAGTTAGGACGCTTTTTCTTTTTCGGGTCCCTGTCAGGAGCAAAAACAACAGTTTGTGTCTATGTTATTGCAGAAAACACCCACGGCTGATCATTCTGTTTATTAGATCAAAATGCTCACTTTAGCCATGATTTGTAGATGTCCAATAAAGACACGGATGGGTTTGCCTCCTCCTGCAAGAAATGAAAGCAATGTAAAACATCCAATCTAGGTAGAGCAGATTTTAAATCAGCCTTTCAAACCTGATATTATTTTAATAAAATGGTAAATTTGAATTAAAATAATTTATGGTGGTTGAGATATTGAAAGTTTTAGTGGACAATTAAATCCTTCAGAAGTGCACTAGAAAGCTGTTTAAAATGCAGCCTTTATTCACAATGTTGCTAATAAACATACATTTAGTAAAATGTAGCTTTTCTCTTAATTTAACAAAGTAACAGCTTTAAACCACAATGTGAACATTCATATATGTAATATCGTTGTTATAACAATCTGTAAATCATTGGTTGTTTTAGTTTTCAAACTAAAAGGCTTCTTTCACATTTATAAACTTCATATCAATTTTACTGTAAAAGACTCCAGTAAATGACTGGTGTAGCACTAAGTCTGACAGTTTTACAATAACTGCTAATGCTAGAAGGTGTTGTTAACCAAATAACTATTTGGGTTCTTAATCGGGGCTCAGTTTGTATCAGTAGTGTTTTGCGTGGTGATGCATTTTTGCAAATTACAATGTTGCAAACTTCTAACCTCTGTAACAGTGTGTGTGTGTGTGAGTGTGCGGACTGTCGACCTGTGGGCTGTGCCTCTGGAGCTCCTCTGCAGCTGAAAGGAAACCGTGCTCCTTCAAATGGCGGTAGATCAGCTGGTTCAGGTCCAGCTGTGATGCGTTCACAGACATGATCAAACCGAAGAGAAACAAATAAATAGAAAACTACAGAGAGGAGGAATGTGTCGTTAAAACCAACCACATGCTACACGGAGATTTTTAAACCAAAACCCGCATGTTGAACTCTGAAACAGGATGTATTTCCTTTCACCGCTGCCGTGCATTATGGGAGATGAAGTTTAGAGTAGTGTCACTGCTTTCTCCGTCCTGTTTCCTTTCCTTCCTTTCCATTTCCTTCAAGGGGAAAAGATTACTTTTTAATTTTAGGTCAGAATTACGGGCTGGTTTGAATTTATTTCACATTCAGGTAAACATTTTCTTTACGGCAAAACACACTATGATAATTTTTAAGAAAGTAACTGTGGATGCTTTTATCTGTACAGCACCATTCATTTTTGCGACGTTTTTTTTAATACTTTAAGTTCATCGATAACAAATTTACCTGAGTAATGTAAAGGTTTGGAGCTGCACAGTGGCGTATATTTCCGTGTGCATGCATGGTTTCTCTCTGGGTATTCCAGTTTCCTCCCACATGCCAAAAACGTTACTGCTAGGTAAAGTGTTCTCTCTAAACTGCCATCGAGTCTGTGCCTGCATGGTTGTCTTTCCTGTGTGTCTCTGTGCTGCCTGTGATGCACTGGCGACCGCAGGTCTGCCGATGCCAATGACTGCACGAACCTGCAAGAATAAGTGAGTATAGATAATGGATCAGATGCCAGAAAACAGTGAAATCATAGGGCTGGAGAAGGAGTATCTCCAGCTGTGTCAAAGGCTATTTCTCAGAACCAACTTGGTTTTGCTCAAAAAAAAAAATCTTTAAAATCTCTTTTAAATTTTATTGATATGTATTTTATCATCTAACACTTTAAACACGTAAAGCACTTTGAGGACCAGATGAATTGTTGGTAAGTGCTATATAAACAAACTTTGATTGATTGATTGAGCTGTCTCTCTCAGCTGCGAAGGTCATCAGCCTTGGTTTAAAAACCTTGGTACTCTGAAGGCTGGAAGGATGTCCTTCCTGGATGTTGCTTTCTATGGAATTGAGAACCAAATTGAACAATTTGTACAGAACTATCTTTCTGAAAGATTAAAGATTATTATGGTGAATAAAAACAATGCAAAAGAAAAACTATTCAGCTTGGTTCTGTGTATGTTGGCTGGTCAGAACATCATTGTCTCTCGTCATCTGAAATCAGAGGAGTTTGTTGCCAGGTCAACGAGTCGTTGAAAAAAATAGATTCTACTTTCAAAACCCATTGCTTACGTTTCAGAGGAGACTATGTTACAAATGAACAGAAAAAACACAGCTAACAGCAAATGTCAATGTCTTGGAGGACACTGAAATGTTCTTAGCAGTTGCAAAGACAACGCTTTATGCAGTTTTCTGAGTTTTAATTTAGCAGATAAAAGACATTTACTTTAAAGAACATTAATTTGCATTAAATTAGATTTGCATCTAAATAAACCATTTATTATAATGTCTTCATGGTTATTGCGTTTTGGCAATCTCATCTGAATGTAATGTTTTCTACAATTTTGATCAAAAAATGTGAAACCTTTGCATGTGTGTGCATGAGGATGTTCAAGATTAGATATAATGTAATATCATCCTGCAAGAAACAAAAACAAGATTAAACAAGATTACTCTTGATGTCCTATAGGGAAAATTCAGCTCTGTATGCTCTATAAGTTTTGCTCTGCTTTCCTGTTCTTGCTAGAAAAAAGTCTATTTCCCATCCCCAAAGCCAGACAATCAACAAACCAGCCAAACAAGCTGATCAGAACCTGCTGGGAAGGCCAGTTTCCTGTCTCTCAGGTGTGTTTGGATAAAAATGGGACCCCTTTTTCTCTAATTAGTTTGGGAAGAAAATAAAGGCAGCTGGGCAGAGGAAAGGCTGCCAGGCTGAGAGAGCCGGTAGTGAGACCTTGGGTCAAAAAAAGGAGAGTATGTGGAGGGCTGCGAAGTGAAAGAGACCCATTCATCAGGAAAACCAGAGAAGGAAAACAGACTGGATTCCAAACTCAATGTCAGTGCTCAGCGGGTCTCACCAAGATTGATTTCAACACCTTCCACAATCCTTTTTTACCTTACAAACACATACTATTATAATCAGTTCAGGCTAACGAGATGGTTATATGGCTGAATCAGCTCTCAAAGTGTCAAAAGGACAGACCACCAGGTTTTAAAGAGGTTTTTAAAGAGATATCATCTATACACTATTTTTTCCAATTGGCAGTATTAAACTTCCTTAGGTTATTTTTTTTTCCAACATTATAGATTAAACACCAAGTAAAGGTTCAAAACAGGTAGTGAGCCTAAAGAAGCAGAACATTTTCCTTTGCTTTGACAGCGAGAGGCCACAAAATAACAGGTATATTTATACAGGTTAGCCCAGTAAATAAATCTGTATTCCAGGTGTTTAGCATCGCACATCTGCAGTCTCTTTGCAGGCAATTACCTGCACTTCCACCAGTGAAATCTGTGTGCCACAGCCTGCCAGCACTGCCACCTGAGTACACTTATAAAACAGGTTCAACTAAAACACTTGCAGAGATGTGTGAACCGTTTGATTATTTCATAACAGAACCAGTGGGAAAAAAAGCACATGAACAAATGCACAGCCTTTATTCTGATTCCACTGTGGATGGAAGGAAGGTTGTAATGAAGTGTTGTGCTGACCTCCCTGGCTAGGTGCTGCTGCAGATCCATGAGAGCCAAATCAAATATACACACTTTGCTCGAAACCTGGATCTGAGAGAGCATCACCTGTGAGCTCCAACCTGGAAACAACTGATGAGTGGATGTTAATATTCCTATGATCATACAATTCTGGTTAAAGGATAAGCGTGGATGCATATTTTTTGCACTGACAGTAAAGGATCTGTTTACATAATACTTACATGCCATTAGAAACGACTAACCGCACAAACTCAGTGAAGTTCCTCACAAACTAACTAAACTCTAAATAATCCATTATAAGTAGCTGGTCTTAGCACTACTACTACTAGTCCTTAATCCAGAAGAACACAAGACACTATTCTCAACTATAGAAGACAATTAGCACTTGCTAAGTCCAGCATCTCATTCAATGTTGCTCTCGGGCTCTTGGAGGCCTCGCTGTCCAGTATTCATCTCTTTCCATTGATTTTTAAGAAATGTACATTGTTATATCACTGTTTTCCAATATTCTTCCAGTTTTTTATGACAGTCTTTCAACACTGTGCCATAGTGCGTATTTGGAGTTGTGGAGTCTTTTACTATGCTTCTCCTGACTGATGCTTTTCCACAATGAGATGCTTTTTGCCCTTTGTACACACATCTTAATTCCACTACTGATTAGATAGTTTAGTGAGGGTCTCAAATCGCAGTTTTAAAGATTTACTTATTGGTGTCCATAAGATGACTAAACTTTACAATCTAGAGGAAATCGTAATGAGGTTTCCGTAGGTGAACTTTTGGAAGGATGATTAACAGGGAGTGCCAAACCCTACCGTGGGCTCCACCTGGCAGAGCCGCTGCAGGGCTGCGTTGCTGCGTCTAGAACGACCTGACCCAGATTGAGCTTGGGTCAGGGGAAAAGTTTCTGCAATGGGCAGGGTTTGTCCATGTCCTACCTTGTCCATAGGAGGAGAGTAGCAGCATTTACACCTGGGACTCTCTCTGGAGGGTGTCTGTCTCATCTGCGTCCCACCCCATCTGTGGGAGGCAAAAGGAGGCCCTCATGTCAAGGGGGGTAGCTCTATCACTTCCACTTGTCCGCTGTTGCCAGTTTCTAATCTGACACCCGGCTACCAAAAGAAGGCGCCTGCATCACTCGCTTTCTTCTGCTCCCTCTGACCTGCTAGGAGGGGCTTGACATCGGGCTCCATGTTGAAGTGGAGGCTTGGTGCATGGTGCCACATGCATATTCATTCGCGGTCTGGGCCCCAACCATGGAACTCATACCTCTTGTCCTGGTATTTATAATAAAATGCACTGCTATCTTTCTTTAGATTTTTTGTTTTTTGGAAAAAAAAAATCCCCATCTTCTTTGACTTTTTTACCTAATGGCTTGATTAAAAAATGAAGAAATAACAGCCACCAAATGAAGCAACCCCCTATATTGTACATATTACAATTCAACTAAATTCAATTCGGTTTTATTTATATAGCGCCAATTCACAACACATGTTGTCTCAAGGCACTTCACAACAGTCAGGTACATACATTCCAATTAGTCCTAACAATTGAACAGTGCAGTCGGAGTTAGCTTTTTATTCAAATTGGATAAAAAGCTTTTCTATCTAAGGAAACCCAGCAGATTGCATCCAGTCAGTGACTTGCAGCATTCACTCCTGCCGGATGAGCATGTAGAGACAGTGGACAGTCACTGACGTTGACTTTGCAGCAATCCCTCATACTGAGCATGCATACAGAGGCAACAAGTTGAACAGACATGAAGTAAAGCTTTCTATGCTGGCAAACAGCAAATAAGAGAGACTTCCATCCAGTCTCACTCAGATTAGTAAAGAGGGGGAGTAATGTCCAGGCTTACGGGCAGGGCTCTCTTGATTAGAAAGGGGTTAGTGTTCATGGTGAAGGGGACCAACCATATTCAGTAACACTAACGATTCCTTTTGCCAAAGCTAACATATGTTGGAGACCAACACAGAGCAGAAGCAGTAGTAACCCCAATTCTGTCTCCTTTAAAGTCAATAATACTTTTTCCTTCAGAGTCTGTTTTGAAAGAACCGGCAATCAGATATAAAAATATGTTAGAAACATGTTTACTTGTATGAGAAAGGCAATTTGAGTCTTTAGTGGAAGCTTCTTGATCAAACATTGCCATCGTGAGTCATGTCAAAGCTTTTTCCACCTTTAATGTGAACCACCTGTTTTACAATTCAGCTTTTACAATAAAACAAGCAAAGATGTTTGAAGCAAAATGGATATATTTACCCACTCAACTTTACAAGCGTTCTAAAAATCAAGCTATTTGTAAGGACATTGCTTGTCCTAAACACCTCTTCAGGTGAACCAGCATGTTTTCTGCCAGATTTTGAACTAACTAACAAACTACACATTATTTATCTTATGCTTACGTTTTCTTTTTATTTACAATTAATTTAATCTCTACAGAACAGATAATGTAATAGATAAGGAGTGAAAAATGAATCAGTTTAACCCATATTTGCACATTGGTCTCATTAGTGCTGTTTTTTCATATTCCTGAGTGACCCCAGATCCACCTGACATGACCACTGACCTCCTTTGAGTCATGCTGTGTCTGTAAGTATACAGCTGAGGTTTACGAGAATATCTTTCAGCTCCCACATTTTACTCTTAGGTGCAGATCGAGATAGAAATAAATGACATTCAGAAAAACCAAGCATTTTATATATTTAGCTTTTTGGCTTTTCAGTCCCTACATAGATATGATCTGAGGTTGTTTTTTCTGAAAATACTGTTATGACAACATTCTTGGGTAATGGTTGTTTTCTTAGTAAGGTTATTTTGAAAATATGTTATTGTGCAACAGGACAAGAAAATGTGGAACGTGAGTGCATGCTTGAGGTCAGTGTTTTTGCTTTGAGATGTTGGAGATGAGTGGAGTTATTGCTGACACATACAGGTCCTTCTCAAAATATTAGCATATTGTGATAAAGTTCATTATTTTCCATAATGTCATGATGAAAATTTAACATTCATATATTTTAGATTTATTGCACACTAACTGAAATATTTCAGGTCTTTTATTGTCTTAATACAGATGATTTTGGCATACAGCTCATGAAAACCCAAAATTCCTATCTCACAAAATTAGCATATCATTAAAAGGGTCTCTAAACGAGCTATGAACCTAATCATCTGAATCAACGAGTTAACTCTAAACACCTGCAAAAGATTCCTGGGGCCTTTAAAACTCCCATCCTGGTTCATCACTCAAAACCCCAATCATGGGTAAGACTGCCGACCTGACTGCTGTCCAGAAGGCCACTATTGACACCCTCAAGCAAGAGGGTAAGACACAGAAAGAAATTTCTGAACGAATAGGCTGTTCCCAGAGTGCTGTATCAAGGCACCTCAGTGGGAAGTCTGTGGGAAGGAAAAAGTGTGGCAGAAAACGCTGCACAACGAGAAGAGGTGACCGGACCCTGAGGAAGATTGTGGAGAAGGGCCGATTCCAGACCTTGGGGGACCTGCGGAAGCAGTGGACTGAGTCTGGAGTAGAAACATCCAGAGCCACCGTGCACAGGTGTGTGCAGGAAATGGGCTACAGGTGCCGCATTCCCCAGACCTGGGCTACAGAGAAGCAGCACTGGACTGTTGCTCAGTGGTCCAAAGTACTTTTTTCGGATGAAAGCAAATTCTGCATGTCATTCAGAAATCAAGGTGCCAGAGTCTGGAGGAAGACTGGGGAGAAGGAAATGCCAAAATGCCAGAAGTCCAGTGTCAAGTACCCACAGTCAGTGATGGTCTGGGGTGCCGTGTCAGCTGCTGGTGTTGGTCCACTGTGCTTTATCAAGGGCAGGGTCAATGCAGCTAGCTATCAGGAGATTTTGGAGCACTTCATGCTTCCATCTGCTGAAAATCTTTATGGAGATGAAGATTTCATTTTTCAGCACGACCTGGCACCTGCTCACAGTGCCAAAACCACTGGTAAATGGTTTACTGACCATGGTATCACTGTGCTCAATTGGCCTGCCAACTCTCCTGACCTGAACCCCATAGAGAATCTGTGGGATATTGTGAAGAGAACGTTGAGAGACTCAAGACCCAACACTCTGGATGAGCTAAAGGCCGCTATCGAAGCATCCTGGGCCTCCATAAGACCTCAGCAGTGCCACAGGCTGATTGCCTCCATGCCACGCCGCATTGAAGCAGTCATTTCTGCAAAAGGATTCCCGACCAAGTATTGAGTGCATAACTGTACATGATTATTTGAAGGTTGACGTTTTTTGTATTAAAAACACTTTTCTTTTATTGGTTGGATGAAATATGCTAATTTTGTGAGATAGGAATTTTGGGTTTTCATGAGCTGTATGCCAAAATTATCTGTATTAAAACAATAAAAGACCTGAAATATTTCAGTTAGTGTGCAATGAATCTAAAATATATGAATGTTAAATTTTCATCATGACATTATGGAAAATAATGAACTTTATCACAATATGCTAATATTTTGAGAAGGACCTGTAAGACCGACTGAAAACAGTGGAGTCACATGTAATAAACAACGTTGCTAAAGACAGAGATTTTTTTTACTTACAAATTCAGCACAATATTATTAGTCCCCAGTTCTACTTTCACTGTGGCTTCTGAGCTGACTTTAAAGTTTATCTGTGATCATATTTTAAAGCAAGATAAAAATTAAAATCTTGGATTTAAAAAACATAGAAAAGTCCCATTTCCATTGTTTTCAAAGTGGATAAATAATTTAAATAGAAACCTTTCTAACACAACCATACACTTTTGAGTCACACCTTCTAAAACAAGAGGCACTCCCATATATGTACATTGATGTAGAGTGTGTAATAACAGTCTGGAAATCTATAATAGTAAACACATCATTGGGTTATTTTCCTGTCAAAAATGGCCTATTTTTGGAATATCTCAAACTGATGTGTGGTTGCTTACTGAAAACACAGAAACAGAAAAAAGCCAATGTTTTTGCTGCAGGTATCATCTATGCACAAAGTATGCAAGCTCCATCAAAGTAAAACAGGTAGGGATGACAGGTTTCTCCTCTTTTAGCTCCAGGATTAAACACAGCTGGAACATGGAGTACTGAGCTGAACACAGCTGTTTTCTCTGCAAACTGCTCATGTAGTTTGGACAGACTTGGAATAACCTTTCAACAGGAACACTACTATAATGCAGTTAAACCCTCATGAGTAAAAACACAGACTATGTGGAAGTTATGTGGGGAAAAGTGAGATTTGCACACCCACTGCATGGTGAGCTATTCTGGTGACACAGTGGTGGAGAGTAACATTTTTCTGCAGCCCTATGCACATCAGAGTAGCAATGCTGATCAGAACCAGAGCAGAATTGATGTTTATCAGAATATAACCAGAATTTTTGTGTTTTAAATGACAGTTTCTGTTACAAGTCATCATTCAACACTGCAGTGAGTTAAAGGCAGATGCAATTAAATCCCTCCTCTAGGTGCTGGTTTATTATCTCTCCAAACTACTGCTCTCCAACAACAGATTTCAAAACGTCTTGCTCCTTACTGGATCATGAGCTATGCAAATCGTCAAATCAAATTTGAAATGGAGACTTTGCTTTCAGTACTTTTTTTTTAAAGTCGCATAAAATGCATACACTCAGTGTTTTTTGCCCAGATTTCTGTAAGGGGCTTCAGATACCAAAGCGTCTTATCCTAGAAAAAGTACATAAATAGACATGATGGTATAAAACGTAAAGTGCACATTGATCATTTTTTCTCATGGCTTTTCAGGTTTGACGTGCCTCAGACTTAGAAGCTTCACACCAAAGATGCCGTCATGGCTGCTGAGAAAACATGTCCAGCCTTAATTTTGCATTCTTTGGGACATAGGCTCATACCACCTCTGGCTTCCCCATGACCTCCATGCCCACAGGTCCTAATATCAGCATTTGTAAAGAATAATGTTTCCCCTTTCAGTGTGTTTGCCATCTGCTATGTTCAACAGATCAATATGTGGGCAAACTATGTATCAGCTCAGTAGCCCTGGCTTTTTTGGTTCATGCTCGGCAGCAGGTCTTGTTGGGGCTGAACAGGGTCGAAATGTGATGTGAACAGACTTCAGTTTAGTGATTGGTAATGGACATTGTCATCTGCATGAGCAGAAAAAAACCCACTGTTTTCCAAACTCACAGCACTCCAGCCAAGCCATGGAATTGTCACAAGCAACCAGCAAGTCTAACCCTTTTTGCAACGATACACTGCAGGCTTTTAGGATATTGCAATTCATTGGCAGCTTGATGTAGTCTTGGAAAAATGCACGTTTTGGCAGCACACATGAAGTACAGTTAAACACATATTTGCTGTGCTCTTCGTGATGCTCTGGTGGTTAATGGATTTTTTTTATCAGTTCCTTTCTGGGTTTGACCACTTTCTCATTTCATGAAAAACGTAAATGTTTCCAGAAATGTCTGCCTTAATGTGGTTAGCTTTTTTTTTTGTTTTTCACCAATTCCCTCATAACAAATGTATTATAATTTCAGGGCCACACACAGATTAATCTCTTATAGTCTAGTTTACGATATGTCAGTACAAATGCAATAAATAAACTTAACTGTTCTAAAACTTAAAACATTACAATGAAATATATTCCCTCCTTTCCAGTCAAAAGGCCTACATAGAGAAGATGTTGTGGAGAAATTCCTCCACTCATGAGCTGCAGCTGAAGCTCTACAGTCCTGCTGCGCTCTGTGGACCCTTCGGGTGATTTGTAAAGTTCTCCTTTTACGCCTGCTTAGAGATGTTATCAGAGGCCCGGGAGTCTGCTCTGTCTCTCCACTCAGGTCTGCAGACCCCGTAAAACAGCAAGAACACTAGGAACGTGTTTGTCACTGCTGTGGACCATAGCGGGGAACAGTGTCTGGGATTGTGGTTTTGGGGCCCCATAGCCACACCGAGAATCAAATCTCCCACAGTAGGTATTTATGAGTAGGGGTCTTTTTCTGTAGATTCTCTGTCAGCCATGGATACACCCTGGAGGGAAAGATTTTTCTGTAAAGATTGCAGTGGATTTTTAAAATAACCATGAAGGAACATGGGTGGAACCGAGGGTTTATGATTTGACTCTTAAGGCAATAAAAACGTCTAACATGGAAAGGAGCAGAATGCTGAAATATGCAAGTTGGCAAATGAAGTCTTTTGCTAAATTGTGTTTAAGTTTAAACACTTGATGTAAACCCGGCATTAACACCTGGATGTAGCACTGTTCCCTCTGTGTGTGTGTTTTTTGAGGCAGGGGGGCTCATGTTTTTTCAGTGGGTCAACTTGGCAAATGGGTGGGGTTAATTGGACCTCTAGGAAAAGTGAAATGCTTTCATTTAGGCTGGCACAGTTTGGAGAGCCAGCAAGGATGAAGGTGTATTTTTGTCTGTAAGAAGGTTATGGATTTCTTACCCCCAACTCAAGTGTAACTAGAGCGTTTTGCAACATCTAATGAGAGGATATTTTTTTGACTTCAAAATGATTTACTGACAACACACAAAATATCTGCAAGCTTCGTTGATTTAAACCATGGCAACAACAACCCTGACTGGTTTCTCAGTGATGAGCCTGCTCAGCCTTGCGTACCTGAGCTGGGATCTGATGAGCCCCAATCAGGTGGAAAATGAGCCTGACCCAACTTTTAATGTCAAGTCTCCTGTCCAGCAACCTCCTCATATAATCTTTATCATGACAGATGACCAGGGTTTCAATGACATTGGCTATCACAGCTCTGACATTAGGACACCGGTACTGGATAAACTAGCTGCAGATGGTGTAAAGCTGGAGAATTATTACGTGCAGCCCATCTGTACACCATCCCGAAGTCAGCTCATCACCGGCAGGTAGAATGCTTATCTTGGACTGCTGTTTGTTCTTTGACCTATTTCCATTTAGAGATAAAAAATGTACTGGATATTTATTTTTGCTTGCAAATGTCAGCTTAAAAAAATAAAATTTTATGAATCAATTTTAAAGTAGTTTTGAAATTTCTTTCTAGCAGAATGTGTGGAATTGCCATATCATGCTTTTCCTGTTAGATAAAATGCATTTTTTTGATATTTCTTTTAATTTGGATAACTAATTTTCTGAAACTAACTGGCACCTGGGATTCTACAAGAAGGAGTGAAACTAAAACAAAGACAAGACATAAAGTGTTTTTTATCTTTATCTGAGGAACAAAAAAACTGACCACTGCACTTTAAGGATCCTAATCCATGTATGGTATCTTTTTGACTGTTTTCCTTAAAGGGGACATATATTCCTAAATAGTCTTTTTTAGCCTTTAAATATATTTTGTTGTGTACTTGGAGTCTGTAGGAGAGGAGAAAAGTTGTTAGTCTCTCCAGGTGTTGTGGAGATATTTTTATATTCTTTTTGGGTCATATATTGCTGTCCGTTCAGTTTTCTCTATGATCTGTTGCGTTTTTCCAACAGTTACGTTACAGTATTTGCTGCGGAACAGCTAAATAAGCTCATGGACTTCTGGCTGATCAATTTTGTGTATCTGCTATATTTATTTCTCACTGAGATTTTGTAGTCCAAGCTCAAGTATGCCTACGCAGCACAAGTTCGGTTCGGTTGTTGGGTGTATTATCCCCAAACAATTAATTACACCGTCCCCCAGCATCAGAACCTCTTCGAAGTGCCAGGTTAAATTTTATTTTTCATAGAAATGTTCCAACATTGGTGGGGAAATATCCATTTCCCCACTTCAAGAATGATTTATTCAGCAAACTCCTCCAGTATCAAGAAGGATTTGCTGAAAGACTTCATCTGATTAAGGGGTCAATTCCTTCTGTCTATGGAAACAAAGGAAACAGCAAGCTGCAAATAATGCTAAAATGACAACAAACTTTATTTTAGACATTAATTTATTGTGTGTTGATATGACATCCTGGCCATTGTTTTAATAGCAGTAGCATCGTGCCTTCTGATTATGTTAGTGATGTGCGCTGCTTTTAGCTCCTTGAGGACAGAACCGTACTGCGTGTTTTGAATATTATTATTACATAAAAAATGTTGCATTGTTTTGCCATTTTTGTCTTGTTTCTGAGGCGCTAGATAATTGTTATTAAATTACAATAATGGCCAAATGGGTTAAAGTGCAATGCTCCTTGAGCTCGAGTGGGGCGGGGTGTGAAGTGCCTCAACAGCATTTAAAGAGGCCACACCAAAATGAGCTGCCTTTTATTCCACTTTATATAGAGCACAACTGAATGATTTTAGTGCGAAAACGATGAATTAAAAAGCATATGTCCCTTTTAAATGCTGAAATAGCAGCTGTGTTTTAGCATCTGATGTGTTTCCTTGCTGCTTTTTACAATAAGATAAATAGTTAATTCATTTCATTATTTTTGTGTAGATTTTAAACTGCATTTTAAGATTATTTTTGGCATTTAAGGATTGAAAAAAATTGCATAAAATGCAAACATTAAAAGAAAAAGCAAGAACTTTTTTACACTTGGAGAAGACCCTTCTTCTGCAGACCCAAACCCCTTCCAACCTTACAAAAAAAATGGCAAACAGCTCTTCTTTTCACTGCCGGATGACAAGGTTTCCATCGGATAGAAAATTAGATAGCTGCAGGGCATTGACACATCTTCTGATTGTGCTTACAAAGAGGGGGCGGCGCTCATTTCCCACTGACTAGAGATGCAAATAAGTAATTATATCTAGAACTGGAATTGCGCGTCAGTGCTCAAAAAAACAATTAAGTTCGAAGCCATGCGAACCGAGACGGTTCATGAAGAAGAGTTCCTTCTGTGTAAAAACGCTATGAGTAAGATTTAGGAAGACACAGCAGTCGCTCACACATAGGGCAATAATGTAATGGTGAGTTAAGAACACTTGCTATGTTGAAGAAAAACTAAATCCACAAAGTCAATGGCAACAAAAGCTCTGTTAGCGACTTCTTTGAGGAGACAGACACAACTAAACAAACAGGACCTGAGTCTGTGTTACCATAGGGCATGAGTGTCACACTCCAGTCGTCAAACACTGGTGTTCTACTTTAGATGTGTGTCTGCTTTCATCACACTTGAATTAAATAAATAAGTCATTAGCATGACTCTGCAGAACTAGACTGCAGGCTGAGGAAGTATTTCAGCCATTTTATTTGGGTGTGTTGGACCAGGGACACATCTAAAAGTTGCTGGACACAGGCCCTCAGGGACTGGAGTTAGACATTTCTGATCTCGGGGATGAAAAACAGAGGACAGAGACAAGACAAGAGAGGCACTAATTTCTTCAATGACTTGGTTCAAGGACAAGACATGGTTAAAGACATAATGAAAGGCCAAAGTGTCTCATCTAATCAAAGAACATTATGTTGGCAGCAGAAAATGAGTCATGGTTAAATATCAATAAAACTGGAAATGTATATCTACTGTGAAGAGATAACATACAGAGGAAAAACAAAGTGGCAGTCATAATTGCAAATATGCCGATAAGTAGCAAAAGAAAACAGTGAGGAAAAGATTTCAATAACTTTGTGAAGGGACAGAGCAATGCCTGAAAATAAACAAAGTACTTATCTGTATCAGTTTTGACCTAATGTTGAACATATCAGAATTGTGCAACAGAACATGTAACCCACTGTATATTTGTCTTCTTAATATTTACCTCTAAAGGTACCAAATTCATACTGGTCTCCAGCACTCCATCATCCGTCCTCGCCAGCCCAATTGCCTTCCCTTCGACCAGGTCACACTCCCTCAGAGACTTCAGCAGCTTGGCTACTCCACCCACATGGTTGGCAAGTGGCACCTGGGATTCTACAAGAAGGAGTGTTTGCCCACTCGACGAGGTTTTGACACATATTTAGGCTCTCTGACGGGCAGCATGGACTACTACACGTATGAATCCTGTGATGGCCCCAGGCTTTGTGGCTTCGACCTCCATGAGGGGGAGTCAGTTTCTTGGAGACGCAGGGGTAAATACTCTACACATCTGTACACACAGAGAGTTCGCAAGATCCTGGCAGCCCATGATCCTCTGTCCCAGCCACTCTTCATCTTCCTGTCCTTTCAAGCTGTTCACACACCTCTGCAGTGTCCTCAGGAGTACCTCTACCCATATAATGAACTGGAGAACTTTGCGCGTAGAAAGTATGCTGCAATGGTCTCATCTGTAGATGAGGCTGTTCGTAACATAACCTATGCTCTCCGCAAATATGGATACTACAAAAACAGCATTCTAATTTTCTCCACTGATAATGGGGGCCAGCCTTTGTCTGGGGGCAGCAATTGGCCACTTAGAGGACGTAAAGGTACTTACTGGGAAGGTGGTGTCCGAGGTTTAGGGTTTGTCCATAGCCCTCTCTTAAGAAAGAAGAGGAGGGTTAGTAAAGCACTGGTACACATTACTGACTGGTATCCCACATTGGTGGGATTAGCAGGCGGCAATGAGTCCCTTACTGAGGGGGTTGATGGGTACAATGTCTGGGAGGCCATCAGTGAAGGAAAAGAGTCACCCAGATTTGAGATCCTCCACAACATCGACCCTTTGTACAACCATGCACGCACTGGCTCCCTGCAGAAAGGATTTGGGATTTGGAATACTGCCATTCAAGCCTCCATACGAGCAGGAGACTGGAAACTCCTGACCGGAGACCCTGGTTATGGAGATTGGATCCCACCTCCTATTCTTCCTGGTTTTCCCAGAGAGTATTGGAACCTGGAGCGTCACATTAAACCCAGCAAATCATTGTGGCTCTTTAACGTCTCTGGAGACCCCTACGAACGGTTTGACCTGTCTGAACAGAGACCTGATGTTGTGAAAGAGCTCCTAGCCAGACTGGTGTACTACAACCGGACAGCAGTACCAGTAAGGTACCCATCAGAGGACCCACAGGCAGACCCCCAATTGAACGGAGGAGCCTGGGGTCCCTGGATGGAAGATGAGGAGGAAGAGACCTGGGATTACCAGAAAGAAAACATGGAATGGAAGAGGAAGCTTAAGATGTTCAAAAGCAGGTCAATTTTCAGAGGACTCAACACAAGGATGATGTCTAACAGAATATAGAAGCAAAATAACTGAAACAAATCTGGCTGACATTAACTTTGTTTATACAAAGAATACTTTAAAAGGTGTTTTTACTCAAAGAACAAGGTTTCTGTGAAACTAAGCTGGAGCGTATTTTCCCCGGATCAAGAACTCAATTGCAATATGAGGATTTGTTTTTGTGATAAAACAGATTTACTGAAGTCACCACACAGTGCATGCCAGTTACCTTTTAAAATCAACCTGAATTCCACTTATGTCTACATTGTGCCTAAACTACAACGTTATGAGATAGATGTTACAGATGGACTCAGGTTCTATTTGCCCTCAAGGAATCATGAGACACGTTTCATTCTCACAAGATCTAACAGCTGATTGTTTTTTTTTTAGTTTAGATGTTGGATAGAAACTTGTTCTTCCATTTAAGTGTATTTGGGTTAATGTTTGATATTAAAACCTCATTCCATCTAAAAATGGTTGATTTATCACAGCAAAACGTGGTGGCTTGAGTTGTGTGTGAGGATTTTTGCTGTACAGATTTGCTGCACAAAGCTGTTGTGTTGTTTACCTTTAAAAAAAACAAGATTTAACCACCTAGTTCATTTTTATGAGCCTCAATTGGCTGCAAACTGATATTTGCACCTAGAGCCTGATTTCAAAAGATCTGATTCCCACTATAGCTTCTCCTTGTTAATTAGTGGAAACTATTCTGATTTAGATAAATATATTTGTCTTCTCAGTGTCAGCATGTACTTTTTTAGGTTTGAGATGATAGTGAATAAAAATACATTTTAATCAGTTGTTCTTATGTAAAAGTTACACAATATCTTTACATGATACAAATTTGTGAAACTAAAAGGAATTTTCATTAATAAAATTCTGCTTACTTTATTTGATGTTTTTTTTTGCAGTACTAGCGGCTGTTGTTTTTCTAATTTGCTTGACAGTAAGCTGACAGGAAAGAGGAAGAAGACACGCAGCAAAGGTAGCCTGGGCCAGGAGCTGAAGCTGTCATTGAGCTGCATTGAGGACTGAAGCCTATGAACATGGGTTGCACATTTTACCCCTGTGCCACCACCCCACCACCACGCCGTATTTGTTTTTCAAGTGTAAAAGTACCTCTAATCTCTAATTGAACAATACATTTCCCAGCAGATGTAATACAGTGAGGTGTTAATTAGCTGACTGATAGCTCAAATTCATAAGATTTACTTTTTGCTTTCATTCATTTTAAAGTGAAAATGCCAGTATTAAAATGAACTCACTAAAAGCAAAGCTTGTTAGATTCGTGTTTAATTGTCGAAAGAGCCAGATGCATGAGAGTATGCTTTCAGAACGTAACGACTAAAAAAAAATTCTTAACACCATTGAACCAAAATGGCTGCCAGCTTCTTGTAATGAACACCTATTGCATCGAACTTTGGTCTCTCCAGACCCAATCATATGCACCATGTGGTGTCTCATGTACTTCCTTACTCTCATTCATTCAGCACTGGCTAATCAGCTCTGAAGCTGATACAGGCATGTAGCCAATGACACTCCAGTCATAACAACGTATGACATGGCATGGCAACCTGAAACTGCCTTCAAGAAACATGTGCATAAACAGAGTTTTTTTTCCAGCATTATTGTGCATACAACAGTACCAGATGACTTTCAGAGTGTTTTACCAAACAAACCATGGCAAAATATTTTGTTAACAATAGCTGAACCCTGGATTAGGCAGGTACGGTTGGTGTGCAAAACAGTGGCGCCACTGGGGGGCAGGGGGGACTTGATCATCACTAAGGGTCTAAACATTTCCAAGGTGTCTGTAACTGATGTTGCCCTATCTGACCAATTTTCTGTTATTTTTGAAAACATCATCTGCAATGACTCAGTTTGCCAAAGAGACATGATAAGAAAACGTATCTTTAAGGACGGTGCTGCTGAAACCTTTAACCAGATTTACTCTTCTACCTCCACTTTGCCCTGTAACACTGTAGATGAGATGGTAGATAACTTTCATTCTAAAATCTCGGACATCATTGATTCAATTGCTCCAATTAAAGTGAAAGTTGTTTCTGGGAAGAAAATGTCTCCATGGAGAAGTGCTCCACCAGTCAGAAGTGAAAAAAAAACGAGTGTCGAAAAGCTGAACGCAGGTGGAGAAAGACTGGACTCCAGGTTCACTATATTATCTATAAAGAGAGACTATACAGATATAACCTACAACTGAAAAATGCAAGGGAATCCTTTTCTGAGATCATCAGCAAAAACATTAACAATGCTCATACATTTTTTGCCACGGTTGACAGGTTAACAAACCCTCCTGTAACTGTAGCATCTGAACTCCACTCTACCAGGACCTGCAATGAATTTGCTAACTTCTTCACTGAAAATCCCTAAAAGATCAGAGAGGCAGTCAGCACATCCACATCAACTCCAGTACCAATGTTGTCTCCAACTAGAACCGATTTTGACAAAATTTCCCAATTTCACCAAATAAACTACAAAATCTTAGAAGAAATCATACAGCAACTAAGCTCTTCTTCCTGCTGTCTCGATCTTTTACCCACAGCTTTCCTTAAGAAAGCTTTGCCTGTAATAACATCTGATTTAACACAAATAATAAACACGTCCCTTTTGTCAGGTGTTTTCCCCCAGGCCCTAAAAACAGCAATTATCAAACCGCTATTGAAAAAGAGCAAATTGGACAAGCTGCTACTACAGAACTACAGGCCTATATCAAACCTCCCCTTCATCAGTAAGATTATTGAAAAAGTTGTGTTTCAACAGTTGAACAACTTCCTAACAACGACCAACCGCTTCGATGTCTTCCAGTCAGGCTTCCTGCTCACCACAGTACAGAGACTGCTCTTGTCAAGGTGTTCAATGACATCCGTATAAATGCAAACTGTGGAAGAACCACAGTGCTGGTATTATTGGACCTTAGTGCAGCATTCGACACTGTTGATCACTCCATTTTATTAGAGCGCCTGGAAAACTGGGTCGGCCTTTCTGGTACAGCACTCAACTGGTTTAAATCCTACTTGAAGGACAGGGACTTTTTTGTGTCAGTAGGTAACTTTACATCAGAGACCACAAAAATCACATGTGGCGTTCCCCAAGGGTCCATCTTAGGGCCCCTCCTATTCAATATCTACATGCTCCCCCTAACTCAGATTTTAATAAACAACAACGTAAGTTATCATAACTATGCAAACGACACACAGCTATACGTTACGATGTCACCAGGTGACTATGAACCCATTCAAGCGCTGGGTAAATGCTTAGAAGAAATCAATGCTCGGATGTGCCAGAACTTTCTTCAGCTGAATCAGAACAAAACTGAAGTAATAATCTTTGGACCAGAGGAAGAGCGTTTAAAAGTTAGCACACAGCTTCAGTTAATACAGCTAGTAACCACCAGTCAGGCTTGAAACCTGGGTGTAGTGATGGACTCAGACCTGAACCTTCAGAGGCACATAAAGGTAGTAACTAGGTCGGCCTTCTATCACCTAAAGAACATCTCCAGGATTAAAGGACTAATGTCTCAGCAGGACCTTGAAAAACTAATTCATGTGTTCATCTTTAGTAGAATTGATTACTGCAACGCTGTCTTCACACGTCTGCCTAAAAAGTCAATCTGACAGCTGCAGTTGATCCAGAACGCTGCTGCCCGCGTCCTCACTAGAACTAAGAAAGTGGAGCACATCAGCCCGGTTCTAAAGTCCCTACACTGGCTCCCTGTAGCTCAGAGAATAGACTTTAAAATACTTCTGTTAGTCTATAAATCACTGAATGGCTTAGCACCAAAATACATTACAGACTTGTTGTCAGTGTATCAACCAGCCAGACCTCTCAGGTCTTCTGGCTCAAATCTACAACCAGAACCAAACATGGAGAAGCAGCTTTTAGTTCTTATGCTCCACTAATCTGGAATAAACTCCCAGAAAACTGTAAAAGTGCCAAAACCCTAAGTTGCTTTAAATCAAGATTAAAAACGTATTTGTTTGGAGTTGCCTTTGAATGTGTTATCTAAAGATTATTTGTTAAGTTTTCAGTCCAATTTTCCTTTTGTTTTCTTATCCATCATTCTATTCTCTTTATTTTTTTTTATTATCTCTGTTGTTTGATTTTCTGTATCATTGTGATGTTTTTCCTTATGTACTGCGGCTTGAGTGCCTTGTTGCTGAAAAACGCTATATAAATAAACTTGACTTGACTATATAAAAGTGTTTGGTTTTATGACTTAGAATCTGGTTTATTCGTATTTATTTTGCATTGTATGATGACAATGACAGTGTAAAGCTACGTTCTGAAGGGAGGATTGTGATGGAGTTTTCAAGCTTGCCACTTGCCATTAACTGGTTCTCCACATTATAAGTGATCGAAACACAGAACTGAAGTAATGGTTAAATGGTATATTTCATTTGTTACCAAATATAGTTCAGGCTACAAATGAAGGCCTTTGGGCCAATTAGTTAGACTACAAATACAGTTTGTGGTTGTAATATTTTATGAAATAAACTCAAATAGGAAGTTGTGATTACAATAAATTATACACAAATGTTTAATTTGTGTATTCTTTTTGTAGAGCCGCAAACACCTGTATCTGGTACCTGAATATGCTTATTTTTAATTTTAAAATTTTAATGGCCCTATTTGCCCCCCCTGTGAAACATGTCTGGGAGCGCCATTGAAGCAGAAGTGAGAACAACTTTTCAATGGAGGAACCGGGCTTTCATCATTTGCCGAGTCGGCGGAAAAAACTTAGAGAGAGAGATTTTTATCCTTGACCAGAAGGTGGAAAAGTTTATGGATCGCTGCGATGTGTTAATATATACAGGTCCTTCTCAAAATATTAGCATATTGTGATAAAGTTCATTATTTTCCATAATGTCATGATGACAATTTAACATTCATATATTTTAGATTCATTGCACACTAACTGAAATATTTCAGGTCTTTTATTGTCTTAATACGGATGATTTTGGCATACAGCTCATGAAAACCCAAAATTCCTATCTCACAAAATTAGCATATCATTAAAAGGGTCTCTAAACGAGCTATGAACCTAATCATCTGAATCAACGAGTTAACTCTAAACACCTGCAAAAGATTCCTGAGGCCTTTAAAACTCCCAGCCTGGTTCATCACTCAAAACCCCAATCATGGGTAAGACTGCCGACCTGACTGCTGTCCAGAAGGCCACTATTGACACCCTCAAGCAAGAGGGTAAGACACAGAAAGAAATTTCTGAACGAATAGGCTGTTCCCAGAGTGCTGTATCAAGGCACCTCAGTGGGAAGTCTGTGGGAAGGAAAAAGTGTGGCAGAAAACGGTGCACAACGAGAAGAGGTGACCGGACCCTGAGGAAGATTGTGGAGAAGGGCCGATTCCAGACCTTGGGGGACCTGCGGAAGCAGTGGACTGAGTCTGGAGTAGAAACATCCAGAGCCACCGTGCACAGGCGTGTGCAGGAAATGGGCTACAGGTGCCGCATTCCCCAGACCTGGGCTACAGAGAAGCAGCACTGGACTGTTGCTCAGTGGTCCAAAGTACTTTTTTCAGATGAAAGCAAATTCTGCATGTCATTCAGAAATCAAGGTGCCAGAGTCTGGAGGAAGACTGGGGAGAAGGAAATGCCAAAATGCCAGAAGTCCAGTGTCAAGTACCCACAGTCAGTGATGGTCTGGGGTGCCGTGTCAGCTGCTGGTGTTGGTCCACTGTGTTTTATCAAGGGCAGGGTCAATGCAGCTAGTTATCAGGAGATTTTGGAGCACTTCATGCTTCCATCTGCTGAAAAGCTTTATGGAGATGAAGATTTCATTTTTCAGCACGACCTGGCACCTGCTCACAGTGCCAAAACCACTGGTAAATGGTTTACTGACCATGGTATCACTGTGCTCAATTGGCCTGCCACCTCTCCTGACCTGAACCCCATAGAGAATCTGTGGGATATTGTGAAGAGAACGTTGAGAGACTCAAGACCCAACACTCTGGATGAGCTAAAGGCCGCTATCGAAGCATCCTGGGCCTCCATAAGACCTCAGCAGTGCCACAGGCTGATTGCCTCCATGCCACGCCGCATTGAAGCAGTCATTTCTGCAAAAGGATTCCCGACCAAGTATTGAGTGCATAACTGTACATGATTATTTGAAGGTTGACGTTTTTTGTATTAAAAACACTTTTCTTTTATTGGTCGGATGAAATATGCTAATTTTGTGAGATAGGAATTTTGGGTTTTCATGAGCTGTATGCCACAATCATCCGTATTAAGACAATAAAAGACCTGAAATATTTCAGTTAGTGTGCAATGAATCTAAAATATATGAATGTTAAATTTTCATCATGACATTATGGAAAATAATGAACTTTATCACAATATGCTAATATTTTGAGAAGGACCTGTATAAAGGTTCATATATGAAGGTGTTTTCTTTAGTGGCTGTTTGGCCACTTTGGAAAATGCCTGGACGTATCCACAGACAAACCTCTTCAGAAAAGTGTTTCCATCCTATCATCATCAAATTTGACCTTGTTGCAAAAAACATAAAAAATATCTGGAAGAGCAAAATTTTACATTTCTGTGTAACACAAATTAAATAACTACAAAACAGTTACAAGTTTGACTCCTCTGTTACCTTTACAAAGGGACCAAGTTTCTGCATGTGCGCCAAAGGGTTGAAGAACTGCATCTCATTTAATTCAAGTATGCATTTAAATGGTATTTTTAGGTGTTTATAACATGATTATAATCTTAAGGGGCTTATTAATGATAACTGATACATGATCTGACATTATTTTTGGAAATCCTGCTAAATTTACTATCTAGCATACAATACGAAAATGTTAAAGAAATAAGAAAAGGCCATGTTTATGCAGCAGTTTCCTATATTAAAGATACAACACATTATGCATCGCAGCAAAACCCTAGTTGTGCCTCCATGTATACGCCCAAAGTGTTATAACTCTCACTTCAATTATTCATTGGTATAGAACATGCATGAAATGAAAATCATAGCTGGTTTGAAACATTCTGTTATGTATTGTGGTCATGCCATGTTTGAAATGGTTTACATATAGCAGAGATCTCCTAACAACAGTCTGAAGCAAAGGTTTCCAAAGAGAATTGAAAATGAAGTTACTTCCTTTTTGTAAAACATAAAAGTGCTGGATATTTGTTGGTACCTGTCAGTATCTGGCACAAGAAGACAGCACTGGGTCATCTCATATTTATTACAGTGTTTATCCTGATTTGTCAAAGTAGATTGCAGAGGATTATGGAAAAAAATCTGTTTGCTTCTGATGGTAGTTGGAGGAACTTATGGTAAGATCAGCATCATCACACAGACACATTACATTAACAATATCATAGCATGAAAATCAGTTTTTTTTTAGATTATCTACATCTTCTTCCAGCACTAGCAACAGTTCCTCAGACTTACTGTGATACCACCCAGATCATGGCCTGCACCCTTGTTCCTGGAGGAACCGTGTACATCAGACTGATGAAGAACGCCACTGGCTTCATGCTGATGTTAAACAAGAATCTCCCTTTTAAAAACCTGACAGTGCTTGTTGTGAAGAAAGGACAGGTGAAAATACGAGAGGAATATAGAAACAGGGCAGAATTTGTCATCAGCACTGGGACGCTGATGATTGCTGATGTGAAGGAGGATGATGCAGCCCGGTACACGCTAGAGGTCTACATATCGAGGGAAATTCTAGTGAGAATTCGTAGTTTCACACTCCTAATGAAAGGTGAATTTCAGAATATCTCTCCTCATCTTTAATCAAATTCAGTTAGCACCTGAGCCTGCGGCTCTTTTATGTAGACTTATAAATGCACTTAGGAATACTAATAAATAATGATGGATACTTTACAATATCTAATTACATAATTGTTATTATCATATCCTTAGAACGAAGAGTTTCCATTGGGATATCAATCTCTGTACCAGGTTTTCTTCTTGTGATTCTAGTTTGCTTTGTGTATTGGAAATTGAAGCCCTCGAGAACATCAGGTAATTCTTTTATGGTTTGTTGGATTTCTAAAGAAAGGTCACAAATAATGACTTACCGGTAACTAATTTTATACTATTAAATGTTGAAAGAAATGTGAAGTCTTATATATTAATAATGATTAAATAATGTTATTTTTTTTTATTTACACAGGTTATGAGATGGTTAACTGAGAGTAAAGATCGTCACTGTGAGTTTAAACTTTGGACAATCATCTGCAGTGGATTCAGACAATATACTGTAGTTCACTATGGAAATTAGCAGCAAAACAAATTTTACCAATTTTGGAAGCTAATTCCTAATTTTTGTGTGAACATATTCGGAAATGACAGTTTAACACCGAATTTCAATTATTTTGCTCAGTTATTTACCTTAATGTCATTTTGAGATCAATAATGAAAACATTTTTTGTGTAAATTTTCATATATGATCTGCTCCTGCTAAAATAATAAATGTCTGATGGTTTTTTGTGTATCTAACTGGTGTTACTGTATAGCAGTAACATGTTATGTAACATGTTTTCATTTGTAAACATTTTAGTAATTATTTATTTCATTGCCACCCTTGCTACAGCTGTCATATTAAAGTCATATGTTTGCACTGTACTTATAAAAGAAAGATCAGAGGAATGCATTGAATCCTTTTCTATTGTTAAAAAGATGGACTCTTATCAGCAATGAACCAAAACTATGTCAATAAAATAAAAACTGAGCGAAGGAGCAACATTAAAGGTTGGTTTACTGATTTTGGCTATTTGGCTACTTTACTAAACTTTGCCAGTCCTTCCTACCATAGCCTTATAGAGGAGTAATGATACATATATTTATGCCAAATATTTTCTATACAGCCCTTTCGGTTCAGCCTGCTCATGTACAGAAAAAAAAATCAGCTTTGTTTTAAACCTCTACATATATTGAATGTTTGTGTGTGAAACTAGAAGCACAACTACGCTCCACTATGCAACCTTAAAACAACAGAACCAAAACAGAGCAGATCCACCAGCTATAACTAAACTTTCCTATTAGAGAACTTGAATATTTCACTTCACCTCCATCATTCAGCTACAGTGATGATGGAGAACAAAAGGCGCACTGAGTCAAAGCTACGGTAAGTAACTTTTAATCAACTCACATAGCAGAATGTGAAACAGAGAAAATTGAGCAGAATAGGCTAAAGTTTAAATCCAGCTGCCTGTTGCATTCAATCAGCCCCAAATGAAATGAGAGTCTAACAGTGGTCCTTCAATGGTTTACTCAGGTACAACTGGTTACACTGGAATATCCTATCTACTGTGTATATCAAAACATCTCCAGCGTAATATAAATCTTTTGATGTCAGCACAGTCTTAAAACATCTTAAACAACACTGTCCATTTTCAAGTGGTTATATTGTGGTATAATCTAATCTATCGATCCACCATGCTTATCTTTTATTTACTAACAAAATAAAAGCAAATCTCCAGTCAGTTCTGTACTGGTCACTTTTTTTAAATTCTAGGACATTCTGATGCAATTAAATAGTCAGAATATTTTTATTTACCGCTGAATTTCTTGCCTTTGCAAAAGATTTTCCATCATTAATTAAAAATTTTTTGATCAATTGTGGTGATAAATAATATCAATAAAAATGCTCAGATTTCATTTAATTGTATTTCTAAAAAATTAAATGAACAGTTTTCAGTTATATTGGCCCTTCTCTGCATTTGGGACAGTTGACCAAGGGTATAACTTTGGGTCTGGCATTGGGGGGGTTAAGCTCTCTGCCAAGGTGTTTGTTTATTGAATCAATTACTTTTGTAAAAGGAGTCAGGCTAATTTTGCGTTCCTGTTTTAGAAACTCATTCTAAAAAAAAGTGACTTGATAACGACTGGAAATGAATCTCTACTGTTTTGTATACAACAGGTATACAAACTTCCTTTTTGTGAAATGTAGTTGAAAAAGCATCTCAAACTAAAACGTTTCCATAAATCACCACAGGTAAAATATGGCATACTTTGCCATCTAAGAATTTGTCACAAAAAAACATCAAAACAGAGCCTATTTCTGGTCAGGAATATTAAACCATGGCAAAAAGTATTTGCATTTGATCTGAGCTTCTCAAAACCTTCTCCCTAAAATGTGTTGATTCACAGCATTCGATCTGCTGTGTACAGGTCCTTCTCAAAAAATTAGCATATTGTGATAAAGTTCATTATTTTCTATAATGTAATGATGAAAATTTAATATTCATATATTTTAGATTCATTGCACACTAACTGAAATATTTCAGGTCTTTTATTGTCTTAATACGGATGATTTTGGCATACAGCTCATGAAAACCCAAAATTCCTATCTCACAAAATTAGCATATTTCATCCGACCAAAAAAAGAAAAGTGTTTTTAATACAAAAAACGTCAACCTTCAAATAATCATGTACAGTTATGCACTCAATACTTGGTCGGGAATCCTTCGGCAGAAATGACTGCTTCAATGCGGCGTGGCATGGAGGCAATCAGCCTGTGGCACTGCTGAGGTCTTATGGAGGCCCAGGATGCTTCGATAGCGGCCTTTAGCTCATCCAGAGTGTTGGGTCTTGAGTCTCTCAACGTTCTCTTCACAATATCCCACAGATTCTCTATGGGGTTCAGGTCAGGAGAGTTGGCAGGCCAATTGAGCACAGTGATACCATGGTCAGTAAACCATTTACCAGTGGTTTTGGCACTGTGAGCAGGTGCCAGGTCGTGCTGAAAAATGAAATCTTCATCTCCATAAAGCTTTTCAGCAGATGGAAGCATGAAGTGCTCCAAAATCTCCTGATAGCTAGCTGCATTGACCCTGCCCTTGATAAAACACAGTGGACCAACACCAGCAGCTGACACGGCACCCCAGACCATCACTGACTGTGGGTACTTGACACTGGACTTCTGGCATTTTGGCATTTCCTTCTCCCCAGTCTTCCTCCAGACTCTGGCACCTTGATTTCCGAATGACATGCAGAATTTGCTTTCATCCGAAAAAAGTACTTTGGACCACTGAGCAACAGTCCAGTGCTGCTTCTCTGTAGCCCAGGTCTGGGGAATGCGGCACCTGTAGCCCATTTCCTGCACACGCCTGTGCACGGTGGCTCTGGATGTTTCTACTCCAGACTCAGTCCACTGCTTCCGCAGGTCCCCCAAGGTCTGGAATCGGCCCTTCTCCACAATCTTCCTCAGGGTCCGGTCACCTCTTCTCGTTGTGCAGCGTTTTCTGCCACACTTTTTCCTTCCCACAGACTTCCCACTAAGGTGCCTTGATACAGCACTCTGGGAACAGCCTATTCGTTCAGAAATTTCTTTCTGTGTCTTACCCTCTTGCTTGAGGGTGTCAATAGTGGCCTTCTGGACAGCAGTCAGGTCGGCAGTCTTACCCATGATTGGGGTTTTGAGTGATGAACCAGGCTGGGAGTTTTAAAGGCCTCAGGAATCTTTTGCAGGTGTTTAGAGTTAACTCGTTGATTCAGATGATTAGGTTCATAGCTCGTTTAGAGACCCTTTTAATGATATGCTAATTTTGTGAGATAGGAATTTTGGGTTTTCATGAGCTGTATGCCAAAATCATCCGTATTAAGACAATAAAAGACCTGAAATATTTCAGTTAGTGTGCAATGTATCTAAAATATATGAATGTTAAATTTTCATCATGACATTATGGAAAATAATGAACTTTATCACAATATGCTAATATTTTGAGAAGGACCTGTATAACGCTGCATGTGGTTGTATTTTTTTCTTTTCAGACACTGTCGTCACTACATTTGCCAGGTCACCATAAAGCTCCCACACACAAGGAGTTCTTCGGCAGTATGCAGTGTAATGTCCCATCTTTAGTCAAGCTTCCCTTAAAAGCAATGACTCCTCTCAAAGTGAATGTCTTTCCTTGGAGAGCCACAATGGAGGGAAATTCACTCAAAGGAAACTGAGTTGTGTTTGCAAGGTCAGTGTCAATCCATGCTTTTTCTCCAATGCTGTAGCTGTGAGTAACAGTTCCAGCACAGAGCATTTTTCCTGAGGTGCTGGCTCCTGTTTTAAATTCAACTGGACATTCTGATTCCTTTGGTAGTGGTGGGGAGACTCTGAAAGGAAGAGCCCGTTTTCCACTGAAATGTCAAGTTGAGCCTTGCCAGAGTCCATCAGCACAGAAATGTCAGGAGAAACAAATGGTACTTCCCTTGTTGTTCCTTTGTTTAGCTGGCAGAACTGTGAAGAACAGCATTTTGAGAGGTAAACGCTTGATACATTTCTCATTGTTTTTCCAATGACCGTGGAGATATTGCACTGGGCATCGATTTGGTTGGCACAAGACCTCAACTGGATTTTTTTCAAACATTGCACTAAGCAGCTCTGCCCTCTGTGAATAGATCTTTGGGGTCACATCATCTGTAGCAATGGCTTTTACCAGCAGCAAGATGGGGCTGTCGCTTTCGTTCCTGAAAACATTTTGAAATGCTGAGCTGTCACAGAAAGCACAGCATAAGCACCGACAAAGTGCATCAAATGCACATGTGTTCAGAACAGAGATTGTTGATTTTCCAACTCTAATCGGTTGATGCAGGTTTCCATTTTTTAATAGTCCCACTTTTACTCTTTTTGCCGAAATAGAGGTATCTGCATGGAGCCATTCATTGCATGCAGTGAGATATGAAGTCCTCTTCCTTTTTTTGGGTGGAAAGTTTTGTCCAGTTTTCAACCACTTCTTCATCTGTTGGAGGAATGTTTGTGGTTTCATCAGATTTCACAGATTGCTGAGAATCCATTCTTCTCTTGGTTTCAATAAACAGCAGCTTTTCTCGAAAGCTGCTGTTTAATGAGCCATAGAACAGTCCAACGGGTTAAACCACATGAAACCAGCTCCGACGTTGTAAAGTCACATTTCCTCAACCTAGACTAACTTTAAAAAAAATTATCGTTCTTAAAAAAAGGCGGAAGAAGGACTTTTTTATGTGAAGTTGGTGTTTTTAAAATCATTCTACCAAGGGCATGAAGTCGGGCTTCTTTAAAAGGAGAACATTCTTTTTTACAAATGCCATGGTATCACCCACTTTATGTGAGTCCATTGAGCCTCACAGCTGAGGTTCATGTCAGATTACTACTTGTGTCTGCCTGTATTTATCTGATTATTTCAGAGGTTAAACCAGAAGTCAAAGAGGTATGGAGAAATTTCTTCTTCTTCTTGTGTTTGTCGGAGAAAGTCACGGTAAGTTCCTGATCATATTCAGACAAATAGAACAGTGTTATAATGTCAAATATGTATAATGTATAATTTACACGCTTTTGAAATGTTTCCAGCATTATTTTCTCTTGCTGCTGAAACAAAATGTAATGTCACCCAGACCACATCTCCATGCTCTTCTATTGTCGGAGGATCAGCCAACATCAAACTACTGGAAAATGCAACTGGCTACAAGATACATTGTTACAAAGATGATCTGAATGTTTTTTCCTTGAAGAGAGGCCATCTGATGGTTGTGGAGGAATATAAAAACAAAATTGAGTTCCTGGTCGGCACAGGGATGCTCAAGATCAACAATTTGAAGAGGACTGATTCTGGTCAGTACATAGTGGAGAGCTATGATCCTAATGGAAGACGTAAAGACATCTATTTCAACCTCCAAGTGAAAGGCAAGTTTAATATTGTGCATGCTAATCTGTGTGTGTACTTTTTTTGTTAGAGTGCATTTTTGCTTAAAGTAGCCAGAAATATGACATTCAAGTACAAGTTCAAAGATAAGTGTTAGGTGTGATCCAGTCACAGAAACTGGCTGTGGTTTATTAACAGATCCTTTCAGAAAATGTCACTTTGGATGTCACCATCTCTTTTACATTTTCTTTGCACTCACATTATCATTCAATAAATCTCTGTCTCTTAAACTGTACCTTTTAAGGCTGCAGGTTCTTAATAAATCCTAAACGCCAAACCAAAGAGAAAGTTCAACGTTTAGTTTACATAAATCAGAATTAAACTAATTTATGTTCAAGATTCACTACTTGTAAATTCTGAACTAAATGTTCTCATTGATAATAATAAATAAAATACCTAATGCTCACAAATCAGTCTTATAAGCTAAAGTTTTATAAAAGAAATTTGCTAAATGACATCATATGGTAATTAACTTATCTGAATCTAAATTTGGGACAGTAATTTGGCATGTATTGAAAATTCAGGTTCCTCTTTCAAACACTTTTGTGAAAGCTGTGTTTAAAAAAGGCTCAGTCATTAAGCCAAAAATATTTCTATCCCCTCTTAATAATATAGATATTCATTTATTGCACACAGGCTTTCTATTTTAGGCAATATCTGTCCTTTTAAAACAAGATCAGTGCCATTTCTATAGTCCTCTCTATGGGTAAATAATGATCTATGCTGTTTAAAGCCTTTCTGTAAAAAATTGAACATCTCTGGAGAAAAACCCATTTACCAGTGCATATATTACACTTAAGGATCTTTTCGTTTCCTTTCATAACTCCGTGAAGAAAGCGAGTGGTACCTATTTAAAAAAAAAAAAAAAAAAATATGGAGGTCAGCCTTTTTGAGTCCTGTATTTCAGAGGTAGAAAAGCTGCCCTTTCTCGCCTTCAGCTTGTCCAAAATGCAGTTGCTCATCTTCCACCTCAGTCATCCAGGTGAGAACATATCACTCCTGTTCTGGCTGCTCTTCACTGGCTCCCTGTGTGCTACAGAATTGATTTCAGAATTATTTTCTTTTAAATGTACTGCCTTGCTCCACCTTATCTCTCCGACTTGCTTCACCTGTAGTCTCATTTACTGTCTCTAAGGTCAACTGACCAGCTGCTCTTAGCCATTCCAAATACTTACTATTTTACTTATTATATTTTACTATTTTTACTTATTGTCCTGATGTGCAACATTTAGTCAATGATTTGTTGTGTTTAAAAGTTCTTTAAAATAGATTGTATTTGAATGAAATAAACATAGAGTGATAGAGCTTATTTATGTTAATTCTTTCTGGTTTTGTGAGTTGAGGGCTGGACCAAACTGCAAACAGGCACTTAGGATGAGCATCATGGCAGTATAATAATAATTAAACAGAAAAACTCACAGAAGAGGTAAAGGACATAAATCATGTGCAGACCTGCAGGCGGTGAAACTGAGTCCATGGAAGTAAAACAGAGAATAAGGCATAAATAATCCAGTGGGGAATAACGATAGTCACAGATCTTATACACTGAGGCCGGGTTGAATGACAAGCAAACCAAATGAGCTACTCAGAGGAAATGCAACTGCAGCTGAGGCATAGAGAAAAGCAGAGCAGCTGAAGACTAATTAACCAGAACAGAGCAGAAACACAAGGAAACCCTGGGAAGTATCTAACAAAAGTCTATCAGGAAATAGATGTAGAAAGAAGACTAAGACACAAAAGAATTAACTAATAAGAAAAACAGACATCATCAAATATACTGAAAATAAACTGTAAACACAGAAAATTGTGCAGGGTGTCTTGATTTCAAAACTAATACATTCTTGTCAAAATTCATTTAAGCATATGTTCTTTTAAGACAAAACCAGAAAACCACATAAAGTTGCTATTGATCAGATGTAATGGATATTACAAAAAATGTAACAATTTGATTCTGGTTTCTTTCCTCAGAAAATATTTTCCTTATCTTGAATTCAGTGCGTTCTGCTGTCGTAGTCCTGCTGACTGTGGTCTTATTTTGCTGCATGTGCAGCAAATTTAACCTGTGTGGGGACTCAGGTGGAAATCAGGTACTTAGCATCACTGTTGAGAACATCATCCATTGCTTCCCAATAAATATTCAGGGAAATCTGAGAGAGTAATCTTTAAATTGTAAATAATTATTTATATTTCTGTTTTTGCAGGCTAACGATGAAAACCTATTCAAGATGTATCAAACTGCACAAAGGGAGTGATCTGGGGTGGTACTGATCAGAGTCACAATAGTAGAAATTATGGCAAATGTAAGAGGAGGACCTGTTTTAAAATTTGAAGTGGAGCTGTAGTGTGATCAGGGCCAGTTAAAATAATACAATAGTAGTGACATGGAATATGTGTAAATGTGAAAGTGGAAGGATTAGGATCTCATATGGAGGATGTGATATGATGAAAAAAGGAAAGGAAACAGAAGTGGTAAATGGTTTAGTACTGAGTAAGATATTCCAAGCAATGCAGCGAAGAGGATAAATGCAGGAAAAAAAAATTAAATCATTGGTCTTGACTTTATATTTGAGTCCCCTTCATTTATGGACCTTAAGAAGGTTGATTATGTTTTCCAGTATGCCAAAACCTAAGTGGTTTATGTGGATTTTCACCATAAAGTTTGTACTGATAAAAACTGAAACAGTAGACTATATTTACTGTTAAAGCTGTCTCGTGGATCTTTTTTAAATACATTGCCAATGCTGGGTTTAAAGTAAAGGAACCAGAGCTATGTCAGACAAAGGCCAGAAAATGGCACCGATGAGGTATGAGTTTTGCCTTAAGTGGTCCATATAACTAGACGAGTGCCATTTATCATTTTGTTTCAGTCATCTCCCACTATAAACTATTCAAAAAAATTTTTTCTGATATTTTAAATTACACAGCTGGAGTGATTTGTCTTTGTGTTTCCAAGCAACATTCAAACCCAGTTCACACATGCTGAATGTCATGGTTCTTTACAGAGCTGACATTTAAATACATTAATTAAATTAGCAAGGCATAGAGGTGAAATTACTTAAATGAACTTAGAGATTGGATTTGCATTGTCAGATGTCTATGAGGACTGAGGGAATAATCAAAGCCATTATTTAGGGATTTAATCTAGTAATGCCAAAATATCTAACAGCATTTATATTCGGAGACAATAATCAAAACAATAACTCTCCAGGAATGTGTATTAGCTGACACACTGAGACAAACTACTCTGCTGGTGTGTGTCTGTGCTCTGCTCCAAAGTCTTGTAAACATGAATGTTTGTGTTGGTCAAATTAATTCTAACTTTGTAACAGGTATAGCTTTCCATAATATTTGGCCTGACTCCACATGAGTTATATAGTGTAATCACCATAACAGAATCATTGATTGTAGATTTACTGCTGACAGATTTTTGCCACCTGATCTCTTTTTCTTCTGCCCCAATTACATTCTGAAGTCGGGACCAGTTCGATTAATTTCAGATATGTTCCAGTTACAAGTTTCCCTTAAGTTTGGAGTAACAGTATTTGGCTAAAACCATATCTACTGTAAAGTATGAGATTAATGTCCTATTTTTGGTATAGATTTGACTCACATACAGAGAACACTCAGAAGGAAAGGTTTATAGTTTTTATTGTCAATAAAGTAATCTTAGGACAGGAACTGGGAACACCAACTGTAAGGGAAGGAAGCAGAATGGATTGGTGAACAAGCGAATGATATGAGGCAACTGATTACTTAGATCTGAGAAATGACTTACTAAATTGTTGTAGCAAGAACCGCCAGGGGCAGAGAGATTCAGAGTCTTAACTTGGGAAGGGGAATTGTCCAGTTGTCTTTTCTGTTGTGAGCTTGGTGCCAGCAAAAGGGAGCTCAGGTGCCGATGTTCGAGAAGAAGGAAGAAGCAGGGTCTGCTGATGCCTGGGTATTGGAGTCGAAGGAAACGGGAAGCCGCCAGCTCGGTCCGTGTCCGAAAGGTTCAGACGGTAGTGAGAGAAATCCACAAGAAGGTAGTTCCTTAACTCAGTAGTTAATAATACAGAAGCTCAGAGATTCTCTGGAAACGAAGCCGAAACTCAACAAGGTAAACAAAGCTTCAGGTAGAAACCTGCGAGGGAACAAAAAATGCAAGATTATTAGAGTTCAAAATCGAAGCACAAAATTAGAAGGTAAGGTAAGGTAGGTTAATTTATATAGCGCTTTTCAGTAACGAGACACTCAAAGCGCTGTACATACAATTACAATACAATCACAAAGAACACAGAAAAACAAATCAGATGCTAAGAAATCTAAAAATCTATGAATCCTTCTGAGAAATCTAAAAATCTCTGGTCAATATTACAATGATACAGATAACATTAATAATCCTTGGGTTTTACTGGTAAGAGCAGGTTCTAAACCAATCTTTCTACAGAGGTAATTATATCATCAAGTCCTCTATGTAGGGGAAAGCATCTTGTGCTAAGAAGTCTCATCATTCCACTGAATTCTAACTAGTGAAGTGGCTGAGCTTGTTGCCACTAAGGCAAACACTCTGGCATCAGAATACTGGCAGCCTCCCGCTTAAGTACTCCAAGCAATCAGCAGATAGGAAACACCTGTCGTCCAGCGCACCTGAGAACTCCAGCACCAACTGAAACACTGAATGGTTAGTTAAACAAGTACACAAAACACACACACACACAACACACACACATACACTCTCAGACTGACAATTTTACTGATTTTAATTACATTTTGGGGGCAACAGAATATTTTAGGCTCCTGAGATATCCTGTTTCACCCATATAAAGGGCAGAGATTAACTCATCATCGACTGCTTTAATGTAGTAATACCTCTTATTGTGGACAGTAAAGTTTCTCTTTATGTGCCAAAGTAACAGGTGGGGACAAAATATTTCACTCAGCATTTGTTAGATAGTCACTTATGTCCTTTTACATACAAAACAGACAATATTTACTGCACAAATAACAAAGCACCTTTAGTTAACTGAATGTAATGAGCCATTTTAATGGAACGTGTTAGATTTAGCCAAAAAAAAAAAAATGTTCACAAGATTAAAGAATAAAACTGTCAATGATGCTCATATTTACTGTCCAGCAGATCCAGGGTTGAGTTATTTATAACGGCCTTAAAAAGACTTGTAATGGGACATGTCTACAGCGCTTACATTGCTGACTAATTATGTTATTACCTTAGTTTTATTTATCTCAGAGAGCCAAGCTCTACAAACCACTAGAAAGACAATAATCCTTACAGCCTGTTATTTCCCTGACTATTAGAGCAGTATCAATGTGTAGTTCTTTGGCTCTGTCTCTCTGGCAGTGGTGCACACTGCCAACACGGGGAACATACAGGTCCTTCTCAAAATATTAGCATATTGTGATAAAGTTCATTATTTTCCATAATGTCATGATGAAAATTTAACATTCATATATTTTAGATTCATTGCACACTAACTGAAATATTTCAGGTCTTTTATTGTCTTAATACGGATGATTTTGGCATACAGCTCATGAAAACCCAAAATTCCTATCTCACAAAATTAGCATATTTCATCCAACCAATAAAAGAAAAGTGTTTTTTAATGCAAAAAACGTCAACCTTCAAATAATCATGTACAGTTATGCACTCAATACTTGGTCGGGAATCCTTTGGCAGAAATTACTGCTTCAATGCGGCGTGCCATGGAGGCAATCAGCCTGTGGCACTGCTGAGGTCTTATGGAGGCCCAGGATGCTTCGATAGCGGCCTTTAGCTCATCCAGAGTGCTGGGTCTTGAGTCTCTCAACGTTCTCTTCACAATATCCCACAGATTCTCTATGGGCTTCAGGTCAGGAGAGTTGGCAGGCCAATTGAGCACAGTGATACCATGGTCAGTAAACCATTTACCAGTGGTTTTGGCACTGTGAGCAGGTGCCAGGTTGTGCTGAAAAATGAAATCTTCATCTCCATAAAGCTTTTCAGCAGATGGAAGCATGAAGTGCTCCAAAATCTCCTGATAGCTAGCTGCATTGACCCTGCCCTTGATAAAACACAGTGGACCAACACCAGCAGCTGACACGGCACCCCAGACCATCACTGACTGTGGGTACTTGATACTGGACTTCTGGCATTTTGGCATTTCCTTCTCCCCAGTCTTCCTCCAGACTCTGGCACCTTGATTTCCGAATGACATGCAGAATTTGCTTTCATCCGAAAAAAGTACTTTGGACCACTGAGCAACAGTCCATTGCTGCTTCTCTGTAGCCCAGGTCAGGCGCTTCTGCCGCTGTTTCTGGTTCAAAAGTGGCTTGACCTGGGGAATGCGGCACCTGCAGCCCATTTCCTGCACACGCTTGTGCACGGTGGCTCTGGATGTTTCTACTCCAGACTCAGTCCACTGCTTCCGCAGCTACCCCAAGGTCTGGAATCGGCCCTTCTCCACAATCTTCCTCAGGGTCCGGTCACCTCTTCTCGTTGTGCACCGTTTTCTGCCACACTTTTTCCTTCCCACAGACTTCCTACTGAGGTGCCTTGATACAGCACTCTGGGAACAGCCTATTTGTTCAGAAATTTCTTTCTGTGTCTTACCCTCTTGCTTGAGGGTGTCAATTGTGGCCTTCTGAACAGCAGTCAGGTCGGCAGTCTTACCCATGATTGGGGTTTTGAGTGATGAACCAGGCTGGGAGTTTTAAAGGCCTCAGGAATCTTTTGCAGGTGTTTAGAGTTAACTCGTTGATTCAGATGATTAGGTTCATAGCTCGTTTAGAGACCCTTTTAATGATATGCTAATTTTGTGAGATAGGAATTTTGGGTTTTCATGAGCTGTATGCCACAATCATCCGTATTAAGACAATAAAAGACCTGAAATATTTCAGTTAGTGTGCAATGAATCTAAAATATATGAATGTTAAATTTTCATCATGACATTATGGAAAATAATGAACTTTATCACAATATGCTAATATTTTGAGAAGGACCTGTAGATGTTAATGGGAACTTATTTTAGCACAAGACCTGATTTGGAACCCACAGTGAACAGCAGTGAATGGTTAGTAGCAGGCAGACAGGTGGACAGCAACTCCCAGAGCTCTGACACCTACGTAGCGAAAAGGGTGCCAGGTTAAAATCATTCTTGTATTTATAGTCAAAATAGATGTCAGCTAGTCATATTTTACTTATAATTACTGGAAACTCTCCAGCTGCAGCAGATTTCTACTTCTATCTGCTGCTTCCTATTTTTGTCTACTTTACTCAGGTGTGGTTCATACTTTTTTAGTTTAGTTTCCTTTTTTCTTTTGTCTGTTTTAGTTTTTAGTTAGATAATTTCTGTATTTGGCAACGATGACTGAGACGAATTATGTGAAAAAAGGGAACTTCATGTATTAGCGTGAACTTTTAAAAAAAAAATTCAAAATGATTTCTAACCGCAAATCTTTTAACACATTTCCCATCAGATCCAAAATAGATAGACCTTCTGATTTAAATGTCATAACTGAGTTGACAATACATTACTTATGAGAACTGCACTATTCAAATGGGCTCATTGAAGCAAATCAAATGTCCATGTGTTTTAGCTGTTTAAAATGGCCTTATTGTACATTGCCACATGGTAAGAAATACTACTGAAATAGTTTGGGATTTAGTAATGTTATTTGGATAAATAAGAAAAGATAATTTCTTTGCAACAATTGATCTCTCTCCTTTCCATCTTTGGCGTAACAAGTGCACTGAATAAAATCCCAAGCTGGCTCTGGTTTGTGTAATATTTTTTATTGATTATGTTTCGTTAATTTATGTTGAATAGAATGAGGCAAAATTAATTCACATCTAACAGAGATCTCCTAACAACAGCTTTTTTCGGATGAAAGCAAATTCTGCATGTCATTCGGAAATCAAGGTGCCAGAGTCTGGAGGAAGACTGGGGAGAAGGAAATGCCAAAATGCCAGAAGTCCAGTGTCAAGTACCCACAGTCAGTGATGGTCTGGGGTGCCGTGTCAGCTGCTGTTGTTGGTCCACTGTGTTTTATCAAGGGCAGGGTCAATGCAGCTAGCTATCAGGAGCTTTTGGAGCACTTCATGCTTCCATCTGCTGAAAAGCTTTATGGAGATGAAGATTTCATTTTTCAGCACGACCTGGCACCTGCTCACAGTGCCAAAACCACTGGTAAATGGTTTACTGACCATGGTATCACTGTGCTCAATTGGCCTGCCAACTCTCCTGACCTGAACCCCATAGAGAATCTGTGGGATATTGTGAAGAGAACGTTGAGAGACTCAAGACCCAACACTGGATGAGCTAAAGGCCGCTATCGAAGCATCCTGGGCCTCCATAAGACCTCAGCAGTGCCACAGGCTGATTGCCTCCATGCCATGCCGCATTGAAGCAGTCATTTCTGCCAAAGGATTTCCGACCAAGTATTGAGTGCATAACTGTACATGATTATTTGAAGGTTGATGTTTTTTGTATTAAAAACATTTTTCTTTTATTGGTCGGAAGAAATATGCTAATTTTGTGAGATAGGAATTTTGGGTTTTCATGAGCTGTATGCCAAAATCATCCGTATTAAGACAATAAAAGACCTGAAATATTTCAGTTAGTGTGCAATGAATCTAAAATATATGAATGTTAAATTTTCATCATAACATTATGGATAATAATGAACTTTATCACAATATGCTAATATTTTGAGAAGGACCTGTAATCGTTTGTGGTCATTGTCACTGCCTGGTAGAGGTGGAGAGCAGCGGGTCTTTTACAGTAGTTCATCCTGACTTGTTGATCATTTCTTTTGACAAAAGAATATGGAACAATTTCTTCTTCTTTTGATATTCGCTGGAACTACCTGTGGTAAGATCACCATCTCACAAACCGAGACAAAACAATTTTGTCACAAATTGCAGCTTGTGTACATTTTCTGCATCTTTTTCAGCATTATCCATAGTTCCTGAGACTAAATGTGATGCCATTCAGATCATAGTCTCATGCGCTCCTGTTCCTGGGCAACTGTGTACATCCAACTGATGACCATTGCCACTGGTTACGTGCTGGAGTTTAACAAGAATCTCCCTGGTCATGACATTAAAGTGTTTATTGTGAAGAATGGAAAGGTAAAAATACGTGAGTCCTACAGAAACAGAACTGAGTTTTTCATCGACACTGGAACGCTCAAGATCACTGATGTGGAGGAGGATGATGCAGGCCAATACACTCTGAAAGCCTACAAACCAAATGGGGAATTTGTGCAAATGCTCAGTTTCACCCTCAATGTTAAAGGTAAATTTTGGGAATCTATCCTCACTTTTTAAGCTATTTAGTTTTTTTTTCTATTCTTTTCAATTTTTGTATTTTCCCCCTTTGATGCAAAAAGCCAAAGGAAGATGCATGCTTTTCCTCAATGAATTTATTTTGTTCAGCTTGTCTTTGTTAGATCTGTTTTATTAAACAAGAAAATAAGTGTTTTTCTCTTCAAACAGTATGGTTTAAACGCACTAATTCAGCATTAAGTAAACACAATAAAAAAATCTAATCTTTTCCTTAACTTTTTCATTAAAGTTTTCACAAGTGTCTGCAATTTTGTATCAATGCTTAAAGGGCCAGGCAATGATTACTAATAAACAAACTTATAAAATATCATTATGTTATTTATTTATTTTCAGGAAAAGATTCCAGATCTATTGACATCTCAATCCCTGCAGTGGTGGATGTTCTCATTTTGATTTTAGTTGGCTGTGCGGTTTGGAAACTGAAGCCCTGCAGAAAGACAGGTAATTTTTAATAAAGGTGATTTTCAGCTCATTGTTGCAGGCCTCACAGATGAGACACTCCGTGTTGCAGGGTCCTGTTCTGTTGTTTTAGGCAGTTTTGAACATCCCCATTTTTTGAAAAATTGTAGCAGCCATCTAAATTGATAAGGCAGAAACAGCAGCACAACAAACTTTCAAAATAAGTTGGGTTTTTAAAGCCATACAGTGCTGTGAAGAAAGCACTTGCCCCCTTTTTTTTTATTTTCTAAGGATTATATCATGTATCAAAGGAAAAGGCTATCCAAACCCAACTGACCCTGTAATGTAATTGTCCTTTAAATCTAAAAACCGCTTGGGGGACTCTTGCCAACTGCCATCAAGCATTTGCAAGAACTGTGAAAAGATTTCTACATCACTCTGGAGGCCCACTCATCATTGTAGAGTTGTTTAAATTCACCTACATTTGCACATAAATGACCTGTTTAAGGTCATGCCACAGCTTTTCAATTGGAATTAGGCAATTTTTAAAGCTTTCTTTTGTTTTTTATCTGTTAGGAAGTAGATTTGCTTGTTTCCTTCTGATCATTGTTCTGCTGCATAACCAAAGTGGACTTGAGCTTAAGGTCTCAAACCATTGGTTGAACATTCTATTTTTGGATTTCTATTTCAGAGCTGAGTTGATGTTTTCATCAATACGACAAGCCGTCCAGGTCCCGAAGCAGCAACTCACTACCATGCTTGACTGTAGGTATGGTGGCCATTCTCGGAAATGCAGTGTTAGTTTTAGGCGGGATGTAATGGGACACACTTCTTCAAAAAAGTTCCACTTTTGTCTCATCAGTCCACATAATGTTTTTTTAATGGTCTAAGGCACAGGTGTCAAACTCCAGTCCTTGAGGGCTGGTGTCCTGCAGCTTAGATTTGTCTCTGCTTCAACACACCTGAATCATATAATTAAGTCATTAAGTCTCTGGAGAACTTCACTGCATAATGAGGAGGTAATTTAGCCATTTGATTGTGGTGTGGTGGACCAGAGACACATCTAAAAGTTGCAGGCCACCATCCCTTCGAGGACTGGAGATTGACACCCCTGGACTTGGGGATCATCAAGACAATTTCTTGCAAACTTCAGTTGGGCCTCTGGTTTTTTTTTTTTGTGTTTTTTTTAAGAACAGTGGTTTGGGCCTAGTGACCACCATGAAGAAAATGTTTGTCCAGTCTTATTGTTCAATCATGAAAACTCTTAACCGAGGCAAGTCAATGTAGATGTTGACCTTTAGTGGATAATGCCTCTTGCTTTTTTTCGAGGGAGACCCAAAGCCCAAGAAAAGGCTTTGCAAACCTTAATAACAATAAACATGAATGAGTTTGTTCCTCATCAGCCCTTATAATGAATGTTTGAGATCTTTTAGCCTACTTCTGTTGTCAGACAGGTTCTATTCAAGTGACTTCTTGAATTTTCTTGTACAGGTCTGGCAATAATCTGAGCTGGTTGTAACAAATGAAATTGATCTCCTTTCCCTTTTTTACAGCACTGTATGTATGGCTAAATATTAAAATAGAAGGAATATTTTTTGCAAAATGTTACATAAAAGTACTTCCACTTCAGATGCCTAAGCCTTACTGCAGTTCTTTTAAACAGTAGATGCTGCTTCAGAGAAACGTTGCATTTATTCAACAACTGGTCGTGGAATTACAGTCTAGACTAGAGGAAGAGCATTCCTCAGAAACAACCCTAACATCACAGCTTTGACTCATAAACTTTGCTCTTAGTTTTTGAAGTTTAACAATTTGAAATAAATATTCAATCTGTGGATTTTTTCAGTAAAACGTATGCCTGCAAACTGCTTTTTAAAGCGACTCCTGCTTTAAGAAAATGGGGACTGGCAGAAACAACAGAACATGTCAAAGCTGCTTTCAGTCTGTTTGTGTTTTATTTATTAGAATATAAAAACTTTATTCATTTTAAGCTGTCAAATAATGGCACAAATGTGAGTGTAAAAAGTTTTTTCTTAAACTCTAATAATTTTTTTATCAATTTTATTTGTGCAGGTTATGAGACATTAAACTGAAAGTTGGGACCATCTCAATACATTTGGACATTCATGATCTGGTCTGTGAAGGACCAATCCTGCCATAATTAAGAATATAAATAGAAATAAATAAATGCTCAATAAATAAATAAGCATACGATTAAATACACACATAAAAAAAAACAATGCAGAAAATGAATAAATGTTGGCAGTAATTAAATTATTCAGTGAGACATAAATGTATATATACATATATAATTTAATTAGCTTCGTTATTTATTCACCTTTGTGATAATTACTTTATTTTTTTATAATGCATTACATTTTTCAACTTTATTTATTATTACTTATTTTTTTAAGTATTTACGTGTATGTTTTAAAATGTCCTTTCTGTTTTATTTTTCCTTAGTGCTTTTTTACTTTATTTGTGCAATGCTTTTTATTTATGCCGGTGCTTTTTACATTTCCGAAGGCATTTCTGCCTCATTATGCAAATGAGGAGGGGCTGTGTCTTCAAGCGTCAACTTCTGCCTATTGGCTGTTAGCTTTAGCGTGCATAGCTCGAATCTGCATGGCTTCTTCCCACCAAACAGCATTTAGCAATAGCGAACTCGACAGGCAGACGTTCTGTGTCTGACCTCTTAACAGGGTTCTAATTCCTCCAGTCTATTAGCAGCTTCCATTAAGAGCTCACAAGCTCCACAGTGAGCCAAGCACACAGCCCCACTCCAAGTACCAGTGCCCCATCCCGTTCCATCACACAGTCTCCTGCATCCCGTCCCCCCACTGGCTGAGGTGGAGGTGGGGGGGACACCCCGAGTCTGACCTCAATGGTGTCCGACCTCTTAAGGGAAGCTGCTAATAGACTGGAGGAATTAGAAAACTGTTAAGAGGTCAGACACAGAATGTCTGTCTGCTAAGTTTGCCATTGCTAAGTGCATTTTGGTAGGGAAAAGACATGCAGATTCGAGTCATGCAGGCTAATACTAACCAACCAATAGGGCGAAGTTGATGCCTGAAGACACAGGCTCTCCTCATTTGCATAATGAAGCAGAAATTTATACGGTAATGTAAAAAGCACCGGCATAAATAAAAAGCATTTAACAAATAAATAGAGTAAAAAAATTAAAGGAAAAAAACAAACAAACAGAAAATATTAAAACATACACATAAATACATTTAAAAATAAGTAATTATTAAAGTTGAAAAATGTAATGGATAATAAATAAATAAGGTAATTATTACAAAGGTGAAAAAATAAAGAAGCTAGTTAAATTAGATATATACATGTATGTCTCACTGAATAATTTAATTAATGCCAACATTTATTCATTTTCTGCATTTTTGTGTGTGTATTTAATTGCATGCTTATTTATTTATTGAACATTTATTTATTTCTGTATTCTTAATTCTGGCAGGATTGGTCCTCCAGACAACATGATTCAGGACACGAAGATCAGCCTTTAATCGGACTCTTGCCAACGGATGAAGGCAGTATCTAATTACAGATTAAAAATAGGCTTGGATCGGTTTTATAAACTCACTTTTTGGTCAAGTTGTATTTATTTTGCTTAAAAGTGTATTTTTTTTAGATTAGTGATCAAAATATTGTTAAATCTTTACTATTGTACTAATCTGTCTGAAACAATGTAAGTGTTTAAGCATGTGAATTTTTTGTTTGATATCGAATTGTTGCTGGTTAAATTCTTTTAAGTTTTAGTTTTACACAGTACATTATTTTTTTCAGATTTGTATTTTTTCATTTTGCTTTTCAAATCAGTCAAAAATCGTAAATACAAGCTATATGTAATTGCACCGGAATGTACAGTTGTGTTTTGAAGTTTAAAGTATTTTAATTATTGAGATTTTAACCAAACAACAGTTTGTGTCTGTGGGTACATGAAGCAGTATGCTGAACAACACTGCAACTGTGGACTGCATCATACTGAAAGTAAAAGCAGGCTTATTTTAAGAAACAGTTCTGGAAGTGGTCAGTGTTACTTGTTATATGTTCTCTGAATTTAGAGCCTTTATAAGAAATGACCTGATAGATTAAATGCTTTGGTTCAAAGATAGCCAACAGGGGCCACATATTCTACAGAGGTAAACATGCTTTATGCTCATTAAAGATGATATGGTGAAAACATCTTACAGGATGCCCACAAGTTTAAAAAAATGTTTTCAGTTATGTTACAACTGAAATGTTGAAGTAAATTCTTCTCTTCACTTTAAAAACTGATCTGCATGCCCATTTTTAACCTATACACCATTTTTGTCGGAAATCAACAAGAAAGCAAATTTACTCCTGATTTAAAAAAAAATCTCTTGCTTTTCTCTATGCTTTTCAGTCAGGTTTCTGACCCAGCACTGTGGCAATGACATATGTCCTAACAACAATGCATCTAAAACCTCTGTTTACCACATCTTTCACCATACTATACAGATGTCAGACAACTTTGTATTTCTGTCAGATACAGATAATATCCTCCTGTGAGTGCTCATCCTATTGTTCCCCCTTAGATTGGCTCAGCATTATGTTTTTGTAAACCTTGTTTCTGCTATTAACATTTCCAGCAGCTCATTTTGTGTAGTGTCTCCTTCATAGGTTGTCAGGATCTGTTTTTGTTTGTTTACCTTCTCTGCTCAGCCAGGTGCTTTTCTGTTTGTTTTGGTTTATTTAGATTGCTTCTGTTTAGTTTTGTTGCTTCCTGGGTTCCGGTGTTAGATGTGTTTAGTTATATCCTGATAGATCGGTTTTCCTCTTGTTTATGTTCTTTATTCTAGTCACTGTTTACTTGTGTACTGGTCACCTCCCTGCTCTCCATGCTCATCAGGTTAATTAGTCACTCTTCCTCAGTTCTCTTGCATTCCTGATCACCAGCTTTTCATATTCCTCTTGATTGGCTCCTCTCTCAGTTTATTGGTTCATGCTCTACCTCCTTCAGTATTTAAGCTCTCTGGTTTTTCACCCAAACCGATCGGGTGCATTTTGAAGCTATATTTTTATTTTTGTTTCACTTTCTTGGTCCATGGCATCAGAGGTCAGGTTATTACATCACACAGCCGCTAAAACACACATACACAAACGTGAACATCAGTATCTGCAGTGTAAATCCAGACAAGAAAATACATAGTCAAAGTGAGCCTGTGTTGGAGTCTCAAGACAAACTTACCAATCACAACTTATTTTATTTGCAAGTGCTGGAAGCCAATCTTCCCATTTATGCCTTGCATGTTGATATTCTTGGCCAGAGCATGTGTTATAGTTTCAGCCATGACTCTCTTTACACAATCCTTGTCTCTCCCACCTTTAAGAGCAAGTGCGTTTAACATAAGCCTTTCAAATGATCAGCAGAAAATCTGAACCGGTCTGGTAGTCAGATCACTCAGGAATTTAATAAAATACTCACATGTATGAAGATTGGTTTGTGGTGTCCTTATTGGATGATGTGGCTCAGAGAAAACTTGCTTTCTCTGGTGCAGGCTGGGGGACTTGCGGCCTCTCTGGTGCAGGGATGTTCTTTTTCTTGACACCTGCTTGCAAAACCCTGCAATATATGTAAAAGTAATTAAAAAGACTCTACAATAAAATGATTAAATATTTATTTATCATTATTTAATATTTATTAAAAAAAATATTAATATTTATTTATTTACATAAAACATGTATGTGAAAGTTCTAAATATGTCATTATTTTAAACGTTCTGAAGGTTACTTTTTGTTTTCCTCAGACTCTCAACCGTTGCCTGGAGAGGCGTCCTTTCTGCTCTATTACCGTAATGTACCTTGTATGCGCGAAGCTAATCTTTAAGAGTGAGCTAACGTTGGCTGGCGTTACCACGTGTTTCTGTGTCAGCTCACTTGACCACAGTGGGACCGGGGGGCGGTAGGTTTCCGTCCGTCCGTCCCGACTAGGGCAGCAAAAAGGCACAAAATGACCCAGTTTTCAGCTCTGTCGGCGTTATAATTTTTCAAATTGAGCAAAATTTCGCAAAGTTACGGTAATACTACTCCGGTCATAGCGCTGGGGCTATGGCGGTACTAAGCAACATATGCTTTATGTATATAAACTAAATAATGTTTTGTTATTCACAGTCTGATATTTTTGAAAATGTTTAGAACTAACCAGTTACACATTAGCAATAGATGCGTTTCAGGAAGATGATGTCATCACGCTTGCTACCGCCATGTTGAGTACCGAACGCTAAGCTCCGTGGCGCTTTCTCTCAGACCAGAATGGATCGTTCTCATTTAAATCCCCACAAACTTAAACGATACAACGAAAAAAATCGCTGTTATTGGATGCGATCCATACGAAGTTCCTGCAGACTGTTTTCAACACCTTTCATCAACTGACAGGCTTCCAGATTTTTCCTTCCACGACTTATACATATATCTGATACACAACCCGTCTTCGTACACCGGGGAAAGTCTGAAAGCTTTTAAAAGCACGGATGCCTATCGATATTTCACGGCTGGTTGGGCCATTGACCCAAAAATATGGTATCGGAAGAACAAGAAAATATTCTTGTGTAAAGCAAATTAAGTCATGTTCTACTGATCTTTATGCTTGATGTAAACAGCGGCTAACACTTAGCATTGCAAAGGGGTAAGCTAGGATCATTTAAATCATCCACTGAAACATAGAGCAGGACTAATGAGCAATGTAAGAGTGATGTTAAGGTCCCAAATAAACAATTTAGAAATTTCAAGGGGTGGGTGAACGAACATCAAGCTCCTGACTGTTGCAAAAAGTCACGTGGGGGGTTCTGAGTACCTGAGGTTAATGTTGTACTTGTTCCAAGAAAGTTAAAGTCTCACACTCATCTTGATAAGTATTTTCTAGTTTTACTTTACTAATAAATCACATTCTTTAACTTCAGGTGAATCACTCTCAGGCCATAAATGCCACACCCACACAACCCTGGGTTGTTGTCAGAGAGGATGGGACAGTGCTAATGGCTCACTGCGCCTGTAAAGCAGGATTGGGTGAAGCATGCTCCCATGCAGCTGCACTGATGTATGCACTACTGGCAGCAGTCAATGTCAAAGATGGACAGTCCAGCACTCAGAAGGTGTGTGCCTGGGTCATTCCAGGCAAAACATCTCAAATCCAGTATGAGGAACTGAGCAAAACATCAATGACCAAGACGAATAAATCAAAATCCACTACACTGCCCAGCATTCCAGTCCCTTCAGAGGATGAATACATGAGGTTCTTCCAACAGCTGCACGAGTGTGATGTCCAGGAAGGAAATCCCAACGGAACGGCTATTTTGTCTGTCATCGTGGGTCACTCTGACAAATACATACCAAAGACTGTCCAAATCTACACTGAGGAGAGGGACAAGCATAGATGAGGAGGGAAGAGGAAGAGAGGAAGGAAGGGAAGAAGAGAGGCAGTGGGAGAGGAGGGATATTCTAATTCCAATTCTGTTATTTTGATGTACTGTAACAAGATAATTGGAATTAGAATATTCAACCGCTCTTCCTGCCTCTCTCCTTCCCTTCCTTCCTCTCCTCCTTACTATCCTCTTTCCATCACTTCTTTCAGTGTATATTTCATTTCAAGTAGAACTACTGCAAATAAAATCTACATTGTGAGGAGAGGAAGATGAGGACGTGGGATGATTTTCTTGTCTTGTTTTTAATCCTGTTGAAAAATGGTGATATGTTTCTCATGTTTCTCTTCAGTAGTAAACCTTTAAAACATTAAATATTGTAATAATGAAACAAGTACATTGTTTGATCAACAAAAGTCAGATTTATTTCAAAATGAAATACTTTGTGGTTTGGGATGTTTAATTCTGCATGTCATCACTCTGGTGGAACAACAGGATGGCAAAGATTACAGAGGGCGCAACACACTTTCACCATTTTATCTAGTGGCGTGAGTCCATCTGAGGCTGAATAACAAAGTGATATGGGTATGGTTCCTTGCAAAATAGAGTACTTATTCCTTACAAGTCCTATAATCCTCTCCCCATGGATGCGCACAGCTGCCAGTCCTCTCGATGACTCGATTTCTTCTGGGTGAAGCTGTGCTTTTCCTTTGGTAAAGGCAGGTATCTTGAGTTGTGCATTGACAAGTCCTACAGAATCTGCTACATTAAACCCTCTGTCAGCAAGAACCACATCCCCAGGGGACAACAGGTCAAGATATCCACTATGCTCTGTCACATACTTATCACCTGTCCTACCACCCCAACCTTTTGAAACAAAGCTAATGACCCCTTGTGGTGTTATGGAAATGAGATACTTAACTGTATTATGATGTTTATATTGTGAATAGGTTTGTGCATGTGCTCTCATCTCTTTAGGTCTTTCAATGAATATCTCAAAGAGGTCATTAATACTAGTGCAATTTTTGAAGTTTTTTCTGTAAAACATGGGAAGACTAATTAAAATCTGATCTCTGCTTGGCCACCTTATAATATGACACAGCCGGAAATACATAACATTCAGTGTGTTGTTGAAAACCCTACTAGCAGTTGATGTATGAAACCAATGACCTAGGAAAAAAAGTGGTAAATTCATTCTCAAGTGCATTAATGTTAGTAAAAACTGCTGAAAAGGTGACAAACATGACTTAACATTAAGTAATGATGATATAAAAGAGAATACAACAATCAATTTACAGTAAGAAGGCAGGCCAGTTAACTTATTGACTTTCTCATCTTTGCCTTGGAAACTTTCTTTATTGAATGTTAATGAATCTACTTCACCCTTGAGTTTACAGATTTCAGTCCTTAATCTCATACATTCTTTATTGAGTCTTTTAATTGTGACTTGGCAAGAAGCATTGGTACAGGAACCATCCATCGCCAATCCAACCTCCTGTCTGTCTTCTCCTCCATCCTGCTGGTCATTGCCATCCACCTCCTGTCTGTCCTCTGCTTTTCCTGTCTCTCCTCTGTCAGCATCAATCACTGCTCTTTTTCTTTTTAGAGCCTGAGTGTGTTCAAACCTGGCCATTTGATAAATCCTCTTTCACTTGTTTGGAGAACTTAGATGAGGAAATATTGTTGGCACGTAGTCTGGGCTTAGTGGGTTTTGGCTTTTTGCACCTGATGAGACAAAGGATTCAGTTAATGTAACTAGGTCTGTGTCCAAAGCAGCTACAACGAAGAAACCAGAGAAATGAAACATCTTGCTAGGTTAATCTAAGATCAGCACAATATATCATCAAGCTTATTACCTAACCTTATTATTATTTTGTTGTTTCTTTTTGCGCTCTTAGCTCTTCGCTCTTCTTCTTCTTCTACTGAAATTTAATGGCGGTTGGCAAAAGTCCAAAGGTGGTCGTTACCGCCACCACTGGTATGCAGTGTGGTTCTTAATGGATTAATATCTTGTCTTATATGTCTTAGGTGCCGCCGGAGGGTGACAGGTGTAGCTCATCTTCTCATCAGGCGGTGTGCTATAAGATGGAGGACTGTCAGTTTATCTGCCCCTGAGTGTTTTGCCACCGGCGGTATTTCTACCCAGCCTCTATCTGAACCTCGTTCTATGCAAACCAAGAATCCTCTTGCTAAGCCTCCTGCTAACAACCTTGTTTGTTCTCACAGGTGCTGTCTCCGGCTCTCGCTCGTGCTTGGATCAAGATACCACAGACAACCTCGGACAGTGTCTTCTCTGGACTAATTTCCCGGCTGGCAGTCTGCAACTAACTGGCACACGGCTTCCATTCGCGAACCCTGTCCACCCTCCGGCGGAGTTCCCTCTCCCAAGCTCCAGGCGGCCCGGACCCCTCCAGGCTCGACACGCCCTCTCCCTGGTGGACATCCTGCTCCCGATCAGTAAGCTCACAGTCCCAGCAGTATCATTCTACCCGAGAGTTTAATTACTTACCACCGTTCCCTCCGTACAGCTGCCTGTCTTCAGTCCCGAGTGCTTCACCTGTTTGCTCCAGTGTCAAACTTACAAACCTGTTCTCTGCCTCTGAGTGTCTTCTGTATGTGGGTCAAATCGGCAGTTAGAATTATGACAGCTAAGCTGTATGCAGCTGCTTTGTGGTGACCCAGGCAGGCTGAGAGTCTGCTCCTAATAACCTTAATGGTTTTCCTTTTCAGATTGAAAGCTGAAGCTTTAACAACCATAAAGACCACAGGGATATTTGTAAAAGAATCTGAAACCACGTTGCAAAAACCATGAAGGCATTGTTACAAACACAGGCCACATTATCTGCAGATATAAATATTCCAACACACTCTTTATGCTTATTGATGATACTGTTGGAATAATTGAATATAGATTTATCTTATATTTTCTCCTATTCTTTAACTTGACTATTTGATCTTATAACCTTTCATGATGTATGTGTGAGTAAAGGATGTGTGAGTTTGTCTGCAGGCAAAGATCATAAATGGAGCTGAATTAGCAGAGAAGACACTCAACAAAAAGTCACAACTGACCCTACCAGTTGTAGGAGACTGTGGGAAATGTGTTGTTAATGTATAAAGCTGTTTATGACCTGTTTACGATGCAGCTGTTGTTTCCCCCATCCTTTAGAGAACAATGTTTTTGTAAACTAGGGACCCCCGAAAGACAATAAAAAGAGGAGGCGGACAGATGCTGTTCAGAATGATTGGGGACTTGTAACTGAACATGTTTCTGATCGTTCTCCTCGTACGAGTAAAATAACTAACATTTTGTCTCTCTCTCTCCTTTTTGTGTTGTTATAAATATTGTTAGGTTGTTTAAACCTGACAGATACCATGGTCAAAACCTCCTTTAGAAAACTTACAAGAGAGATGCAAACATTTGGTTTTTCCTTTATTCTTGTTTCATTATCACCTTCTATTGTCAAAAATTTTAAATGTGAGCACAGCATTTAAAAAAAAAAAGGTCCTTCTCTTTTAATAGTGCAAGAGAGGACAGCCCTGCATAAAGACAACTGGAAACTGTCCAGTTTCATTACAAATTATTTCATTGCTTTTGTTTATACTGTCCTGTTTGATTCTTTTGTCTAAGCTTAAGATAAATGTTGTAAATTTCAAGATTCTTACCTAAAATGCAATAAGGATTGCAATGTCTAAGCAGCACTACACATTTTTTTTTTTAAATCAGCAAAATGCCCAATCCATACAACAGTGGGAGGTAGTCCTTGGAAGTTGTCCAGAGTGCAGTAAAATAATTTGTCTGCTAATGAGCCTGCAAAGGGTAATCACTCAATGGCACACATGCCAAAATCTTTCTTTGGCTCTTCACTGTCTCTGTCTGCTGTCTTTTTTTTTTTTGATGGAGATCTTGGAGAACCCCTTGCATGTCAAGTTCAGGCCTAAAGGCTTCTTGCATCTGCAACTGGTGGTCCAAAGGCAGACAATACTGATCTCCACTCATCCTGGTGCAAATGAGAGTACATTCTTTCAGTTCCTGAAAGGCTTTGCAGACATGAAGTGGTTCTTTTTCACTAAAAGTTTCCTGAGATGTACCTCTTTTACTTGGTTGATATAATTTTACAGGCAGGTCTGTGATGCCCTAGAAGTCTCCTCAGATACCACAACGTAAAGCAATATCCCAATCTTTAGGAACACAACTCCATGTGAAGGCTATATCTTTGATCCTTCCTAAGACAAATCCAGATAAATGTGGTGCTCCACTTATACCTGAGACAGACAAGCCTTCTCATTCTTCTGATTAAAGTTAAACTTTCAATATGGCCAGCAACAGCTTGTTTTAGCTGACTTATACTGTGTTCACATTTAGTATCACAACTGCCTAAGTGTCAACATGAAGACAATATTTTCTCCATTTCACCGTTTCCATTACTTATGTGCCCTACTAGTATTACATCTCAGTCATACTACACACTTTCTGACAGCTATCTGCTCATTTAGTAGCATTCAGTTGTGCATGCCATGCATTGAAAATACCATTAGCTGTTTTTTCCTATCTCTCCATGGTGAAATTCCTTATGAATAAGGAGTGGATGCCCACCTCATGTAACCCTTCATTAAGTTCTTCTTTGCTTTTCTATTGTTTTTAGCTTGTGCAGCATGAGACCTTTAATTTTCAGTTAGTTAGAGAAGCAAGCTCTGTTTCCTTTTAACCTATCTTTTAAGTCTTAAAATGTAAAAAAAATCTCCAGTAGATAAACTCTGAACTTTGTAATTGTTCCCACCGTGGCCATCTGAGCTCTTTCCGTCCTTTTTAAGCACATTGGTCCTTGATATGTGCCCTTTGACATGATCAACAGATAATCTCACTAACAGCGATGGTGCGCTGGAATGATCCAGATGCCAGAGAAGTGTTGCAAGGAATTTCTTCATAGAAGATGTGTCATGGCTTCTGTTTGTGATTGGCTCCAAATCAGATCTTAGACAATCCTACATAGAGTTGTTGGAGATAACCACTCGCCTCTCCTAATCGATCTTACATTCTGAAAGCAAGACTGGTAGTTAGCAAAAGAATCACAAGAGAATTAAATGTAATCATTCAAATTGTATTGGATCAGAAAAAAGTATATTAACAGATCGTATGCATACAGTGAATTTTTCCGCTCCACTGAACGCTGTCAGCTCCTTCGAAGCCAAAAAGGATAAACAGTAGAGTCCACACAATTCCTTTATACTAGCGTTAACAAGGGGTAGGGCAAGAACTGACAAGAGAGACCCCCAAAAACCAAGCACCCCCAGTGCTTCCTGTGATAGCCCAGGCTTACACTCCTTGGCAAAAAACAACTCCTTATACAGTCAAAACATTGGATCAAGTTGGAACAAACATCTAGTTTAGGAGCAGATGGACCCATATTTCATCTCCTTCCAGGACATCCTTAGGGGGGTGATAACATCTGAGGTATGTGTTTTGCACACAATAGAACCCCTTGCAAAACCCGAGAGATCCCTAGGACTTATGTAGAGGTTTGCAATTTGACACCTCTTCTCCTTTAAACTGTAAAGAATTACCCATAACGCTAATACAAATGTTGCACAGAATCTTCTATTCTCATCTATTTTTATTATTTTTATTTTTGACAATCCAAATCTGCTGACACATGTACAGAACCTTCTCTCTCTCTCTGTCATCCGTCATTCTATCTATGCCTTCTTATGGCCACAGTAACAGCAGACATTTTTGCAGGAAAGTTACGCACTCCAGTGGGCACGTGGTTTTGTACAGTACACACAAACCTTTTGAAGATCAGCCCCTATGTGTGGAGGAAAACATAGACTGAACATTACACCGACCACACCAACCCCACAATGAAACATGGGTGTAGCAGTATCAAGCTTCTTCTTTTCAGCTGTTCTAATTTTGCAACTGCACCTCCATGTCAGTTGAAATGTTGTTTATCTTTATTGTTATCGAAATAATGCGTGAGTTCAAATTAAATGGGGCAAAAACAAAAAACTGAGCATGTCACCTGCCGCAACTGAAATCCCAACAGCAAAAACCTGAAACATTAGGGTAACGTTAACCCTAACGTTACTGTGATAGCAAAATTTAAAACGCTTTTGTCCTTCTGAGGTGACAATCTGTCTGACCTGACAATGGCCTCCACCTTCCTTCCTGCTCCCTCCTGCTGGTCATCCCCACTGCATTTACATGCGGGAAATGTTTATCACAGAGGAGCCGAGACACCTAGGAGAGAATTAAAAAAATTTCTCACCTCTGCTCTTCCTGGAGGGGGGGCTGCATTAGGATTTTACAATTCTGATATAAGGAGGTAGTTCTCCTTTGTCTGGCAGAACTGGCTCAGCTCAGCTCAGTAGCACGTCTGATGCTGAAAACCTGTCTCCCTTATAAGGCTAAATTAATAAAGCTGATTGAATGGTTGTCATCGTTCTCTTTCTTTAAAAAATAAAATTTTTCTTCAACAGTAACACTGGCACTAACTCTCAACCACGTGGTTTCCTATAATAAGACTGTATATCATGCACAGCAGAGTAGTTGGTGACATTTTAAGTGTCTCATCAGATATACATAGAAAGGCTCATTCAACTCACTACCTCTTTTTGGATTTAGCAAGTGCACAGTATGAAAAGGCAAGATGTACTTGACAATATGTAGTTCAAATATTGTCATTATGGTTGATCCACTAATGTGTATTTAACAAAAATGGAAGTGGGATTTCTTCACACGTTGGAGATATTTCTGCAGACCTGCCAGCTTTTTTCACTGTTCAAGAAGAAGTGAGACCGTTAAAAATTCACTTCCTTCCTTGTAAATATCAAAACCCCACCTTTGTAGTTCCTGTCAGTATCTGGCACAGTCTGGCAGCTGAGCTTCATGGCAGGTTTCTAACATTATTCCTCAGTGTGTTTGTAACATTTAAAAGATATTTAGAGGTTAAACCAGATAACAGAGAAGCATGGAGAAATTTCTTCTTCTTCTTGTACTGGCTGGAGGATGTCACGGTAAGATCCTGAACATCACAAAAATGATTAGAAGTGTGTTGTAATGTAACGGCAGATGATTTACATGCTGTTTAAATGCATCGTTTACAGCTTTTTTGGCACCCACTGAGACCAAATGTGATGCCAACCAGGATACATCTACATGCTCTCCTGTTGTTGGAGGATCTGTTTGCATCAAACTATTAAACAATGCAACCGACTACAAGCTAAGATGTTTCAAGGATGATCTTCCATTCATGTTTTCTAACAGAGGAAATTTGGAGATAGTTGAGGCATATAAAAACAGAACAAAGTTCTTCGTCGGCACAGGGACACTGAAAATTACCAACGTGGAGAAGAGTGATACAGGGCAATACAAAGTGGAGAGATATAATCCTACTGGAAAACGAGAAAGCGACATCGTTTTCAACCTTCAAGTTAAAGGCAAGTTCAATTTTCTGCAACAATATTTCTGTCTTTACTTGCAATTTTAAAGTCTACGCCTTATCTTCTAGCAACTTTCAAGTACATGTGATGCAAATAACAAACATTTTCATCTACATACAATAACATTTATCTAATTTATTGCATGTGCAGGTTAGGTAGAATTTCTTCTTTTGACTCTAATTATCAAGACTTTTGTTTTGGATTAATCAGAGCTGTAAAAACCTGTGTTAGATGGGTGGGGTTAGTCACAGGAACTGGTTGTGGTTTAACAGATCCTTGTGGCAAATGTCACTTTGGGTGTGAAGCTCTCTTTTACTTGTGTTTATTGATCGTTCTGACACTTAGAGCCTGAAGCTGTTGGATTATTTTGGTTTGTTCAGCTAAGGATGCATGTAGCTACACCTGCAGTGAGTGTTGTTTAAGTTCACTCTTCAATCAGACATTTCCAAGTTTAGATTAAAAATGAACTTATTCATTTGTGACTGGCCTAGTGGGAGGAGTAATGGTCTTGCAACCTGAAAGTTGTAGGTTTGATTCCAGCCTTCTCCTGTCACATTTGGATGTCCTCTGAGGTCAGGCACTTAACCCCACGTTGCCTACCAGTCTGCTTATGAATGTGTATGAATGTGTTTGTGAGTGCGACTGGGTTATTAAGGCTTTAGTGTAGAGTGCTCTGAGCAGTCGGGATGACTAGAAAAAAGCTATTGAAATTTTTGTCCATTTACCATTTTCGAGGTTCACTGTTTGTTGGCTCAAAACTTAATTCAGCGTCCCAAATGAAACACTTCACATTGACCAGTCAATGTTGTGAGCTAAGGTCCAGTACAGAAACTGTAAGTAAATTACTTGTTATAATTAACATATCTACTGCATCTAAATTTGTGCCAGAAACCTTTCCTGTTGTGACTGTTTATTACAAGAAGACACAGGAACCATTCTGGTGTAGCATATTGTTATTGCAAAAACTAACTGATCTATGGAAAATGTTTGATTTATTTTTTATAAATCGCTAATGCTGTAAAAAAAACTAACATTTTCTTTGTGGTTTATTTTCTCTGAAGACAACTTCTTTATCCTGGTCATAGCCTGTCTTGCGTTGGGTGCCGTCCTCCTAATTGTGCTGGTAGTGTGCTGCATTTGCAGGAAAAAGCAACAGACAAAATCCAAAGGAAGTCAGGTAGTACTTAACACACCTGCTGATAAATAATTACATCACTCCCTGGATACCAGTATTTCCTTCTCATGTAAAAATTTTTATTTTGCAGGCAAAGGCAGTAGATGAGAGTGGATTTTGACTAGCTCAACCAGAGCAATTATCAGAAGTGGATTGGGCCAAAGGACTCTGAAAGCTACTGTCGCTGTGTTGGCTTTGCAAACTTCTCCGTTTTTATGGAACAATATGCTATCCAATGCTAATACCTTACTGAGCTGAGAAGTATTAAAACCCTGAAAGTTTTACACACAAATTCTTTTTTTATGTGTCCTGTTTGGCAGAGTAGCAATCAGAATAGTTGTTGGAGTGCCAAGAAGCCCAACAGATTTACTTTCACAAGTGCCTCATAATGGCTAACGCTATAATGATCTGCTTGAAAAAAACTTTATTAGAGACTGCTTTGAGATTATTTCAAATGCAATGGACACGGAGACAGAAACAAAAGAAAAAAAAAGAAGCAAGAAAGAGAGAGAGGTGGGGCAAAAACTTAAAAGGGAGATAATAATAGGATGAAGAGAATAAAAGATAACACCATAGAAGACTGCTTCTACACTTGCAGAAACGTGTATTAACAACGTTATTAAAAAGTACACCGTACTAATGAATGCAGTATGTGTTTAGTGGTTACCGCAGCTCAGTATAGAGTATATCTGTTAACACTTGAATCCTAAACACCTGTGGGTGTACAGTGGCTTGTAAAAGTATTTATACCCCTTGAACATTTCTGCATATTGTCACATTATAACCACAAACATGAATATATTTTATTGGCATTTTATGTGAAAGACCGACACAAAGTAGTATACAATCGGGAAGTGGAAAGAAAATTATACATGATTTCTTTTTTTTTTTTAACAAATAATTACTTCAATTGCAGCAGCAAGTGTTTTTTATTATATGTCTCTACCAGCTTTGCACATCCAGTGACTGAAATTTTGGCCTATTCTTCTTTGCAAACAGCTCAAGCTCAGTCAGATTAGATGGAGAGCGTTTGTGAACAGCAGTTTTCAGAGCTTGTCACAGATTCACAGATTCCATTCCAAGTCTCAAGTCTTTTGCAGACTCTAACTTAAGGTTTTCTTCCAAGATTGCCCTTTATTTGGCTCCATCCATCTTCCCATCAACTCTGACAACCTTCCCTGTCCCTGCTGAAGAGAAACACCCTCAGAGCATGATGGTGCCACCACCATATTTGACAGTGAGAATCCTGTGCTCAGAGTAATGTGCAGTGTTAGTCCTTCGCCACACATATTGTTTAGCATTTTGGCCAAAAAGTTCAATTTTGGTCTCGTCTGACCAAAGCACCTTCTTCCACATGTTTGCTGTGTCTCCAACATGGCTTCTGGCAAACTGCAAATGGGACTTCTTATGGATTTCTTTTAACAGTGGCTTTTTGTTGCCTCTCTTCCATAAAGACCACATTTATGCAGTGCATGACTAATACGTGTCTTGTGGACAGATTCCCCCACCAGAGCTCCGAGTCTCCTGAGTCACCATGGGCCTCTTGGTTGCATCTCTGATCAGGGCTCTCATTGTTCCGCCTGTTAGTTTAGGTGGACGGCCTCATCTTGGTGGGTTTATATCTGTGCCACACTCTTTCCCTTTCTGGATGGATTGATTAAACAGTGCTCCATGAGATGTTCAAAGCTTGGGAAATCTTTTTATAGCCTAGGCCTGCTTTAAACATCTCCACAACGTTATCCCTGACCAATCTGGTGTGTTCCTTCATGATGCTGTTTGCTCCCCAATATTCTCTTATCCAACCTCTGAGGCTTTACAGAGCAGCTGTATTTTTACTGAGATTAGATTACACACAGGTGGACTCTATTTAGTCATGAGCAATCATCAGGCAACTTCTGAAGGCAACTGGTTGCACTCAGAGTAAAGGGGGGTGAATACTTTTGCATACCACACTTTTCAGTTGGTTTTTTGTAAAAAATGTTTTAAATCATGTAAAATTATCTTTCCACTTCACAATTGTATACCACTTTATGTTGGCCTTTCACATAAAATTCCAATGAAAAATATGTGTTTTGTCGTTGTAATGTAAATATGTGGAAAAGTTCAAGGGGTATGAGTACTTTTATAAGCCACTGTATGTGCCAGCGCGCTTATGTATATAAGGTTTCTCCATAAAAGTATTCAATGCCCCTTTAACCCCTTTGGACCCCCTAGGACATGGAGGAATTTCCACACAAATTCAGTTTCAGGAGTCTGTGAGACAGATTGCAGCCCGGTCTGCAATCCTGCTAAGGTCCCAGATGGTGGGTAGAATTGGTAAATACAATAAAAGGCAGAAAAGATTGCTGAAGGGGCCATGCTACCCTTGTTGGACAGCAGTTTGAAAGCAGTGAAACCAGGTCTTTCACTTCCTCTTATGGTAACCCACATATCAGGAAATTGTCTGAGAGCTCAACTCAAACTTGTTTTCTCGCACAACTTTCTTTCTGGTTCATTGAATTGTAACCTGTTTGTCAAATTCATTCAATATTTATTTTTCCCTGTACCTCATATATCTGTTATCTTCCTACTGTAGAGCAGGAATGGTTGTTTCTGCTTTGTAATACAGGTTGAAACAAGAATTATCAGATAAAGAGACACAAAGTGCAACTAGAGCTGATAAACCAAGGAGTTTTCCATCAGAATAGCTATATATAAAAAAGTTTAAAACAACTTCAAGAAGGGTTAAAAACACCAAGCTTTATAGAAATATGTAACAATAACATGTATTTTCAAAATAGATAAAACCACTTCATAATTCCTCTTTGAGGTCTGTCTGAGGCGATGGAGGGAGGAAAGAGTCAGCTCCAAAAGTACAACAAAGCAATGATTAAAACCAAGTTAAAATCAGTATAAGCAGTGGGAGCTCTTGTTTTAATGCCGCCCTGGGCCCTCCCGAACACACCACAAAGCCAGTTATGCAAAAAACTATTTTTGTTATTTAACTTTTCACAACCAAAACTTAATTTGAAATTTGTCATTAAATGGAGGTGCAAACAAACCATTGAATACAGGATCTTGCTGTGAACTATTAGATAACTTTGAGGGCCTTGTGTTAACAAGAGAGAAAGGAGGCCATTCCACCCAAATTAAAAAACACCTTGGACTATAATCTCTGAATTGTGGTTTACTTTGTCACGAAACATTTTCTCGGTCATAGCCTTAGTTGTGGCTGATTGTGCTGTCAGTAAAGTGGTCTTGTTAAATGACTTCCTTGCAACGTTCTATTTTCAATTTGTTTTGGATGTTGTCCGTTCATCAGAAACGTTTTAACGTTAATGTTTTTCTTTGATAAGGATTGTACCAACAAACTGTTGTAAAGACAAAATATCTTCCATTAGCAGTTCTTAAATGAGAAAATGCATTTATTCTTCATAAATTAGCAGTTTTGTATCAATGATGTAATTTCCAAAGAATAAATTATGAGAGTTGAAAACTCTGGCTTTTGTAATGTGTGCAGTTTCACAAGTTTTCTTTTTCCCACACCACATTGAATGGTCAACGGTTGTTGTAAATTCATGCCTTTAGATTAATTTTGGATTTGAAACAGCCAGATAGTCACTGAGAGGAACACGAGAATGAAAGAAAGGGTAAAAAAAGAAGAAATAAATGTCATGTGTGTTGACAGCTTTACTTTGTTTCACTTCTCATTGCAAAACTACCTTGACAAACCTTTCTTTTATCACATAGTGTGACTAACAGAGCTTTAAGTGGGTTTATTTTTAGAACCACAGTTTACTAAATTTTTGGTTGTACTGTTATATGCTGAGTTGTGTTGGGGTAATTTTTGTCTTTTTTGGGGATTTATTTCTGTTCTGTTTCTTCTGTTACCTTTCATTTTGATAACATTTTCATTATTTTATTTTATTTTATTTTATTTTACTTTCTGTCCCCCTGTCCTTATGAGTCTAAGTTGTCCACCCTGCAGGGGATTCTTGGGTCCTCAGTAAAGTGTATATAATAGCTACTGCAAATGGGTCTTTCTTTGATAGTTTTGTGTTACACAACCTGATACAGCACTCTCAAGTGTATTTAAGTTAGATACCATTCAATGCTTTAACAAAATTTTAAATTATATGTTTTAACAAACAGGAAGTCAATAAAGTGATTTAAAGAGTGGTTTATTTTGACTGATTTAATTTGTGTTGGTCAGAACTCCAACAGCAACATTTTGACCTGCAGCTGGAGAAAGGACCATTACAATAATTGATCATACTGTAAAGTATTTACCAATTTTTCTGTGCCCTGTTTCGGACCCCCTTTATTCTGACTATGATTTATTTATAGGGTATATTAGGGTGTTCAAATTGAGGTTTGAGTCCATGATATCACCTTGGTGTTGGCTTGCTCTGTGGTCTTTAGCCCATACAGTCTAGTTGAGATGATTGATTTCCACAACAAATTCTGTCTTTTCTATATTAAGCTGAAGGAAATTCTGGCCCTTCCACTAGTGGACATTTTAGACACACAGGTTCAGTCACTGTATAGGACTATAACTGAGTGATGAAAAAGAAATCAAAGTTGTTAAAAAGTAAAAGGTAAGTGGTGTAGAAATGCCGTGTAGAATAAACGGGGTAACGCAGTTGCTCTGGAAGCAAGACTGACGTTATGAACCCTAATGCAGGCACTCAGACTAGATCAGCATTAAGACTTTGTACTTTTTGAATACAAAATCCAAAATGCTAAAAAACAAACAAACATAACCGAGCAAACATACCTACGCAATATGACAAAGGGAACAAAGTATTGGACTATTAGGAAACACGTGAACGGATGTATTGGGAGGATGAGTTGGCAAATGGAAACAGTTGGGTTGATTACTCATACAGAGCAGATCGTAATGAAATCTAAAAGGACCACCGAGGACATCTTTTGGGAACAACAGGAACTGCACAAACATCTGCAATAGCTTTTTGAAATATTCAGATGGGATCTACAGGTCCTTCTCAAAATATTAGCATATTGTGATAAAGTTCAGTATTTTCCATAATGTAATGATGAAAATTTAACATTCATATATTTTAGATTCATTGCACACTAACTGAAATATTTCAGGTCTTTTATTGTCTTAATACGGATGATTTTGGCATACAGCTCATGAAAACCCAAAATTCCTATCTCACAAAATTAGCATATTTCATCCGACCAATAAAAGAAAAGTGTTTTTAATACAAAAAACGTCAACCTTCAAATAATCATGTACAGTTATGCACTCAATACTTGGTCGGGAATCCTTTTGCAGAAATTACTGCTTCAATGCGGCGTGGCATGGAGGCAATCAGCCTGTGGCACTGCTGAGGTCTTATGGAGGCCCAGGATGCTTCGATAGCGGCCTTTAGCTCATCCAGTGTTGGGTCTTGAGTCTCTCAACGTTCTCTTCACAATATCCCACAGATTCTCTATGGGGTTCAGGTCAGGAGAGTTGGCAGGCCAATTGAGCACAGTGATACCATGGTCAGTAAACCATTTACCAGTGGTTTTGGCACTGTGAGCAGGTGCCAGGTCGTGCTGAAAAATGAAATCTTCATCTCCATAAAGCTTTTCAGCAGATGGAAGCATTAAGTGCTCCAAAATCTCCTGATAGCTAGCTGCATTGACCCTGCCCTTGATAAAACACAGTGGACCAACACCAGCAGCTGACACGGCACCCCAGACCATCACTGACTGTGGGTACTTGACACTGGACTTCTGGCATTTTGGCATTTCCTTCTCCCCAGTCTTCCTCCAGACTCTGGCACCTTGATTTCCGAATGACATGCAGAATTTGCTTTCATCCGAAAAAAGTACTTTGGACCACTGAGCAACAGTCCAGTGCTGCTTCTCTGTAGCCCAGGTCAGGCGCTTCTGCCGCTGTTTCTGGTTCAAAAGTGGCTTGACCTGGGGAATGCGGCACCTGTAACCCATTACCTGCACACGCCTGTGCACTGTGGCTCTGGATGTTTCTACTCCAGACTCAGTCCACTGCTTCCGCAGGTCCCCCAAGGTCTGGAATTGGCCCTTCTCCACAATCTTCCTCAGGGTCCGGTCACCTCTTCTCGTTGTGCAGCGTTTTCTGCCACACTTTTTCCTTCCCACAGACGTCCCACTGAGGTGCCTTGATACAGCACTCTGGGAACAGCCTATTCGTTCAGAAATGTCTTTCTGTGTCTTACCCTCTTGCTTGAGGGTGTCAATAGTGGCCTTCTGGACAGCAGTCAGGTCGGCAGTCTTACCCATGATTGGGGTTTTGAGTGATGAACCAGGCTGGGAGTTTTAAAGGCCTCAGGAATCTTTTGCAGGTGTTTAGAGTTAACTCGTTGATTCAGATGATTAGGTTCATAGCTCGTTTAGAGACCCTTTTAATGATATGCTAATTTTGTGAGATAGAAATTTTGGGTTTTCATGAGCTGTATGCCAAAATCATCCGTATTAAGACAATAAAAGACCTGAAATATTTCAGTTAGTGTGCAATGAATCTAAAATATATGAATGTTAAATTTTCATCATGACATTATGGAAAATAATGAACTTTATCACAATATGCTAATATTTTGAGAAGGACCTGTATTATGTTTTGGGTAGGTAATGTGGTGGCACCATGTTGTGGCTGCCAAACAAGGTTTCACTTTTCTGTGGCACTCACTTAGAGTCAAAAGTAAAAATATTAGGTAACTTGTGATTCTACATGTATCTATGTGTCTCTGCTGGCCCTCTAATGTACTGGTGCTTACTTCCCTCCTGGTGATGGCTGAAATGAGCTTTAGTACCCTTGCAAGTCTCAATAGGATAAGCACGTATTTATATATTACTAACTGAACAATTTACTTATATTTGTTGTAGTTGTTTACCTCTTTTTAATAGATTGGTTAAATTAACTTTATTGTCCCGACATTCTGGGGTAACACATCCCACACATGTCAGTCAAAGCCTTAATGAGAAGAACATTCGTTAATTTTCTACTTACTCCTTGCACGATGGCGGCGGGTCATGCCTATCATCGGATCCCAAATAGGTCCCTGGTTCGTCGCAGAGACGCACAACTATGCATGCACACACTTACTCCTAAGGGGATTTTAGTAATTAACCTAACATACATATTTTTGCTGTGTGGGAAGAAGCCAGCACTTAGTAAATACCCATGCATTTATGGGGGAAACCATCACCCAAAAAGGTCCAAGATGAGATTCAGACCCAGAACCTTCTTGCTGTGAGGCAACAGTGCTACCCTTTGTAGTTTAAGATTAAAAATGTATACAGGGCAAAAATGCTTCATTTTATTTTGAGCCTAGTCAAACTAACGCAAACATCCATTGCTTCAGCAAAACAACCACCTTTATGATGCAACAACTTTGTCTGTGGGCTCAAGGACGTGGGAAACTTGTTTTTCTCAGTACTACCATAGCAAAAAATGTACTATTTCGCTGTGGGGGAAGTGTTCCGTCTTCGGTTGAGAAGTGACCACGCTCTCATCACTTCCCTTTTCATCTCTGCGCCCACGGCTTCTTTTCTCAGCATTACTTACAGGAGCCATTTTACATAACTCAGGGTAGTTTACCTGCACAGAGTAGCGTGGCTGCAGATGTGGAGTTATGAATCCTGCTGTTGGATTGTTGATGGTACTACTGAGAGTATCGCATGGTGAGTTCATCAAGCTGTATATTTTTATTTCACTAAAGAAAAATACAAAAATACAAGTGAGTACATTTAAAGAAACTTGTTCAGCATAACAAGAAATCACTGAGTATGTAGATTTGTAACTGATACTGATGACTATACATGTTTAAACCAATAATTTGGGCTCTTAACTGCCTGTCCAAACTTGCCATTCATCTTTTATTAATGCACCTCAATCATAAATGAAAAACATCATCTGTTGTGCTCCACGTTTACATAAACAGGGTCGTGGAAACTATGGGCTTGCTTTAGCAAACTGATTTCTTACAGATATGCTTCAACTCATTTGTTTTGATTTTGTAGAAACTGAAGCATAAATAATGTTCTTCTTTGAACCTGTTTTTCCAAATTTGCAGCAGTGGAAACCTACTGTGATGGCAGGCAGGATGGAGCTCAGTGTTATGGAGCTTTAGGAGGAACTGTGGCCCTCCAGCTAATGAATAATGCCTCAGAAATACCCAGATACAACTGGAGGAAGGAAGCATCAATGGCAAATGAGTCAACGCAAATTATTCTTCGTGGCAGAGAAAATAAACTTCAGTCCAATACCATGAGCAACAGATCAGTCTTTATTCCTGGTAATGGGACATTCAAGATCAATAATCTGAGCAGAACTGACAGTTGTAAATTTACTCTTGAGATTTTTGATTCTGGTGGAAAAAAAACAGGAAGTCAGACTCTACAGCTGTTGGTTCAAGGTATTTGTTTTTTTATTCAACCACATTTCATCCTGGTAATGATGATAGATCATAATATAACATTATCTAGAGCATCCAATATTCGGAGAAACTTTAGATGCTTTATAAAGAGACTGTGAAAACATTTTATCCCCATTCTAATTTCAGTGATTGTATCTGTATGTGTCTCTCTCAGCTCCCGTGTCATCTGTGCATATGATCTCAGAGTGTGTGTCCCAGGAACTGATAAAAGTATCCTGCATCTTTGAGGTTGGGGACAGTCCTCAGTACAACTGGAATCTGACTGGAGACAAAACAAGAGACATTGACGTCCTTTACAGAAATACTGAGAATAGCATCATTGTTCTAAGACAAAACATCTCAGGAAACCTGGTCTGCTCGGTTAGGAATCACATCAGCCAGGTCTCCAAAGAAGAGACGATATCTGTATGTAAAGGTGAGTTTATGTATATATACTTCCTCCCACAGTCCCTCAGTCAAAAACCCCCTTGTTGCCGTTAAGTATGAAAATGCATATATGTATAATGGCATGCTCTTGGTAGGTGGAGAGTACCGTTCTTTACTATAAAAAGCAGACATGCCTTTAAAACTGGACGTGGTCATGACTTCTTCCTCCCGCACCCCTAACAGATGCACATAGACAAAGTAAGTCACACACACTACCGGTCAAACGTTTTAGTACACCTTTCTCATTTAATGGTTTTCTTTATGTTTATGACTAGTAACATCATAAGTGGATTCTCACTGAAAGCATCAAAACAGCAAATGAACACATATGCAATTATGTAGCAAACAAAAAATTGTAAAATAACTTTAAATATGTTTTATATTTGAGAACGCCCTTTGTTGTGATGACTGAAATATTTACATTTGGCTGTCTCTCAACAAACCTCTAGGAATTTCTTTCAAAACTCTTTGGAAAACCTTTTCAGTATATCACCTCATGAAGCTCATGGAGAGAACGCTAAGAGAGCAAAGTAGTAATCAAAGCAAAGGGTGGCTATTTTGTAAAAATCTAAAATCTAAAAATGTTTAGAGTTATTTTACACTTTTTGTTTACCACATAATTCCATGTGTACTCAATCATAGTTTTGTTGTCTCTAGAGAGACTCTACAATTTAAATAGTCATGAAAACAAAGAGACCCATCAAGTGAGAAAGGCTTTTCACCGGTAGTGTGTATAAAGGTCGTCTTTATGTTTTATCAAGAGCAACACACATTCAAAGTTACACAGGACATGAAGACTGACTGTTTAGCTTGTCTTACATACAAACTTATCAGATAAAAGTTCAAAGAAGACTCAGACCAAAATCATGAATTGTTGAATTGGCATGCAAAAATAATATAAACTATGTAATAGATGGGCCATGCAAAAGTATTCATGTCCCTTAAATTATTTTTACATTCTGTCATATTTATCTACAAATTTCAGAGTATTTCATTAGGAATTTATGTGATGGACCAAAACAAATCTGCACACATAATGGGTTAAGTGAAAAGAAATAGTACATGGTTTTCAAAATTTTTTTTCAAATGAAAATCCAAACGTGTTTTTGTAATCAATACTTTGTGGCACCACATTAACCCTGCAATAACAGCTTCAATTCTTTTGACATATGTCTTCACCAGTTTAGGCTTTGAATTTGTTGCAAATTTCTCAGTACAAAATAGCTTAAGCTCAGACAGACTGGACAGAGAGTGTCTGCGAATATCAATTTCAGGTTTTCCCACAGATGCTCAATTTTATTATTGAATTCAGTTAAAATCCTTCTGCTGATCCAAAACGTTGCATGGAGAGTTTTAAAGTTCTAAAGTTTTTAGCTTCTCTTCATTGGCTCCCTGCTAAATCCAGAGTATATTTTAAAATTCTCCTTTTCACATATGACTTGATGCAATCTGCTGAGTTTCCTTAGACAGAAAAACATTTTAATCAGTTTGAATAAATAACTGAATCTGACTGCACTGTTCAATGGTTAGGTTTGCTTGGAATGTATGAACCTGACTTGAAATCTGTATGATTCCTCCCTCCCTGTTGGATGGAGTAAGGGGGAGTCAGGTTTAGCCTAAAACGGCTCGGTTATGGTTGAGGTGCAAACACACCCTCTTTTCTGCTACCTGTGTGACCCCTTCTCTTTTCCAATGGTTATAATCTGTCTGACAGAGAGGTACCCCTGGTGATGGCTGAAATGAGCTTTAGTACCCTTGCAAGTCTCAATAGGATTGTGGTTTTTAGTACAACAATGGCCACCAGTGAGCTCTAGCTGGACAAACGTTATCAGTTTATTATTTTACTTAGTACCCCTACATATAGCCCATTCTAAAACGGCCAAACTCTAACACTCAGTAGTTTATTCTAACCTGCCAAACAACCCCACACCTTTCCAAACCCTTTGTAAAGTGCCTTCAGACGGCATGTGTTGTGAATTGGGACTATATAAATAAAACTGAATATAAATCCCTTAATAATCAAGCACCTTCATAAACAAGAGATCTGATTGTTTCATATGTTCCCAACATAGTCCTTAGACGTCAGACTGCAGGATTACTGGCGGTTCATAGAATTTCTAAAAGTAGAATAGGAGGCAAATCTTTTAGTTATTAGGCTCCTCTCCTGTGGAACTAGCTCCCAGTTTTTGTTAGTGAGGCAGAAACCCTGTGTATTTTTAAAACCAGTCTTAAAACTTTCTGTTTTAATCAAGCTTACAGTTATAGTGGCTTAGGTTAGTTAAGCTGTTCCTTTAGTTATGCTGCTTTAGGCTAAGCTTGCTCTGTTTTTTACTTCATAGAAGTTACACCTGGGCCGGTAGCTGTGACTACTTCCTGGAGGGTACCATCGGCTAAGCCTTCATGTTGTCTTTCTTTAGAGGATACACTTGACCCGGTCTTTCTGTTTTTAACTCTGTCTCTTTCTGCGACTAATTGTGTGTATTGTTTCTTTTACCACCGATTTTACAACTAGCTCAGAGCTTATCTGTTAAGCTGTGTTTTTCTTTTAGATAAATCAACAAAGAGAGCTCCTCCTGTCATTAGTTAGTTCCATTTTCTTTAATTTATAAAGTACTCCTGCACCAGTACTTATGTGTTTTTTGTGTATTTACTCCATCTTCCTGAACCCCCTTTAGTCGGTGCAGATGGCCGCCCATACTGAGCCAAGTTTTTAGTTTTCTTCCTGTCTTGCGTTCCACTGAAAATGAGTATCCCCACAGCATGATGCTGCCACCTCCATATTTCACTGTGGGGGAAATATGTGTAAGGTGCATTGTGATTTTTCTGCCGTAGCATGTATGTAGGCAAAAAAGTTGAATTTCAGTCTCATTTGACCAAAGCACTTTGTTCCACATGTCTGCAGTGTCCCCTTTATGGCTTTTTGGTCTTTTCAGCAGTGATTCTCATTTTCAGATGAATGATAAAATAAGCAGGGCTCAATGAGATGTCTGAAGCTCTGGACACAGTTTTATTGCAAGCTTTGAGCATCTAATGTATTTAGAGAATCTATAGAGAATTTTCAGTCAAAATTAAATAAATAAATACTGCTATTGATAAGTTATTAATAAATATTCCATGAAATAAATAATTATCCCCATGAAATAAAACAAAAATAATTACGTTAAAATAAATTTTCATCTTATTTTATTTAATTCATTTCAAGAATTATTTAATTTACTGAAAGATTTATTTAATTTACTTAAAGGTTTTTTATTTATTTATTTCATAATGCAGTTTTATTTTGTGACACTTTTATTTTTTAAAGCTACTTTACGTATTTCAGTGACTTTTAACCCAGTTTTTCATTTTAAGCTCTTTTTATTTCATGTTCTTATATTCAAATGAGGCAGGTATTGGCATCCTCGCGGAATCCCCTGGCTCCCTCCGGCATGCTGGCACTGGCGGCAGCAGCTCCGGTGGCACCTCCACCCAATTCCGCCGGCCGCAGCCACGAACTGAGTTTGGCCCTGCTGTTCCAGCGCCGCCCCACAGATAAAACTCCGCCCCCTCATTTGAATATAAGAACATGAAATAAAAAGAGCTTAAAATGAAAAACAGGGTTAAAAGTCACTGAAATACGTAAAGTAGCTTTACAAAATAAAAGTGTCACAAAATAAAACTGCATTATGAAATAAATAAATAAAAATCTTTAAGTGAATTAAATAAATCTTGAAATGAATTAAATAAAATAAGATAAAAAAATTATTTCAACATAATTATTTAGTTTTATTTCATGGGGATATTCATTTATTTCATGGGATATTTATTAATGATTTATCAATAGCAGTATTAGTTAATTTATTTAATTTTGAATAAAACGGCTCTGCATACTAATGGAGCATCGAGCCATTTCTTTAGAGTTTTCCACATCTTAATCTGTGTGCTGGCTGGCATGTTCCTTAATGGTCTTCTAAAAAACCGCAACCTTTACAGAACTGCTATATACGCTGAATTTAAACTACACACAGGTGGACTCTAATTACATCTTGATGACCATTAAAAGCATTGGATTATACTCGATTTTATTTAGGAGCTTCACATTAAAGGGGACTGAATACAAATGCCACGCTTTTTATATTTTTATTTTTAAAAACCTTTGAAAACCATGTATCTTTCTTCTTTAACTTCATAAGAATACCCTTCTTTGTGTTGAAATGCCACTGAAACACCACTGAAATGCAATGACGTAAAGTGATAACATGTGGAAAGGTTCGGGGGTATGGATACTTCTGTAAGACAATGTATGTAAATGCGGAAACAATCTGGTTTAGTGAGATTGCTAAAACACTGTAGTTTTATTCTTAATGTGGGTTGTATTCAAAGGTCGCGATTGAGTGGCAGAAAAAATGGAAGGTTAATGAAAAACCCTTAGCCACACTGTTAGTAGGAACGTAACAGGGCTATGTCTTCTACAATAGACTTTCTATCAATCGAATAAAGCCTTGCTGCTGTCTTATACATAAATCCAACCGAGTATATACAGCTCATAATGCTGCCTTTTAAATAGGGACGAACAAAATGTAAACTCAGATTCCATCATTTAGCACTTTTCTCCCTCAACTGAAAACAAAATAGAGACACTTTCTAGTGACAACACTGGTCAGCAACTAAGGCTGTCTTAAAGAATTCACATCACATCAACTTTGATATGTTGATGTGATGTGATAGAGTGCCTACAGCGCCTTGAGTGCCTTGTTGCTGAAAAGTGCTATATAAATAAACTTGACTTGACTTGATATTTACTTGAAAATATAAATCACCTTTTTGTGCATTTGGATGAATTTGTCAATGATCTCAAAATACATTTAATATGGTTGGTGCCTTCAAATTCTATGTTTTAGTGCTTTTGCTCAGGTTTAGTTCATGCAGGGTTAGACTTTCAAACCCTTTCTATGCTGCAGGACCTGACTCAGTTAACAATGTAAAACGACAAAATGCTGTATTTTCATTTAAAAAGCTGTTTTTATTTACATTTAATTAAAGATTGCATGTCAAAAATTATTTATGGTCTTCTTATAATTGCTGACCAGCTTTTTGCATACTTTCACTGGTATTTTGAATATTTACGAGGTCTTTGGTGATGAACTTGAAGTATTTTTGGTTGGAAAGCTTCCCTGCCACCATCTTAATCCTTAGCTCCCTCTACAGACTATTTATCAGATTCAAGTCGGGATTCTGGCTTTATCATTTTAAAATGTTAATGTTACTTCCAGTCAAATGTCACAGGTTGGAATTGAAAGATTCCCCGTTTATTATCTGTAGCTTTAAGCTGGCATAGGGCAAATTTTGATGGGTTGCCACATTTATTTAATAATTTTTAAGAATACCTTTCTGTTTAAAACCACTCATTCATACACCTAAGGGCAATTTAGAGTTACCAATTAACCTAACAGGCATGTCTTTGTACTATGGAATAAGCGGTAAAAAATGACTGACTGACTGACCTTTCTGTTTATGGTCTTAGTTTCCTTTTTTTGAATATCTATCACACTTTTTGTAACATCCTCAACCACAATCACATATTTGTGTCAAAGAGTTGCAGTAACTTAAAATCTTCTTCAACAGACATATCAAGTCATCTGAATTTTGATATATAGGTTCTTAAAAATATGTACTTATTTGGTTATTTAAAAAACTCTGTGATTAAGTTTTTCTATTAAAGCATAACTAAACAAAACTAAAAAAAATTTATTAGGGTTTTTTTTTTTTTGGTTTTCTGTTGCAAGGTCATTGGCAACCACCTCCTCTAAACTGTCTTGAAGCACCCCTGAATTTCTAACAACCTTTTTAAACAATCTTTTTTTCAATTTTGTTTATCATCTGCACATTGCCGAGGTTTTGTTGATACAATATTTTTTGAATTTACACCTCTTGCAATTTTCAGTGTTGCTTAAGGTTTCTAATCACTGACAGCTATGTCCTCTGCATGTCGTCAATGACCTGACAACTACACGCAGATGACTCCTGTTGGATAAAAACCTTCATATAATTAGCTGATCAAATTATCTATCTGAATTCATGCCATTGTTTAAGTAATAAGTTTATTGAAGAAAAATAATCATCAAGATCATTAAGATTTATTCTATAAAATAAATGAATGAATGAATGAATGGAATAAAATTAACCCGTGGGTTAACTCAGGGGCTATGAATATCTTAAAGCCCTCAATGTAAGTGATTATCACAAAGTGGGCTTAGTTCTAGTAGTTCCTGATACCTTCGCTGCATTCTAATATTTTCACAGTATAACAACACTGAGATCATAAAACATCTCAAAATAAATCTTCAAAAAACTGGGTTTATGTAGATGTATGTATAAACATAGATGTTTCTAATGGATTGCTTTAGAATTAAGTTTGTGGACCCTTAGGCTTAATCTTTTATTTTGTTTTCAAGTTATGTGTTTAAATTTGCAGATGAGGAAGCTCATTGCAACAGCAGAGAAGATGGAGCTAGGTGTTATGGAGCTTTGGGAGGAACTGTGATCATCCAGCTGATGAACAACACCTCAGACACACCCAGATATAAATGGAAACATAAAACATCGACAATCATATGGGGCAGAAGGAACATTTATTTTCCAAATACCCTTAAGGGCAGATATCTCTTTTTTCCCAAGTATGGTACATTCAGTATCATGAATCTCAACAGAGCTGACAGTGGTGAATATACTCTAGAAACCTTTGATTCAGATGGACGGAAAACAGAAAAGAGGTCTCTTCAGCTGATTGTTGAAGGTAAATGATTTAATTCGTACTGGAGCAAGATTTAACATTAATATACCTCAATCTAACATTGAAGTAATTTTCATAGCCTATACCATGTTGAGCACAATTATATCCTTCTTGTGCAAACCTGTGAAAGTTTCTAGAAAGATATAAAATGCTTCTCTTTCAGCTCCCGTGTCCTCTGTCCAGCTGATCCCTGAGTGTTTGTCCCAGGGACAGATGAAGGTGTCCTGTCTCTCAGAGGGAGGGGACTATCCTCAGTACAACTGGACTCTGGATGGACACACACTGACAGGGTCTGAGCTCTTCTCAGGAAACAATGAGACTAATGTCATTGTTCTGAAACAGAATATCTCAGGACGCCTGGTTTGCTCAGTCTGGAATCGGTTCAGTTCTCTCTTGATAGAGAAGACCATATCTACATGTGGTGAGTGACAAGATTAAACAATAAAAAATGCTTCTTGACTATTTCGAAAGGAGCATGGTCATGATCATGCATCGTTTTGGCTTCTCCTAGGGTTCATATTTATTAACTGCACTTTCAACGGGACACAGATATCTGGATGGGTGGTTGCAGAAAATAACATCTTTTGTGTTGAACCAGCAGCAGTAGCAAATGATGTTGTAGGTAAGACAGTTGCATGTTGCCTCCATTTATTATACCTTTCCCAATTAAACAGTGATTGTAAAGATCTGTGATTACTGATCTTTTATCTCTCAAACAGACTTGTTGACTGTAATGGGCAGTGTACTCTCAGTATCGGGTTTTCTCTTAGCTGTCGGGACAGGATTCATCTGTGCTCAGAAGATAAAACATACTTACAAAGGTACTAACCTGATTTTTTACTCACTGCTTTTTTAATTTGTATTTCTTGTTGAGTTGAAAAACCATACCTTGCAGTCAGTAAGCTTACATATGCCATGCCTTTTTGCAGAGGAGAAAGACGGCATTGAACCGGTCTACATTGAGATCAACGTTGTGCCGCAGCAGGAGAGCCAGATGGAGGACATTGTGGAAGAAGTGGAGTACAAACAAGTGAGGTTTAAAGAGCTTCCTCAACAGTCCGAGCAAGCTGCAGAAGAGCCAGTCTATGCACAAGTCCACAAAGTTAGGTGACTTGTGTTACTGCAGCTATCTCTACAAAGACTCCACTACTGAAGTCAGGCAGACGGATGAAGCAAGGATGCCAGAATGTCTCAAACTCTCATTTAATGGGGTTTGTTTTTCAAAACACAGTCAACGTTAATGCTTGTTTTGTTTGTCTCTACCTTTGGGGTCTACCCAAGCGATAACTTGGCATCATAGTATCCAGTATTATAAGTGTAATCAGTGCCTGACGAAGTTGTAGAGGAAGCAGGTGTGGTGGTGTTGTTTTGCAACACTCAAACTCCTTTAAAAACATCTTCTGGAATAGATGCAAGCAATAATTAACCCCACTTTATTGATTTGCATCATTCAAAGGTAATTACTGGGAAGACTTTCAGAGTATGCACCTGGGATCATGGAAATTAAAAGGATGATGCAAGGAGTTTGTAGCATTTACCTGAGCAATATGCTTGAGATAGAATATGTGTGAGAGATTTCTTCTATACGGTCTCCAAATGCATTCCAGGCATTAGATACAAGAACAATTGTGTGCTGCCCCTAAACAGATATTATCTATACCAGGTTGTGCTGAACCATTTATCTCTATCAGTTGAACATGGAACGATCATCCAGTGGCTCAGCTCCCTTTTTACACACAACCAGTGCTGGTGCTGTCTTTGCTTTGTATCAATGGGTCACAAGTGTAATGTTGATGGAAGTTGACTCCCTAATCCATGTTGGGACCTTTCAGCTGATTGCGAGACGTAAAGAACGCATATAGATCACAGTCCGAGGAGCTGGTCTAAAAAGAGCTGACGTTAAACATCGCGGGATGATGAATTCCAGGTACTTTAGAGTGAAAATGGGTTCCTGAACATCAAAACGGATTTGCTTTAAGCAAATTATCAGTTGCAAGGTTCTGTCTCTGTAGTTTCATTTATTCAGATCTGTTCCTTTAAGCGATAAGATTTTCTACTGTCATGCAGCTCATATTGTATTAGAGGTGTCAAAAGTATGTTTCAAGTCTTGATCTAAACAAATTCAAGTACAGGTTAAAAACATCGACAGTAAAATCATTGACATCAATCAGTCTGGGAATGGTTGCAGACACATTTAAAAGACTTTGGAACTTCCATGAAATAATGGTGAGAGCCATTAGCCACAAATGCAGAAAACATGAAGCAGTGATGAGCCTTCCCAGGAGTGTTCATTGACGACACATATAGGGTGTCACAAAACAACCTAGAACAAACTGGAGGTCTCATCTGGGTCATTTAAGGTCAGTGTTTGTGATTTAACAATAAGAAAGAGGCTGAGCAAAAATGGACATCATGGGGAGCTCCAAGGCAAAAACCACTACCGACCAAAAGGGCCCGTGTCACATTTCACACTAAACATCTTGGTGACATGAAGACTTTTAGGAATATATTCTGTTGACTGTGAAATACAGTGGTGGTAGCTTGATGGTCTTGGGCTGTTTTTCTTCAGTTGCATCAGTTCTGCTCTCTAGCAAAAATTCCTGAAGGAGAATTGTAGCCATTATCTTGTGGCCTTAAGCTCAAGTGCATGTGGGTTATGCAGGGAGATGATTATCTGAAACACACCAGAATGGATCTGAAAAAAAAAAAAACACAATTAAGCTTTTAGAGTGGCCTAGTCCAAGTATGGATGTTGATTCGACTGAGCTGCATGACTTAAACTCCAATGTGTCTGAACTAAAGCAAATCAGCAAATAAATCAGAGTGGGCTAAAATTCCTCCACAGTGATGTATAAACTCATTGCCATCAGTCGCAAATACCGGATGGCAGCTCCAAGGTTGGCACAGCCACCTATTAGGTTTAGGGGGCAATTACATTTTTACACAGGGACAGGTTGTTTTGGATGGCAGTTTGTCTTAATAAGGGGAATCATACAAAACTACATTTTGTGATTATTACGGCTATCTTTGTCAGATAGGATAGTTTGTTTGAGGATATGAAACATTTATGTGTGAGAAAACAGCAAAAACAGAACTGCCCTGTATCCCTTTGTATAATTTGAATTAAACATTTTGTTACTGATCTGCCTCTTTGTCTTATTTCAAGTAATATTTTATTAAAGACATTTCTGTTTGTTACCAACATATTATATTCCAATTATAATTCCGTGTGGTGGGGTTTCCTATCCAGTGATCGTTTTATGTTTTTATTTTGTTCCTGTTCTAAGTAGGTCTAACACACACAAGGGTCTATAATTACTTGAAGCTCAGTGGTGCCTAGATAAGGATATCCAGGCCTCAGATTTATTAGCATACACATAACATAGCAAACTATTGCATGTGAAACAAGGAAAACATGCCATTATGACCCAAAATAAGACCTCAAATAGGAGTGAAAGTTTGTGACAGTTACACCTTTAGAGCAAGAGAAATGGATCTAAAGAGGTGGACAAGATTTTTTGCTCCAAAGCACAGGTAGCTCAGTTCTTAATTTTGGATGTAATCTCTTGACTTCTTCTTTAGCCCTAAGTCTGAGAACTCTCCTCATCTGTCTCCTTTCACTGGGTGATGTTAACTAAAACCTTGGGATCTTGATGCTATGAGGTGGCTCATCGTCCTGAACGTAAAGCTACTTTGTCACTAATGTTTTTTTAAAGAAGCATCATTATTTGCTGATGGTGTGCATGCTCTCAGCTTATATGTTGACTTGACTTGTTATTAATAAAGACAAAGTGATCCTAGACAGTCAGAGTCAAGTTGTGGTTATTTTATATTTTAACTGGCTAAAAGAAAAACTCTTGTTAGCCAGTTAAAAACTATCGGCAGACACATTCTATGACAAGCTGGCCCCAGGCTTTTTGAAATTTGTGAAATATTCTTTGCTCATTTCATTCAATTGTTTTATTTTTTATTTTCTAAACGGCCTATAAAGAGCAGCCCTTGGAATGAGCCCTCGTAGCTGCACTGTAAAGCCGCGCAAGCATCTGGTCAGTGCCACTGATTTGCCTTTTGTACCCCTGCACCAAATGTGTCAGTTTTAAAAATTAAATAGAGCTTTTGTTATATTTAAAACGCAAACATTCCTGAAAAAGTATTCAGCAGTTGAACAGTTTAAACTTTTAGTAGTGGTAAACGAATTATATAAATGGTAAAGTGTCTGAAAAAGAAATCTTGAAGTTTTCTTTTCAGGAATGTTAATGCATTGCAGCCTAGATAAACTTATTTAACATGGAAAGACCTGAAAATATCCCAAAAAGCATGTTCTTTCCTTTTTATTTCTTTCTCTTCTTTTCCTTCGTAACCCCCCAGCAAAAGCCCTGAAGAGCCAGGGGCCCAGGCCCAGCCAAGCAGCCACTGTGAGTAAGCTGGCACACACTAAAGCACCCAGGCCAGGACAGCGAGAACCACCAACACACCAACGGGCAGAGACACCAGCCTCCGGCAGGGAGTGTGTTGGGGAGCAAATAGCCCCCCCCCCCCCATTTGATGGGGAGCCTAAGTTGATCTAGGGGAGGTAGCAGCCTAAGAACCAACCTGACACACATTCCCACACTCATACGTACACATAAAAACACTCACACCCAACATACAGAGACACAACATACAGTCACTGACTCCATACAGTCACTCGCACTAGCCATACATACTTGATTCTCCCAGGTCCAGGTACCAATAGCCCAAAGAGGCAACCAGTCCCTGGACCAGACCAGAGCAGAGCAGAGCAGACACCACCAATCACCGTACTCACAACGGGCCCGACCCCACAACAAGACAGGACAAACTCACCCGGCAAGCAGTCCCCGGCCGGTGGCACGCACCTGGGTCCGACAGCCCCCACCATGCCCCTGCAACTACACAAATACACCTCATCCCCACCTGCAACGACAGGTCAGGGAGAAACACCTACCAGCTCAGCTTTACCGTCAATGCTCAGCCGATCCAAATGCCGGTGACCACACATCCACACATGCCCAATCACCCGACAAACAGCCCCAGTCCGTCCGTCCGTGAGAGCAAAACAAAATAAATGTACTAATTCATTTATAAAGTATACATGCAACCGGGCTGACCAACCACCCCACGCCAAGCAGAACACGCCAGCCGCCTCAGTGCAGGTACAAGACGCACTCCACCACCCCACCCACCCAACTGCAACTGAAGCCCGGTGCAAGAAACATGTTCTTTTGTTTCTGTCGATTCTTGGTTTGAGAAAAATACAAATGTCATTCCTGACTGTACAATACGTCTCTTTAGAAAGCTAAGTATCTTATATGTATTCAACTTAAGATGTGTTTAGCCTAGACAAAGAGTTCACTTTGAGTGACAGGAAATCAAAGTCATTACAAGAAATTAAAAGGTTAAAGACTCAATATAATCTGCTTGGTTTCCTTAAATAGAAAACCAGTTTGAATAATAAACGAAATTAACTGCATTGTTTGATGACTAGTATCAGTTGGAATGTATGTACTTGACTTGAAATCTGTCTGTATGATTCAGCTGAATTGACTTTGTAAAGTGCCTTGAGACATGTGTCGTGATGTGGTGCTGTATCAATAAACCGAACTGAAATGAATTGAATTCAATGACCAAAGGTTGGTTAAAGCTACACCTTCATTATGCAATAGTCACACCAACTGCACGTCCTTCAATATAAATGTACAAGCTTTTAACTCTGAGAAACACAAACAAAATTGCATAACTATAAATAAAGAAAACTCTTAAAAGAAGAAAACAGCTTTGACATTTTTTCCCCTTTTTGTATATCTCTGGATAATTACATGTTTTTTACATCAAACATGTAGATCTGAGGAGCAAAAGTAAGTTTCTCAGTTATGTTAAAAACTAAAAGTAGTTAAAAGAAACATCAAAAAGGCATTTCAAGATTTGTTGTGTAAAAGCCTTTGCTGCAAGAGTTTAAATACCCTGCACTTTGGTTGAATACATTTAAAGTAGAAAACCCTAAAGAATTCAAATTAATATTTATTAGTAACTTTAATGTTCCTATGTCTTTATAACTGAGATGGGTGGTCATAGAACCCTATACCGGTTCCATCTGGTGGTTAATTTAAGGAATGAGCAGATCTGTGTGTTTCAAGCAACATCCTGTTCTACAGGATGTTCAGCACCCGGTCTCTGTCAGGCTGATGCTGAGAAACTAAACCACATCAGAAGCTCCTACATCAAGTATAATAAGAACAGGTTTTACTGTTAAATGTTAAAAGCTCAGTTAGTTCCTAATCCCTAAGTGTTGTTAAAATAAAATATAATATAAATACAACTGCAAGAGATTGCATACTTTTGCTCTAGCTCTTTTACATATTTACATGGCAATTAGGTTTAAGTCTGAAGGAAACTTGATCATTTTTACCAACACACATGGTGCTGTCTCACCACAGAAAGATTTCCATTTTCAATTTCATTTGAGTTGACCTTTATGTGGAGTGTTTGTTTCTTCATTTTTTCTGGCTAATCTTGTCTCTCTTAACAGTCCAAAAAAAGCATGTGTGTTGGGTTAACTGGGGGTTCTAAGCAGATCTGTGGGGTCAAATCTACAAGACAGTAGGAGTCCTACAAGACAGAAAAATAAAAGACTTAAAGGAAGAAAAACATCCAGGATGAAAATCTACCTGCTGCCATGCAAACTAGTGCATTAGTAACATTTGCTTAGGTGAAAGAACCATGTTTAAATTTTAATGTCATTTTCTTCTCATAGATGTGTTACTTTACTGCTGCTGTAAAGAAGAGAAGCTTTTGTTAGAGCACATTTCTGTTTTTGGTTAAAAACCCATCACTTCCCTTTTCACCTTTGCACAGCAGCATTTTCTTCTCAGACTGATCAAATCAACAGACATTTTGCAATAATCAGTGTCGAACAATGGTGGCTGGTAGATGCTCTGAAGTCATAGAAGCTGTTGTGGGAATGTTGGTGTTGCTACTGGGTGAATCCCCGGGTGAGCTGATGTTTTATTCGTGCTGAATTTGTTGGTTTGATGTCGTGTTTACATAAAAAACTTTCAGGAAAAGCCGACTTTAAGTGACTGTCAGGTTTTCTAACAAAACCTGCAGTTTAGTTTTTACCCTAACTTAACGACATGTTTTGACTGTAATAAAGTAAAAACATTATTTCAGTTAAACTCAGTCGGTTGCCTTTCTTGAAGAAACTAGTTTTAAATGAAAACAACAACCAATAGCTAATGTGGAAGGGGTTGTAAAAGTGATATATTTCTTTATAAATGTCAAATAAACTAAAAACAAGTTATATTTCTAACAGAAAAGAGGATATGGAGAAACAAACAAAATAACAGAATAAAACCTGTCTTATTATACAGTATCCTTTGCAGCAGTGGAAACGTACTGTTATGGCAGACAGGATGGACCTCAGTGCTATGGAGTTCTTGGAGGTACTGTGTTGATCAAGCTGATGGACAACTCCTCAGAAATACCCATATTCAACTTGAAAAAGGATCACAAGGGTTGGTGTCCGAAAGAATAACATCCTACCTAATGCCATGAATAGCAGTTCTGTTTTAATCTTGAGTAATGGAGCAATCAGAATCAGCAACCTGAGCTGAACCAACAGTGGTGAATATACTCTGGAGGTCTTTGATTCCGAGGGACGCAATAAAGGACAGAGGACTCTTCAGTTGTTTGTTCAAGGTGAATGGTTTATAAACTGTTAAATTATGTTAATAGATCCTGATTCTGCTTTTACAATTTTCAATCTGTGATACATTTAACTGAGATGTGTGTTTTAATCTTTGATGGATTATTACAAATTAAATATTATCTCAAGTCCCATGTTTCTCTTTTAGCTCATCTGCCCTCTGTCCAGCTTGTCTCTGTGTGTTTGTTTCAGGGACAGATTAAGACGGACAATGAGAATGATTACTATGATCACTACAAACTGATTTATGTGTGTTTGTTTTCAATCAGGCTTTATCTTCATTCACTGTACGGCCATCTAAAGAACATAACACTCCATGTGTTGAACCAACAGCAGTCTCTACACAAAATATTATGTGTAAGGAGACATAATTAAAGAAGTGCACCACTGTTGGCACACTCTCCTGTCAAACTGTGATCTTAAGCATTAATCAACATTAGTACATTTGTATTTTTGTTAACTGCAGAGGATTAATTGTTTTGACATTCCCTTCCTCTCCTTGGTTGCATAAAATCAGATAAAGGGTTTGCTGTCAAAGCAGAAATGTTGCTGATTCTGGTTGTTGGACTCATAGGGCTTCTATGTATTGTGGCTATGGCTATAACATTAATCTGTGCCAAGAGAAAAAAACATGATGAAGGTATTATTATTTGTTGTCATCTATCCATTTATTTATTTTCATATGTTCCTGGACATGTTCCTGTGAATATATACCCACCTTGTGTCACTGCTCCTTTTGTCCTATTCTCTTGCAGTGGAAGTAGATGATCAGGAACTGTCCTACACTGATGTCAGTGTTGTGCAACAGAGGAGGCGAAGTGGAGCAAAGTGCAGAGGCAGAAGTGGAGTACAATAGAGTAAAGATGTCAGAACTGCCAGCCACCGGATCCGGCAGCAGATGATGTTGTGTATGCACAAATTTGTAAAGAGAATTGATTTTATGGATTTCATGGAAGATGGATTCATGAAGGCTGCCTAGTCCAGGCACTACAGATGTCAGATATTGGGAGTATGTGAAGCATAGATGCCTAAAGATCTTTTGCAAACAATTGATGACATTTATTGAACTGTTAATGTACTGTAAATACTTGTTTTTCTCTACTTTCAGCACATGGTATCAAAATATCCAACCCAAAGTGTACAGTCATGGCGTCAAGATGTTGGCCAATGCTTTTGTTTGTTCATGTATTTTCATCTTGAGAATAACACCAGATGTCAGTCATTTTCTACCACTTATTCCATAGTGGGTCACGGGGGAGCTGGTGCCTATCTTCAGCAGTCTATGGGCGAGAGGCGGGGTACACCCTGGACAGGTCGCCAGTCCATCGCAGGGCAACACACAAACAACCATGCACACACCTAATGGAAATTTAGAGTCACCAATTAACCTAACAGGCATGTCTTTGGACTGTGGGAGGAAGCCGGAGTACCCGGTGAGAACCCACGCATGCACAGGGAGAACATGCAAACTCCATGCAGAAAGACCCCAGGCTGGGAATCAAACCCAGGACCTTCTTGCTGCAAGGCAACAGTGCTACCAACTGTGCCACCGTGCAGCCATAACACCAGATGTCTACAATCTAATTAATCACTTGTGCTGAGATTTTGTTGCAAAACACACCAACCCTGAAAGAAATAATGATAGTCTCAGACTAGAAGTAAAGGACCAGTGCACATGCTATTTAACTCAGTTGAATTTTTATTGCAACATATCTTCAAAAGAATAGTTTTAGGGTACAAGTTTTAAACCACTTGATAATGGTCAACAAATAATTTAAGCTTAAAAACTTAAAGAGTGATGGAACCAGTTCTCCCTTCATAAATAACTGAAATACTGACTGAAGATTTAAATGCATTTTTAGACATTTCTTTTTAGCAACCGGTTGCAAAGACATGATGTTTCCAGTTTGTTTAGCAGAATCTAAAATATATAGATATAAAATAGTAGTTTTAGTGCCAGGAAGGTACCAAAGAGTGATAAGCAGGTATTATGCTGCCACTTATTTTTTTAAATGTCAAGCTAATGTATGCAAAGTGGACCTAAATTTAGGTTGATGTTAGAAAGAAAACTTTAAATAAACTTTTCAAAGCATTAAAACGGTTGCTTATGGCTTCCTTACAAGATTGTAAGTCTTGGATACTAAAAGCAGCATGTAAATATAAGAGAGGTATATTAAGACTACACACAGCAAACTCAAGCTTAATTGAGACAAACGACCAGATCATACTGAGAAGAACATGAAAAACATTATCTTTGTGAGGAAAACTGTTCATGACACGTTTTTTTGTTTTGCCACTAATGGTTCGGAGCAAAAGCTCTATAGTTGTGTTTTCTTTTATGACAAGCACACCACAGCACATAACAAGATATTTCCAAAAGCATTTAATATTTATTGAAGGGTAGCCCAATTTTAGCTATTGCCGGTAGATAAAAAGATTAAAAAAAAGAAACTTTTTCAGACTGCACGATGTAAATGGGGTTTTCTATTGAGAAATAACTTATTGCTTATGTCTGTAATAATTTCTACTCATACGTTTTTAAATTTAGATCATTTTGGGGTGTTGTGTGTGGTTTTCTGGATTTCTGTTTGGTTTTTTACATTTAGCACTTCTGTTGGCTTTACTTTCTTTTATTATAATCTGAATATCTGTTATTCCAAGATGTTTTAATACAGTCAGAAGAAAGATTGTGTGTTTCTTACAATAATAATGTCACTAATGTTTGGGCTGTCAGAACTATACAAGGTTGTTGCTGCACGCATTCGTGAGCACACTTAAGTCCATACCTAAAACTGAAGGTGGATGTTGACAGTTACATCAAATAGGTTTACAGTCAGATAAGCTGAGCTTCTATTTTTTTATGGCTGTTTGTTGTTACAGGGGCTTTGTAAATGTTCCTGCCTGTAAAATATCTACAACATTATACAGTCATATTCAGTGAGAGTTGTTTGTCAAATCAGGAGTATTTTTTTTTTAAACAACCTTTAGGAAGGTAGAAAACATACCTTTCTAAAAACCCACATTTCTGTAATAAAAAAAGTTTATTTCTTATTGGTCAGATGTAATATTCTAATCTTAAATGTCATGTTTTTATTAGGCTGTAAGCTATGGGAAGAAACTTGAGCCATCAGTTTCAGTTTAGTGATATTCATTTTCAAACCAAGACATTTAACTTCAAATTACGCTAATATAGATTCAGTCTGAGCAATTCAAATTCAGTTTCTGATGGCAATGGGTTTCTTCCCATAGTTTCGCTTTATGAGCTAAGTTACTAAAATAAATGAACTTTTCAACAGTATTCTAATTTACTTATTGGGTCTCTATTACCTTTGGCATAATTTATATATGTTTTAAAGATCAGGAAAACCATTTGTTGAAATGCAACCTGAAAAGACTGTCAAAGAACTATTTTCCAAAATTTAAGATGGTACCTGTTTTTACTTAACATTTTAAGATAACAGTCCTGTTTTGATTTTTTATTAATTTAGTACATTTTTTTTTAAAGACCTATATATATATATATATATATATATATATATATAGACCAGTCTGTAACAATATATGTTTTACATGCTTTGGCCCAGACTGAAACAGGGTTATCTTTACCACTTATTCTGAGTCCTGCTAATGGAGCATATTTGTGCCAGATATTAAAATGATCAGATATCAGAGATTAAATATTCAGATCACTACTATAAACTATAATGTAAAAAGGCTTATTTGGTAGAATATTTAGAATGTCTTTTACAAATAAAACAAGGTTTACATTTCAGCATCCTTCAGATTTATGCAAAGACAGCTTCACTATTGTCACTGACATCATTGCAGAAAACTCAAACTGTTTGTTTTGTGTGTTTCTGTGGTGGACTAGCGATCTGTCCAGAATGTACCCATCTTCTCACCCGTCGACCAACGGAGATAGGCACGAGCCCTGATTGGCATTAAATGGATGTATGACTGCATAAACTAATGGACGGATATATGGACAGATGGAGGGACAGGGGCATTGTGGTGTACTTCCAGAATAATAAGAAAGATTCAGACTGGATGGTTGCCATCATCTTCTTCTTCTTTTCTTGTCACATCTCACAGCTCCCCTCCAATTTTTGTCTCTGCTTGATATTAGCATCATTCATAGAATATCTATTGCAGTAGTTGCTATCTTTGTCTAAAACCCATTTCTGCTAATATACTAACCAAAATAAAAAGTACAGATCATTCCATCCTTTTCTTCACCTCCTTTATTCTGGTCAGTGGCCAGTTCTGTCTCCTAGGCATGACGCAAGTACAATCTGGCAGGTTCATGCACACCAGAGATGCACTTACTGTACAAGAAAAATAGATGAACGGACACGCTATCTCTGTTCTCTTATGAAAATAGTTTTATCTCTTCTTTCCCCAAACTTGTGAGCAAGAAGATTACATACAGTATGTTTTCAAAAGGTAAAAACCATATCAAAGAAAAAAAAATATCACAATATCACAATTTATCCTTACCTCGGGCTAACTTAAAAAGGAAAATTGGGCCATCCTCTCTAGCATAACAAATCACTTCTATGCTGCAAAAGAAAATCAGTTTCCTTTCATGGTAAAGTTACACCTTTTTTGCACTGCAGAGGCTGAAGAATGTGGTAAGGGTGAGTGGTGATGAGCGGGGGTGGGTTGATGAGCGAAAAATGCATTTGTGTGTACCAGGAGCTGACCAAGCTCTCACCATTTCCTTTTTCCGGACTTAGTTTCTCCTGCAACACTTATCTTCGATAGATTTTTGACATTTTTCAGAATTGCATTTGGCTGTACTGAGTGATCTGGCAGCTACTCTAAAGTCATGAATTTTGTTGGACTGTTGCTGACCCTACTCAGAATATCACTTGGTGAGTTTTTTTTTTATGAAGCCCTTTAAAATGTTGAATTTCAAATAGCCTACACACATTCTTTACAACATTTGAATAAGTCAAAGTTTGCAAATAAGAGGGAAGAGTCGGTTTTATAAAAGCGTGAAAAATAGCTGACCAATGGGTTTTTTATGTTCTGTGAGTTGTAGTTTAGTCCAGATTTTTTTGTGACATTTGTCTTTTATAATATAAAGTCACAAGTGCCCTATCAGAGGCTGACGCTTTACTCTAGGACCCTTATTTACATGTAAGCCCTGATGACAGAACAATACAGAAGAAACATCTTAATAAGCAAGTAAGGTTACATGTTGGTGACTTGGTAAGCCATGTTTTTGTCACATAAATACAGTAAAAACATATGATTGTGTTTGAAACACACCAGTATAAACAGAAAGGAAACACACTCTAACTATTGAGATGTACATCATACTGACAGTGAAATAGCTATAGGTGAAATGTGCAAGACATCAGCGGCCAACAGTCTTGGAGCAGCAAACAGTTTTTCTGCTGATAAGCTAGAAGAGTGAATTGTTTAACGTGGATTTTAAAAACTAAAGTACATTTTTCTTGTTTAAATGTATTCTTTGGAGCAGCAGTGGAAACTTGCTGTTATGGCAGATAGGATGGAGCTCAGTGTTATGGAGCTTTGGGAGGAACTGTGGACCTCCAGTTGCACTATGTCTTGGTGCAGCTGGAGGGATGTGCCAAAAAATGTGCAGCATCATTTTGATCTGTGCAGTTCAATAAGCTAAGGCAGCTTTAATTTGATGGTCTGACATATTCTGTCTTGATCTGAAAACTCTTAGACAAAGACAGAACCTCATTCAGAATGTCTAATGTCTTGGTAAATACTTATTTCTCAAGTATCCAAGTAAAATAAGAAATACAAAATTTTCATAGACTTTATTTGTTACCGGAAATATGTTTCAGGCTTTGTGTGTTTTGGCATGGTAATAATCCTCCATTGTGGCACCATCTTTCATTTAATGTCAGAAATTCTGCAAAGAAACTAAGATAGAGGTGTGGAATGGAGTTGTCACAATACTCTAAACATATCTGCATGCATAGGCTGCCTGATTTTAAGGTTTACTGATAAACTCCCAGGAAACCTCATGATTTCTGGTGTTATATGCTACAAATAAATTTAGACTTTGAAAAATCAATCAACCAAAAATATTTTCTGCTTTGAAACATTTTTTTCATTTCTTAGAATCTAGAGCAAGTGCATCTTACTGTGATGGCAGAGAGGACGGTACTCAGTGTTTTGGTGCTTTGGGAGGAACTGTGATCATCCAGCTGATGAACAACAACCCAGAAATACTGAAATATCAATGGAAAAATAAAACATTAGTAATCCTTAGAGGCAATTGGTATGATTTTTCTCAATATTCCCTTGAGAACAGATTTTTTTTTTTCCCCAACAATGGTACAGTTAGAATCAATAACCTCAGCATAACCGACTGCGGTAAATATACTCTGGATATCTTTGATTCAAAAGGACGAAATACAGAAAGCCGGGCTCTTCAGTTAATTGTTCAAGGTAAAACATATTTTTGACTGATAAATTGGCTTGTATTGATAGATCCTAATTATATTGTATACTATACTTTACTTAGTGTACATCTGATTTTTCTTCCTATCATAGTTCTACTAATGAAGAATCACTGCTTCCTTTTCCCAATTCAGCTCCTGTGTCCTCTGTCCTGCTGGTCACTGAGTGTTTGTTCCGGTTAGAGATGAAGGTGTCCTGTCTCTCTGAGGCAGGGGACAGTCCTCAGTACAGCTGGACTCTCAATGGACACAATCTGACATACTCTGAAGTGCTTTCTGCAAATAATGAGAATAATGTCATCATTCTGCGACAACATGTCTCAGGATATCTGGCCTGTTCAGTCAGGAACCACATCAGTCTTGGTTTTACAGAACAGATCATATCTATTTGTAAAGGTAGGGAAAACAATCAAGCACATTGCAAGTTGCCCTGAACATAGACTACTTTTGTTTTGTTATATAAACATATGGCTTAACACAGGGTGTGAAATCTGAGGTATGAGAGAGATATATTATCTTAAAATAGACATTGTTATTTTTGTTTGTTTGCTTGCATGTACGTATATGTCACACGACCATACAAGTAAAACGAAAGAAAATGATGTCTTACTGTTATGTGCAACTATCTGCATGAGGTTTTTTATAAAATAAGGACAACTTTATGATGGTCATATGCAGTCTCCATATAAGAGCAAACATCTTAAACAACCATCTGAAAACTATCACATGAGATCAATAGTAATAATCAACTTAAAGTAACTAAAGTGAACCTTGTAATTCCTGATGTTATGTGCTATAAATAACCTTTTAGACTTTAAGGATCACAGATGTCTGCTTATGTTTTTAACATGCATTTCTTAGAATCTACAGCAAGTGAATCTTACTGTGATGGCAGAAAGGACGGAGCTCAGTGTTTTGGAGCTTTGGGAGGAGCGATGATCATCCAGCTGAAGAACAACACCTCAGAAATGTCTAAATATGAATGGAGAAATAAAACATCACCAACCCTCAGAGGCAAAATGTATACTTCTTTCCCAAATTCCCTTAAGAACAAATCTATCTTTATTCCCTGCAATGTTACAATTAGTATCAAGAACCTCAGCAAGACTGACAGTGGTGAATATACTTTGGAAATCATTGATTCTGAAGGACAGAAAACAAGACAAACTCTTCAGTTGATTGTTCAAGGTGAAAACATTTTCTAAATGAAATAAAAATTTTTTTATCTGCATACATATTATATAATATGTTCAACATATTTCTGCATCTTTTACACAGTTCTTAAAATGTTTTCTACTTTTAGCTCCTGTCTCCTCTGTTCAGCTGGTTTCTGAGTGTTTGTCCCAGTTAGAGATGAAGGTTTCCTGTCTCCCTGAGAGAGGGGACAGTCCTCAGTACAGCTGGACTCTGGATGGACAGACACTGACAGACTCTGTAGTTCTCTCTGGACATAAGGAGACAAACGTCATTGTGATAAAGCGACATGTCTCAGGGCATCTGGTCTGCTCAGTCAGGAATCATATCAGTCATGCGTCTGAGGAAAAAAACCTATTTGTTTGTAAAGGTGGGAAAGAATGGATATTGGTGACTGCAATTTTATTGTGTAGGAGTCACATCTTACATTTGGTTTTTGACATTAACAAATGAGAAAACAATAGACTTATAATACAGTGTTAATTATTCGTTTAAAAAATAATCTTCGCAATTTGATTGTCAATAATAAATTGTTCTCCTCCATGATAATAGTTCCCCTCTGCCAAATATTCTGTGATAATTCACAATATTCCACGATGAATCACAAAAATATATCATCCAGTGCACGGTAACCTCTGCCGTATTTTCTGACAAGAAATGTTTACATTTGTGGTCGACTTTGCTGTTACTGTTCCAATATAACGTCTGGTCCTTGTTGCTGCTTTCTGAACAGATGCTTCCCTGCTCATTCACGGCTTGCTGTTTGCTGCGACCATTCTTTCATGTGCCGGGATCTGCCTCTATTTCAAATTAAAGGACAAATACGACAAGGAGTTTGTCGCACCGCTCAGCAAAAAGACTCCAGAGGACTTCAAAGTTATTGAACACAGTCGTTTATCTCATGATTAACAATTTTTTTAGGATTTTTCTTTTTTTAAATGATTTAATGAGGCTGATCTGCTGAAGAGTCTAAACACACACTTCAGCAGCTCAGCCTCATTAAATTATTCAGAAAAGCACATTAATAATTGAAACTCTGCTCTGAAACCTGGTTCTAAGGTTGATTTAAATTATCAGTTATAAATGATATGAAAAATTATTAAGACAATATTAGGTTTTGTATTCTGTATTTTACTATTAAATTAACTATAACAAAAAATATTTTTTTGCAAATAATATTGCTTTTCTTAACAGCAAAATAATTTTCACATAATTTTTACATATTTTATTATATCTGAAATATTTATTTGGAATTAAACTAAGCTGTAACTTTGTTGTTTATTTCTTAATGATAAGGTTTAGAAAGCCTGCTTTGCAATTCTTTATTGTCTGACAAAAGCAAATTCAGGTTCCTTCATGTTTTTAGCCATGGTTTGTTCATTAATAATCTACACTAATACACATTAAAGGCTGCATTATGATGATGTTGAATAAAAATGTGAGTTGTGTTTTTTATGTTGTAGTAACGAAAACTCTAAGAAAAATCTCAGAAGGTAAATTTAATTATGTAACTAATAATGTAAATAAAAGCTATAGCACTATCTTTCACCTTAATGTTTTTGGGAAAAAGATATTAATAAATAAAAAAACATATTCATAAATAAAAAAACAAACACATTTATTTCATGGCCATACTTTATCATGAAATACAACAATGTCCCAACTCAGCCTATTAAAGCAAGAAAGTATTAATTTCTGAAAACCATCCATCCATTTTCTTTAGGTTGCAGGGGTTGCTCCCTATCCTAGTGGTTATTGTGTGAGAAGTGGGGTATGTCCCCTGTCAATCAGAAGGCAACACAGAGACACAGATCAGAACTCTGCACACACCTAGGGCAATTAGGAGAGACCTACTAACTTCAGGTGAACTGTGGGAGAAGGCTGGAGTGTAGGTTCTATCCATGGGTAGAGCATGCAAACATCACACAGAAAGAGCCCGTTCAGAAAACAAACCCAAACTTAAAGTCATACAGTCAGTTTCATTACATGTTTGGCTTCCCTTCATTGGCTCCCTGTTAAATATAGAATAGATTTTAAAATTCTCCCTCTGACATCAGTTTTTTACAAACCAGTAAATGCATGCTTCTTCTTCAAAGGGTGTCAGTCCACAATCGCATAACTTGCTAGTTATCTTTGGGTAAAACAAATAATGAACCACAGAAAAATAACAAAGGGATGGACGGATAGATAGATAGATAGATAGATAGATAGATAGATAGATAGATAGATAGATAGATAGATAGATAGATAGATAGATAGATAGATAGATAGATAGATAGATAGATAGATAGATAGATAGATAGATAGATAGATAGATAGATAGATAGATAGATAGATAGATAGATAGATAGATAGATAGATAGATAGATAGATAGATAGATAGATAGATAGATAGATAGATAGATAGATAGATAGATAGATAGATAGATAGATAGATAGATAGATAGATAGATAGATAGATAGATAGATAGATAGATAGATAGATAGATAGATAGATAGATAGATAGATAGACCTGTATAAGTCCTGGATGGAGGACACCCTGCACATAAATTGTATATAACAACAATGATGCAGACAAGTACACGGTACTAAGGAATGCAAGATGTATTGAGTGGCAACCACAGCTCAATATAGAGTATACCTGTATATCTGTGTTTCTGAAAACACCTGAATCTAAACATCTGTAGGTGTATGTGTGAGCTTGCTTATGTATATAAGGTTTCTCCATAGGAATATTCAACCACAGAAACACATAACATCACTGCCACTGCAACGCAAGCCCAGGGAGTGCCACCAACCAGCTCAACTCTTCTGTCACCGCTTGTCACCGAAGAGTAAGTGCTAAACTTTAACAACAGTGATTCACTGATGATGAACATACAATTTTAACACTGCACACACAAAGATCCTAGAGTGCAGTGATACATAGTACAAGGGTTGCCTAAGAAAGGGGATGAAGAATTGTAAGAAATTGGACACCCTTATATCACCCTTAAGGCTCATACTCTTAATCTGCTAAACAAATTTAAATTGGGGATTAGTTCCACTTTAACTACAATAAAAGCCATGCAGTACAGTTAGTGTAATAATGAAATAACACAGTCATGAAAAGTTAAATTCAATTCAGTTTATTTATAAAGCCCCAATTTACAACACGTCGTCTCAAGGCACTTTACAAAGTTAATTCAGCCGAATCATACAGATTTATTTTCTTCTGCCTCCCAGTGTGCCTCTCGGTGTTGCTTTCCTATTTATTTTGGTTTCCTTATTATTATTATTATTATAGTTATCTGGTTCCCTAGCTTTGCTCTCGTTTTGTGTCTTGTATGTTCATGTTTTAGTATTGGTTCCCTTGCACTCTCCTATTTATTGGTTCCTTTCTGTTATTCCTCTCGCCATTAGTTTTCCTCTTTAGTTATTAATTACTCGGTTTTAGTTCCCCTTACACTCGGTGTCCCGCTTAGCTTAGTTCCTCTAGTTTATTTTTACTCTCCAGTCCCTCTTAGCTTTGTTCCTCTAGTTCATCTTTATTCTCCAGTCCTTCCTTAATAGGTTAGCCTTAGTTATTGTTTGTTTTTATTCTAGTCCTCGTTTCCTCTGCTTCATTCTCAGTTTGTTCCTTTCAGTGTTGGTTTAGGGTTGCGTACATTTGTAGTCAGGGTTTCTTTATGGTTTCTATTTTGCTGAGTTCTTTGATCTTAGGTTATTGTGTTCCCTCCAGTTTCTCAGTTTCCTTTAGTTCATGTTTATTCTTGATTCTTATGCCTTATTTTTATCTTGGTCTATAGTTTCGTTCAGGTCTGCTCACTGTCTTGTTAATTCGTCCCTTTCCTCATGCTTTAGTCTTCCTATTTGGTTCACCTGCCTCTCAGTCTCCCAGTCTGTCCACACCTGTGTCCTGTTTCCTCCTAATTACCTGCCCTATTGTTTCTTGTCCACCTTCGTTTGTATTTAAGTTCATCTTTGATCTTTGTTCGGCGCGGTGTCATGTCTTTTTGATGTCTCTTTGATGTCTTTTGGAATTAGTCCTTGCTTCGATTTCTGTTATGTTTGGTTCTGGTTTAAGACTCCTGGAGTTCAGGATTATCCTGTAACCCTGCGCCTCACCTGCAAGTAAGCGGACTCTTGAAATTAAAGAAGGAGTTTTCCACTGACGCTGTTTTCTCTGTGCTTGTCTCCCTTTTGGTCCACCACAACTATTTTCTTAAGAATTTTGGATTAGAACAGAAGACTGGATATAGGTCTTCGCAGGTTGATCATATCCTTCTTTTGTCAATGTCTTCACAAGAAATGATTTGAAGAATCCCATCCTTGTCGTCAATTGCTGTCTGGGTAAATGTTTTTTTTTTTTTTTACCAAGGCAGAGACTGATGATTGTCATTCAGAATCAGCTTTACTAAAAACTTGCAAGTGAGAAGGGCTTTTTACAGCAATGGACATGTGCTCAGGAATACTACTAAATCAGTCTTACTAGACAAAGCAAAAGTTATCCTTTTAACTGCTTTAAAGGTGATTCTCATGGGACCCAAACTCACAGGGGAGGGAGCGGAGGTGAAACCTGTTGTTATTCTCTCCTAGACATGTTAACAATGGAAATTGAACCTACAAAGTGTGACATACATATTATCTCATATAAGTGCTCTGGAGAAGGCTGAGGAGCCATCTCTCTAAGACTAAACTGAACCATCTGTCCTTACTCTTGCCATAGATCAAGTCTGTAACAGAACAACACAGAAGGGATTCGAATAGTTTTATCAGGTCCTGCGGAGTTTCAGATCATAAACCAAGGAATTTAAGCAGGGCACAAAAATTTTCCTTAACATTATCAAGTCATCTTGATGAAGCGAATGTTTTTTAAGTAAAGCCTGTGCTACATATCCATTTACGAAGGATAGATTAATCATATCTAAAATGGGGCTGGTTATCAAAGGGAACACTTCCTTAAATAATTTGGCTTGGATTGGGTCTAACATACATGTTTTGTTTGGATATTTATAACCTTTATTTAAAACTTAAGAAAATTAATTAAAATCATGATATGAGTGGAAACAAATTTACAATTAATTTATATTAATTGTATCATTTTTCCTTCAGTAAATAATGAAAATGGATCCCACAGACCTGAACACCACATAAAGGTTAACTGCTTCTTGATTTGATGCCACGTTCTTTTAAAAAAAAAAGTGATTTAACAGCCTATGTGTTAAGATGTGTTTTGTCCAGTTAGCATTAAAAAATAAAACAAAATCACCTTGCTATTCAACACTGAGTTAACACAGTGGCACTGATTGGTTTTTATCTAAAGTCTGAAGAAGAGATCCAATGCATCATGATTACAGTGTCTGAAAACAAATCTGTGGTGTTTCTGTGAATTTCTGATTGTCAAATGATCTACACATGAAAATATCAAATAAAGAGTCACTGTATGTATGCTAGAAAATCAATATCCACAAATGTAAAACTCAGTTACTGTTATTGAAAAGTGTGTTCTACTAATTACCATTTGTCCAAGAGCCACTATTTAATAGTCCTTCAAGGTTACTAATTGGCTTTCCAGGAAACTGTTGCCTTAAAATGGGATTTATCTCATTGATTTCTGGCATGGTGAAGCCAAAAAAAAAAAGAAAATTTGAAATTAACCTATAATTTATTATTTAGTTCATAATGTTTGGACAATTATAATTGTTGCTTGTTTTTAATTAAAATTTTCCAATCTTGCAGGTGTAAAAACTTACTGTGATGGCAGAAAAGGTGGAGCTCAGTGTTTTGGACTTCTGGGAGGAACAGTCCTCCTCCGGCTGATGGATAATACCTCACGTATTCCTAAATATAAATGGAAATATAACAGATCAACAGTCTTGGAGAACATAAGGACCCATCCTTCACCGTACACTCTTCAGAACAGATATCTTTACATTCCCAGTAATGTTACATTGAGCATAACGAACCTCAGCAGAAGTGACAGTGGGGAATACACTCTGGAAACCTTTGATTCAGATGGAAGGAATTCAGGGACACAGACTCTTCAGTTAACTGTTGAAGGTGAAGGATTTTTCTTGTGCTGTCAGATTTAATTTTATTAATCGATCAATATCATATATCAATATCGATCAAGGATGTAGCAAAAGCTGTGCTCTTATTCGGGCAGTGACGTGACAGGAAGTCCGCAGTTATCCCATTTCCCCCTCCTGAAGTTGTGCTGAAATTTGGTTAAATGCAATTTATTTTGAAAGTTCCAGAAAAGTTTGTACTGGAGTTTAATGTTGAAACCCATGGCTGGGTCCCAACAATACAAAAGGAGTATGGTTGAACGAAGCTCTGGGAGGCCACTCCCAAAGTGTAGCTTAATTAAAACAGGTAGTCATAAAACATCCCCCAATGCTGGGAAGTCCATGCACACAAAGGATAATAAAACTTTTGGCGGCAAGCCAGTAAAGCATGAAGTTGAAGACAAAGAAAATGGTTGATTTTCACCATAGCACTTCAGTTTTACGGCGCACCTGCGTTCAGGTGTTCACACAGTAAAAATACAACTTGCAAGACTCGGCGGCCTCAGAAATCAACCGCAATCAAGTTTCAATAACGTAAGGCATGCACATACAATTTAGAATACATTGGACTACAAGTGGCGATCCTAAATCGCCCTAAAATCCTACTCTATCCTGCCGAAGCTATTTTAATAGAAATAAAATAAAATGAACGGACTTTACTTGATGTAGTCTTCCTTGGAGCAGAGAGGTAGAGAAAGGGGGGGGAGTTTCCACGCGTCCGTGGATAACTCAGGAAAGCGGTCCGTCCACGTCCTTTTGGCCTCCTTGGCAGAAAGGTGAAAAATATGATGAACCGTCACTAGTCGACTGGAACAAAAAAAGGAAATTTTCTTCTCCTTGAAACCTCCTGGTTTTTTGGTTATGTGTTAAATCCACGTCTTCAATTGGTTAAGTTGAAACTTACAAGCCTTCTTATTCTGGTAAGCTTAATTCGCTTAGTTTTCTGGCCAATGGGAGAATGAATGAAAGTCCACGTGGGATTTCTTCTCCAGAATGATGCGCTTTAGATGCCGGTAACCGCGTCTCGGTTCCAAGCTGAAAAGCAATCGGGGTGATCTCAGAGTATGTTATATAATCGACCGTGACATCAGAGCTGCGACGCCCCCATCCTATCAGCCACGGTGCCCGCTGGGATTTGTAGTAGCGGACTATCCTGGGGTACAAAATGGCTGATGACGCCGGGAGGCATAGTGGCGTCCAGCAACGTCCTGTTAGAATTATGAATCTGAGAATATTATTTAATATTAATATTTTCATATTTTATCAAATACTATTTTGGTCTGTTAAGGGTTGTCCTGTGAATACCAGCCCTTTAAGGCGATGGTATTAGGACAAAATAGAAAGGTGTGAGACGAGCTCTGACATTATTGAACAGCATAAACTCTGCACATATATGGAATGAATTCACACAATTTCTTAAAATACAAGAATTTATTAACAAAAATAAGTCAACTCACAGTCAAACATATTTCAATCAACAAACTCTTTACTATGCTAAAACAATCCAACTAAACTACCACGCAGAATTAAAAAATAATGAAGACTAATGGGCTATGTACCATCTAAACAAGTTGATTAAAGATGATTCAAAACCATGACCAAAAGAGTGATGCAACATTACCATGCAATGTTATTTATTTTTGAGGACCAAGGATTATCTTGAAGAATCTGGAAGTGAAGTTAAGTTAGTCTTGGAACCAAATTAGGGAATAATCAGCAACATTTAGACAACCATTCACAATGCAAAATCAGATAAAATATTATTTTAATAAAATAATGTTTTAAATAATGATCTGCTGAATAAAACCAACCTTCTGGATGACCATTTCTCAACGGTGTCTAATTAGCTGCCTTTATTTATTGAAATAATATTTGAAAAAATATTATTAAGGGAGTATTTTGGAAACGAGCCAAATCTTTCTGGAGAAATGGGGCTTAATGGTGTTTACTTAGTTATCAAATCTAGTAAATGATGTTCAGGGACTATTATTCACTAGCTTGGAAACTAACAACCTTTCTGTTAAATACTCTTTAGTAGCAAGCACGTGTTCTTACCAGTTAGCATTTGAGCTAACAAAAGAAGCTAATAGCTTAGCACCAGAATCAACACATACCTTTAAAATACCGTTAATAAAAGGGTTAAAATGCATAAGCGCGGACGGCGCATTATGATCAATCTTCTGTTTAAAATCACCCTTTGTTAGGTATTATTTAGTCAACTCAGAGGTAAGAACGATACAGTCAGAGTTACTTGCAGCAAGGGTAGCCCACTTTGCAGTGAAACTACAAAGGTTTTGACACCCTATCTCTTTATTTATATGCACAGTTCAACAGACAGTTCAGACAGGGTGTATGTGTGTGAGACGGAAAGGAGGCTGGTTCTCACAAAGATAACAATGATCTCACACACACAGGGAGGAAGGCATAGTGCAGGTGCCTTGCAACACAAAGTTTTTACATGAGTGATAACAAGTTTTTGCACCCATCCAACAGTCCCTCCTTTTATCACAAGTAAAAACATTTAATATAAAAACGAGTAAGAAAAATACTTTGTATGAGCGAAAACCCACGGACGGTAAACAGATTATATTTTGTGGGAAATACTCATACGGCCCCGCCGCCCTCGGCGACCATTAAAAGTTAAATGTTGATTAATACTTGAAATCATAAAAATAAAAGAATGATACTTGAAATCATAAAAATAAAAGAATGATACTTGAAATCATAAAAATAAAAGAATAATACTTGAAATCATAAAAATAAAAGAATTAAAAAATCTGCCCTGTTTATGTCATCATTGTACTTTTTCTCATTTCACTTAAGCAACAACTTCTTTTGATTTTCTGCTGTAAGGTCATTTTATGAAATACAATGTATGAGTACACTCAGGCTTTTGATGTGATTTATTTACAACATGTCATCATAATCGTCCCCTTCATTTTCGTGCATTTCTACCTAGTTCAGTGTTGCATATGCCACCATGAACAATACCAGAAATTTTGTAGGAATGGATGTGCGTCATGTTCTTCCGTCAGTGTTCTGAGATGGGTCCCGTCTGATGTCCATCTCTTCTGGTTCGGTATCACCTCCTGTGGATCCTGCTTTAGATAGAGAAAGAGTCCTGCTACCAGAATTAAGCTCAGGCTTATCAGTCCTGTCCACATGTTACAGAGAGCCATTTTATAATTGGGCGCAGATCAGCTGTTTTCTTCACCGGTTTGAGACGCTGGGCCATCTTTGAACCCGGACTTCCTCTGCTACCCCGTCGGTTGGTTTGGCTCCTGTAACGGCAAAACTGGCTTACAGTGGCTTTTATGGATCCAGGAAGGCCTCTCTGCTATTTTCAGAGCTGTGGGCGTTGTCAGGAGTATTTGAAACGGCCCTTTCCACCGAGGAGTGCTCCAATCCTTCCAGTGGAGTGTCTTAATCAGGACCAGGTCTCCAGGCCTCAGGTCATTCTGTGGGATAGGAGCAGAGATTATCGGCAGACCACTGGACATTTGTGTTTCTTTTGTCTGCAACATTTTATTCATCCACTCAGCTAATTAAGTTTCCTGTTGTGCTTTCTCTATTTCATTCATGTCAGAGGGCAGAGAAAACGGTCCGCCATGTACTATTTCTTTGAGAATACAAATTCACATCAGCAACTTGGTGTTACGTGATCTCAGGCTCAGAATACAGTGGGTGGAGCCATACAATGATGTACAGTGGGTGGCAAATGGAGTAAGACCAGTTTGATTTGGAGTTATTCTCATCCATAATTTAACCAGGGATAGGCATTCGGGCCATGGCCTCCCTGTTTCTTCCATTGTTTTCCTTAATCTTGAACTGAAACCCTAATGCTCTAGAACTTAGTTCTATTAATTTATTTACAAAATGAGTTCCATTATCTGACCTTATAATCTGTGGGATACCATATGTGGGGAAAAAATGTGTCACTAGGTTCATCTATTACAACTAGGCAATATTTCTTCCCCTGTGTTTGCAACAAATTATGCATGATCTGCAAAAATTCTTTGAATAGCAGAAAAATTTATAGTGTAGCATTAATGCTTTACCAGATGTGACATATTCCCCCCTTGACACGTGGGTCTTCCCAATGTGTCGTTGTAGCCGCTGTGTTGTATAAATTGTTTGGGAGGATTGGTTTATCTTCTATCTGATAGATGTCATCTTTTTTCTGTGCTCCTCTCTTTAGCCAGGCCTTTATTTCTGTCTTGGGTGCTGACTGTTGGGCGTCTTTCAGCACGTCTGTGTCTATAAATAGCAGATCTGACATTTTCTCTTTAATAGGTTGAAATGAGTTAGTTCTGTCCCTGATGATGTTTAAAAAACCTCTATTTTGCCAAATCTTAGCATGGTGATGTACTGATCCGAAAACGTATTGGCTGTCTGTGTATATAGTAAGTATTTGTCCCTCATGTAATTCACATGCTCTTACTACAGCATATAATTCTGCTGTTTGGGCTGAGCATGTATTGGGTAGAGATTTAGCTTCTATTCCTATCGATGGTTGTTATTGCATAACCAACTCTATTCTTTCCATATTCATCTTTAGATGCTGAGCCATCTACAAACACAACACATGAATCTGGTATAAGGGTTTGAGAAATGTCTTGTCTGAGTTTTGTGTCTTCTTCAACTTTTGCTTTATAAGAATGTGGTTTTCCATCTTCTGCAGTAGGTATTAGAGTACTTGGATTTAAATGGCACATCTTTTTAGAGTTATGTTTGGCTGTGATAATAATAGCGATGTCAGTGTGATATGCCTTGCATGTAGCGTCAGGTGCTTCTCTTAATATTCCTGACTTCAACATATCTTGTATTACTGGCTTAGTACCTTCTTCAGCTTCTGGCTTTAAGGGGTATTGGCGGACTGATAGCCTTTTTTCAGATATTAGTTTTAACCTTGTATGGTGGGAACCCCTTTATAAGTCCTACATCAGTTGATGATTGGGACCACAGTTCAGGTGGGACAGCAGCTAGGGCAGGGTGCATGTTGCTCTCTTTGCTCTCAGCTAAGCCCTGTATTTGTCCCTCTGCCTCATCTAAATGTGTCCTTGGATGGACTTTGACTATCCACGCCAGAATGAGCTTCCAGATTCCTGTATTAGGATCTACCTTTGACAGTGTCAGTGCTGTTCCTGCAGAGGTTTAAAGCCTCTGTTTTTCCAAATTCTTATTATTCTTTTTTATCATATTTTATAAAGTAAGTCCTTATTACATTTAAAAATGAGATCAATATTTTTGGTAGTTGCTATTATTATAAATAATGCTTGGTTTAGTTCTTATTAAAAATAAAAAATAAAAACTCACTCACTGATGAACACAAAAAATGAAGGGCATATTATATCTTATAATCTTAGTTTGTTTTACCCAGTTTTATAGATACAACATACAGTTTCAGTCAGCTTTGTATTTAGTTCAAGTAACTAAAGTTTGTTTCAATTAACTCAAGTTTTCTCTATTTCAGTCCAGTCCAGTAATTCTGTTAAGGTTCATTTAATCTTATGTTAAGTTTGAGTCTAATTCAATCATTTTGAACCTGACTGGAAAACGTCTAAACGTCTGTTAAAATCTTTTTGCTTTACCATAGAGAACTGACCTAATATTATTATGGTAATGTTGAGGACTCTAATTTTTACATAACATGAAACAGACATTTATTTCACAAAAACAGAAAGTCAAACACAGACATTTGGCCACATGAAAGTTTAAATAACCTGTTTGTAAAAGAATTATGAAAAATTGAAGACGGGTCTATGAGCTTTCTTATGGTTATCAGTATTTTCAATACAGATAGAACCTTTGCCATCTTTATATGATTTTTCGAAAAAGATTCTGGAAACCTTATTAAAATATAAATTTGGCAAAGATCATCAGAACATCAGACCTTTATTATCGCTTTTAAGGTCCCTCAAAGATGCATTACAATGAAATCAGTCATTCCCATTCACACACATTCACACACTACTTACTTATTTCTCTGTCAGAGTCATTCTTTGCATAAATTTGAACATAATTTGACTTCTATTATTCTTAAAATGCACATTGTTTCCTCATAACCCCTTTTGTTTCCACAAGGTCTGTTTTGAACGCTTCAATTCTTTTTTTTTTTTTTTTTTTTTTATTCACCAAGAATCAATAAGGTGGTCTTAGTGGGTCCACCTTAAAGGTGTTATCTGTTGGGTGTCATGTTATCATTGTCAGGTCAGTGAGGTTCATAAGTCAGTCAGAACCTTGGTCATTTGGTCTGTGCACATAATGTTTCATAGATCCAGCCTATGATTAGTCAGCAAAACGTCCACCTATAGGAGAACAATTGATTGTTAATGAATGAGCTGCATTTCCTAGGAACACTGTCTTCCTCCTGGATGAGCATCACCTGTTGAAAAACTTTCATCATTGTTTGTTTCACATATTCAATCAGATCTTTATATTATACCAGTAGGTGAAGTTGTTAGTATCTCATGTAGACTGACATATACTGTTGCATTTGGAGAAGATCTCAGATTAAATAAACATAGTTAGAGCTTCAATCCAGGTTCATTTTGTGTCTGCAGACTTTAGCCAATTTCTCTTTGTTTTTTTTTACATAAAGAGCAAGATTCAAAACATTTTCAAAAGGCAGATTGTGGCAGAATGTAGACAAAACTGCTTATTGATTGACAAAATAACATTCAAGCACACAATCACCATATTAAAAGGCTCTACTTCTAGAGAATCACTAAACTTCTGGGGTCCGGTTTTGGCCCGCAGACCTTGAGTTTGACTCATGCAGGGTAGAGTTACAATTTTTTCAGACCTTTCAGCAGAGACAGGCTTCTGCTGTGTGCAGAAGATTTATCTTTGTTTTCAGGCAGCTGCATCTCTTTGTCAAGGTCGTTTCACAGAGCTGAAATTTAACTTCTCTCAAAGAGGAAAAATCAAGAATGCACACAATCTGAGCCAAATATGGAATTATTTCCCTGTAAAATTAATCTTTTGCATTTTATCATGATATCGTTGGTAGTATAACACCATAGAATGATTTTTAAAGCACCTGTTTCTCACTAATGCTTGCCTACAAAATATTTTACTCTCAGATTACTTTAACAACATTCTGTTCTTCATTCTCTAGTCATTGTTCACTGGGTTGTCCAGTTGGACAGTTTCCATGTTGTCCACATTGTCACCTCCTATTTTAACTTATTTTACCACGTCCTCTAAAACCATCTCTTAGTCTTTATAATTTGGGGCTACCTTGGTATTCTAACCTGGGATGGGTGGCAGTCCGCCCCCCTTTATTTGTTTTCAGTTAAGCTGAAAGTTTTTTCCTGTGCTTTTCTTAAGGCCTCAGTATTATGGCTATGTCAGTTAAAAGCTGCTCTTATTGTTGTTTTTTTAATTAAACTTTTTGTTTTAATCTGTTTATCAACTGTGAGCACTCAGGGACTGAAAAGTCCCCTCTGAAATTATAATCTGGCAAGGTTTTTTATTGTCTCTTGAATCTTTTGAATGCATAATCTCCAGTTTAAGATCCCCGTGTAGTTTTAGGATTTCAGTGATAATTAAGTTACCTGAAAATCCGTATTTTTATGCCATCGTGTACATATTTCTGTTAAATCAGAGATTTTTCTCTGTTCTTTCCCCATTGTTCTTTGTTATTTTTCTCTTTTTAGTTTTCATTATTTCTAATTTTAGATCCCCTTGTAATTTTAAGACATCCTTTGTATCTAATTTGCCCAAAAACCCATGTTTTTTATTTTTTATCTATGACAGATCATACCTGCTCCTTTTACATAGTTCTCCATAAACTTTACCTCCCCTTATAAGTCAATTAGTTTACTTTGTTTCTTCCCCATTATGTTTTATGTAAGTTTAATTGTAGTATAAATGTCCCAGATAAAAGGTCACTGGCATGAGACTTTAAGGAGAGGACATTAATACGCCATTAACTGCGACTAATTCGCAGCGGTGTTAATTTTCTGGAATGAAATCCGACCTGAATCTCCAAAGTCACCAGTACGTAGTTTTAATCTGGGCAAAAGAAAACACAGGACTAGCAGAATCCTGCTATGATTCTATTAAAAATGCTTAGTCCTCCATACACACACAACACAGTCACACAGTTAGTTTCAGGTACCTTGTAATTTTTCTAAGTTAACTTGGTGTTATTTTATGAGCTCAATTTACTCCGTTCTTTTTACTTTTATAGTGCTTATTCTATTCCCTCGCAGGGGAATAACCCTTAGTCGTTTTATTTGGCCCCCTTCTTGGCGGGGTCCTACCTTAATTTGTCACTATTCCTTTCACGGTGGAATAAAACCATACCATTGCAGCGTCCTTACCGGCGACGCACTACCAACGACTGTTAAGTACTTTTCTTCTTTTATTTATATAGCACTTACTCTATTCCCTCGCAGGGGAATAATCCTCAGTCGTTTTCTTTAATCCCCTTCACGGCGGGATTGTACCAAATTTGTCACTATTCCTTTCACGGTGGAATAAAACCATCCGAATGCAGCGTCCTTACCGGCGACGCACTACCAACAACTGTTAAGTACTTTTCCTATGAACTGTATTTTAAAACTGTCTCACCTCGGAGTTGACTTCTTGGTGACTCTCTGGACCCTGTGAGAGTCACCCCGCGCCGAGGAAGGCGATAACCCACTGGCCAGGTGTGAATTCACACACACCGGGACTTTCAGCCACTCCGGCTAATGGAGGCTGTGCAGCGGTGCTTCGCTCGACGTCAGGCTTCCCCCACGGATCCCAGAGTCGCTATTAAAGCAAAGAGAAATAAGGTTATTGAATTAATCTGGCTTCGAAGGACCAATAAATGTTAGGTATTATTTAGTCAACTCAGAGGTAAGAACGATACAGTCAGAGTTACTTGCAGCAAGGGTAGCCCACTTTGCAGTGAAACTACAAAGTTTTTGACACCCTATCTCTTTATTTATATGCACAGTTCAACAGACAGTTCAGACAGGGTGTGTGTGTGTGAGACGGAAAGGAGGCTGGTTCTCACAAAGATAACAATGATCTCACACACACAGGGAGGAAGGCATAGTGCAGGTGCCTTGCAACACAAAGTTTTTACATGAGTGATAACAAGTTTTTGCACCCATCCAACACCCTTCAAGTAAAGTTTGTCTTAACTTTAAAAACACACAAAGAACACAACCCGGGCACGTGTGCTGCAGATATTCTGCTAGCACTAAAATAGCCGAGTTTCACACAAATAAAACTTCATAAAATGAAAAACGTTTAGATCATTTCATCCTAACTGTTAATCTGCCCAAACCTAACTGTGGTGAGGAATGTTGTCCAAAAGACGATGAAGTTTGAAGAAGGTATTCACAGTGAACAAAAGGGTTAGATTCCCGCTAACCTCCAGCTGTGGATGAAGAACGGCTCGTTGTCCGCCAACGCCACTGCACGGTGATGGGGTCTCTGTTGTCTTCCTTCCAGACTGGGAGACCGCTCCGCTCGGCTTCATAGAGACCGCACGTCTCTGTAGGGAACTTCTCTGGGACAATTTGCTTCACAGGCCTCAGAGGAAAAAGTAAGCAACTCTTACACCTTAATTTCCCCATTCATGAATGAAAATACCGGATACACAGACAGTATTTCATTCGTACTTATCTTTGCATATGATCGATGATCGTATGGCTTCCTTGGATCCAATTGAAGAGTTTATGTCTGTTTGCCAGCAAAGAGACATCAGCGCGCTGGGCCTCCCCTGACCGGTCCCACTAGAGGCCATGTGGAAAGAGATCGGCTTGTTGGAGAGGGGGTGCTCTTATTCAGACAGAGGCATCATGGGAAGTCCGCTGTTACTCCCAATTCCTAAGTTGTGCCGGAAGTAGGTTAATGCAATTTATTTTGAAAAGTTCCAGAAGAGTTCGTACAGGAGTTTAATGTTGAAATCCATGGCTGTGGGTCCCAACGGTCCAAATGGTCCAATATCAAGCAACACATGGTCCAACAGGGCATAGTGGGGGCCGTCAGCTCAGGTGTGCACTGCCGGCATTCGTTAGTACCGTGTACTTTCAGTTACATTGTTATATATGCATTTCTACAAGTGTACAAGCAGTCTTCTAGAGTGTTATCTTGTATGCTCTTTATCCGTCTTTCTCTCCTCTATTCTTATCTCCTTCTTCCCCATTTTATTTTTTGCCCGATCTCTTCCTGTTTCTTGCTTCTTTTTTTCTTTTATGTTTCATCGTCCCTTCATTCGTCGCTGACCCCATGCATTTAAAAAAATCGCAAGCAGTTTCTCGTCTAAGTTTTTGGTATAAATCAAGCAAAGCATTATAGTGAAAGCCATAATGCTCCACTTCTAAATGTAAATCTGTTGGGCTTCTTCATGGCACTCAGACAACAATTGGGAGTGTTACTCTGCTTGCCAGGACAAGAAAAAAAAATAAATAAAAAATGTAACTACAAAAGGTTGCAGCTTAGAAATTGGCCAATCAATATATTAACAATGAAAAAGACATACATGCCTGAATGTAATATTAGCAAAATAAATCAAGTGTGTGGTAAGAGTTGACTATCTGTTTATTATAGCTTTGCTAATTTTAAAAACATAACTGTCCTGCAAAGATTTAAATTGAACTTTTATTCGTATATTTTCTAATGATTTTAATGAATTCATTTTGTTTTGTTTGATTGATTAAATTGTTGTTTGGTGAGACAAAGTAATCTTTTACTGTATAAACCCTTCTGTGGTGTATGTTCACCTTCAAAACATTTAATCAAACTGATCCAGCTCTATTTGTTCTGCAGCGACACAATTTTACTGTCAATAATGCATTTTGTTTTGTTTATTCTTTTTCACCACTTGTAATAGATTGCCTTAAATTGGGGATTTTTTTACCTGCTAAAAAGTGATTTTTGCATCTGGTTTGCAAATGAAGGATTGAATCTGCAACATAATGTCTATATTTAGTTCGTATTAATTATATTATCAACATCAAAGCACAGTGGGTCTTTTGCATAATGTTCAATTACAGTTACGCGGTCTGTGCATGTTTCTCTGACCAATGATCAGTTATGTGCGCACTTCTGCATGATTAGGCTTGTGTTTCAGCAGCAGATGATTAAGCACCATTGACAGTGCTGGGATAAACTAGACAAAAGATAAACAGTGCTGCAAGGAGTTCATCATAGGAGATGTGTCATGGCTTCTGTTAGTGACTGGCTCCAAATCAGACCTTAGATAATCCTACATAGAATCCTGTATTCTCATGTATTTTCATTTTTGACAATCAAAATCTGTTGACACATGTACAGAATATCTGTATCTGCACATCTGTCATTCTATTTATGCCTATCATACAGGGGTTGGACAATGAAACTGAAACACCTGTCATTTTAGTGTGGGAGGTTTTATGGCTAAATTGGACCAGCCTGGTAGCCAGTCTTCATTGATTGCACATTGCACCAGTAAGAGCAGAGTGTGAAGGTTCAATTAGCAGGGTAAGAGCACAGTTTTGCTCAAAATATTGAAATGCACACAACATTATGGATGACATACCAGAGTTCAAAAGAGGACAAATTGTTGGTGCACGTCCTGCTGGCGCATCTGTGACCAAGACAGCAAGTCTTTGTGATGTATCAACAGCCACGGTATCCAGGGTAATGTCAGCATACCACCAAGAAGGACGAACCACATCCAACAGGATTAACTGTGGACGCAAGAGGAAGCTGTCTGAAAGGGATGTTCGGGTGCTAACCTGGATTGTATCCAAAAAACATAAAACCACGGCTGCCCAAATCACGGCAGAATTAAATGTGCACCTCAACTCTCCTGTTTCCACCAGAACTGTCCGTCGGGAGCTCCACAGGATCAATATACACGGCCGGGCTGCTATAGCCAAACCTTTGGTCAATCATGCCAATGCCAAACGTCAGTTTCAATGGTGCAAGGAGCGCAAATCTTGGGCTGTGGACAATATGAAACATGTATTGTTCTCTGATGAGTCCACCTTTACTGTTTTCCCCACATCCGGGAGAGTTACGGTGTGGAGAAGCCCCAAAGAAGCGTACCACCCAGACTGTTGCATGCCCAGAGTGAAGCATGGGGGTGGATCAGTGATGGTTTGGGCTGCCATATCATGGCATTCCCTTGGCCCAATACTTGTGCTAGATGGGCGCATCACTGCCAAGGACCACCGAACCATTCTTGAGGACCATGTGCATCCAATGGTTCAAACATTGTATCCTGAAGGCGGTGCCGTGTATCAGGATGACAATGCACCAATACACACAGCAAGACTGGTGAAAGATTGCTCTCTGTGGAAAACACACGCATTTTCTCTCCCTCCCTGCTGATCCCTGCTTCTGCTTTTTGTCTGTGTTTTTCTCAGAGCCTCGCTTTGGATATCCTCCAAACTTGTAAATTATGAATTTGGTCAGATGGTCTCTCAACTTAATTGATCAAATTTTTTAGACAGGAAGACAGGGTAAAGGAGAACCCTCTTGTCCAGATGGGACGTTCTTCTCTGGATACACCATGGATTCCTGGCAGCAGCGGAAGATTGTGTGCCTGACTACCATGTTCGTCGAGGACGTAGAAGATCTGTACATATTCGGACATTTGATAACAGGATTTCTGCTTTTTGGAGTTGGTGGTTACCTGGCTTATCGAGTGATTTGCAAAACATGGGCGGGTGTTCAAAGCATTCCAAAGCTGCCTGCAATGTTGGATGGAGTCTGTAGAGCGATCAACACTCAGACTGAAATGTTAAGAGAGCAGAATCGGAAGCTGGACACGATTCTTCAACAGAATCGCAGCTTGGCAGCCTTTGGACTCAGAGGTTAATGGATATAATCTTGGAGAAGTTTTACACATGAGATCTGCGGAAAGTACCAGAAATTTGGCTATTTGAATTTGCAATACACTCTACCTAAAAATTCTTAAGGTAGTTGGAAATTCACAACTGCCTGAACCACAACATTTATTGTTTTTCTAATTCTGGTGCCCCAATGTGGCCTTGGCAACTTCTGCTAACTGGCTATTGAAATATTTCCTGGATGTTATATAAACACGACGCTCTTCCCCAGCACTCCCCTACCAGCTGTGTGCTGATAGGACTATGCAGACGATTGATAAAACTTCCACCTCTCTTTTTAAGGACAATGGTGCTTCTATCAGTGTTGACAGTCTAATTCTAACAAACACACTCAGACTTATACATTCACACCCTCAAGGTTCCACTGTACCCTTGCTAAATCTTTGCTTATTTGTGTGTTGCTTACCCCTGCTGAGGGTTTTTGAACTGTATTCTGCTAAAAGTAGAGACAGAAATATGATTTATTTCCGTCCTATCTTACTTTACCTAAATGTGAGATCATTACTTTTCATAGATTTTCAGATTTCTCAGAAAGATTACCAGTGAAAGCCAAATATTATTAATATTTGAAAATTTGGACTAAAGCTGTTTTTACACCAAGGACCATAGATTTTTAGATTTCTTAGAAGGATTGTATTACAACTATTTCATACCAGTGAAAGCCAAACATTATTAGTATTTAAAAGTGTGGACCTTTCTTCTAGCAAACTGGATCCAAGGGTGTCTGTCATAAGATCACGCAATCATATGCACAAGTTAAGTACTGATGAATTACTGTTGAAAGAATCCGGTATTCATTCATAAAAAGGGGAAATTAAGGTATAAGCATTGCTTTACTTTCTCTCTGAGACCTGCAGAAGCAAACTGTGTTCCAGAGAAGTCCCCAGTAGAGACGCTGTCTCTACAAGCAGAGTCTGAAGGAAGGACAACGGCCCTGCATTACCATGGTTACGGTAATGTGCAGTTGGTTGGCGGACAGAGCGAGCCGTCTTTCATCCACAGCTGGAAGCTAACCCTTTGTTCACAGAGCTTTCTTCAAACTTCGTCGTCGCCCGTACAACTCCTCAGCATGGTTCATACGAGGTTAGGTGTTTGGGCAGAGTAATAGAGAGATATTTAGGATGAAATGATCTAAACGTTTTTCATTTTGTGAAGTTTGGTTTTGTTTGTGTTGAACTCTGCTATCTTGGTGCTAGCAGGTTATCTGCAGCACACGTGCTCAGCTTTGTGTTCTGTGTTTGTGTGTTTTTAAAGTTAAAACAAACTTTATTTAAAGGGTGATTCTAAACACAGAAGATCAGCCATAACGCGCCGTCCGCGCTTATGCATTTTAACCGTTTTATTGACGGTATTTTTAAAGGTATTTGTTTGATTCTGGTGCTAAGCTATCAGCTTCTTTGTTAACTGCTAACAGCTAAGGACACATGCTTGCCTGCTAAAGAATATTTCAGCAGAAAGGTTGTTAGTTTTCAAGCTAGTAAATAATAGTCCCTAAACATTATTTTACTAAATGTGATAACTAAGTAAACACCATTAAGACCTATTTCTCCAGAAAGATTTGGCTCTTTTCCAAAATACTCCCTTAATATTTCTTTAGTAAAGGCAGCTAATGAGACACCGTTGAGAATTAGTCATCCAGAGCAGGTTGGTTTTATTCAGCAGATCATTCTTAAAACATTATTTTATTAAAATAATATTTTATCTGATCTTGCATTGTGAATGGTTGTCTAAATGTTTGCTGATTATTGCCTAAGTTAGTTCCAAGACTAATTTAACTTCACTTCCAGATTCTTCAAGATAATCCTTGGTTCTCAAACATGAACATTGGATGGTAATGTTGCATCACTCTTTTTGGTCATGATTTCCAATCATCTTTAATCAACTTGTTTATATTGTACATAGCCCATTAGTCTTCGGTATTCTTTAATTCTGCTTGGTAGTTTAGTTGGATTGTTTTAGCATAATAAAGAGTTTGTTGATTGAAATATGTTTGACTTTGAGTTGACTTATTTTTGTTAATAAATTCTTGTATTTTAAGAAATTGTGTGAATTCATTCCATATATGGGCAGAGTTTATGCTGTTCAATAATGTCAGAGCTCATCTCACACCTTTCTATTTTGTCCTAATACCATCGCCTTAAAGGGCTGGTATTCACAGGACAATCCTTAACAGACCAAAATAGTATCTGATAAAATATACAAATATTAATATTAAATATTAAATAATATTTTCAGATTCATAGTCACAACAACATGCAACTCGATTTGCATGTTTGCACAAAACCACGTGCAAACTGGTTTGTGGATCAGCTTTGCCCACACAACCCAGTTTGCGCGTGGTTTTGTACATGCAAACCTTTTGAAGATCAGGCCCTTTGTATATTAATGAATGAAACACAGTCATAAAAAGTTGAAAATGCTTAACTTCAAACCCAACTCTGACAAAATACTAAGACAAACTAAAGATTTTCCTGGAACGTCAGATGGAAAGGAACCCTTATCAACCTTCTTGTTTCAAGGCAGGAGTGATAACAAGTCTGTCACGGTGCAACCCGCTGACCAAACAGAAACAAGAAAAATGGATCATATTTTTCGAAGACTTTCACACAGACTGGCTTCAGTTTATGGTCGGAAATAAATATTTTCAGTGGTCCACAGCATTGCTGTTGTCTCGTGTTTGGTCAATTTATTTTTAGACTTCCCCTGTTATCCCCATATAAGACAGCAGAGTTCTCAGTATTTCACTATGAAAGTGGGTAAAAATGTTTGCATAAAATGACTGATATGGTAACAAAATATTGTTTTATTTGTTGTGAAATAAACTTGTGTAGATTCCTGAAAATTTTAAAAAGCTGTTATTTATAAATGATTCTGTATTTGCTTACAACACTATTTGGTTTTGTAATAGATCTGCCATAAACTGATAATTGGATATGTCGCTGTTCAAACTGTGTTTATTGTTTAAGGATGTGTACCTAAGTAACCTTAAAAAACCGTGAAATGCTCAATGTTTTAGTTATCAGGTATATTTTTGCACTACAGTGGAAAATGTATCTAAATTGGCTGGGGGACAGCTCTGTCTTTGGTAAAGAACTAAGCTGTGACCACTTCCTTTTTCACCTCTGCACACCTTTTACTCAGCCTGATCAGAAACAGGAGACATTTTAAAATATTCAGCTGCACAATGGTGTCTGGGAGCAGTTCTAAACTAATAGAAACTGTTGTTGGGTTGTTGCTGGTGCTACTGGGAGTATCTCAGGGTGAGTTGGTAATGTTTTATATAGCTCATTTAAAATGCTGTAACCGACATGGTTTTAAAATAGCTTTACGATTAAATAAACTCAATAAGAAGTGAAAATATTTTATGTTGCGATGCGCCTCAAAGTAAAATACATTTTGTTAACTTATACTGAGAACTGTTCAGACAGAGATGTTCTTTAGCATATTTGATTTATTAAATGCATAAATGAACTTAGAGAATCTGCAATATTGTTCACACATATGTAGTTGGACCCACTCTGTCTTTTGTGACTGCAAATGATGCATAGTATTGATCTGGCTTGTGGAGCTTAAGATAAATTAATTTATCCCAAGCTCGTTCAACACAACAACATTATCTTAGAATTTCTTAGAATTTTACTAATTATCCACGAAGCATCTTAGGCCTTTAGAGATCTCCATCGTGAGAAAGTGTTGAGAGTTGACAGGAGAACTTAATGAGCCTAAGAGTGTCTTAAGCAGTAAAAAGATGGCGGAAACACCGAGAGAAAGGAGAGATATTCTGTGTACAATAAAAAATAGTAAATTAATAAGACGCTACCGACTCAGTCATGCAGGAATCCACCCCCTTAATAGTTGAGTGAATGAGCACATAAACGTTTATAATAATCATACAATTATTAATATAGAGATAAGATCAACCGTATCATCCCCCTAAGGGAAAATAGTTTTAGCGACAGGTAATAATGATACAAATAATACAAACAAAATAATGAATAACCATGAATACAATTGTGAACAAAATTACAAACAAGAAAGTACAGAACTATTTAAATATTTACACACTGTAAAATGCTTTAAAAAAAAATAAACATTTGGAAAAAATTAGAAAAAGTAAAAAACAAATATATATATATATACATAAATACAAACTCTAGACGGCAATGTAAAGGATTTAACTGTAAAAAAAAAAACCTGTAAATTACTGGCAGCAGGGACACCAGTAATTTAGTAATTACATTTTTTTTACAGTTCCTTTACTGTAATTTATTTTAACATTATATTACAGTAAATTGAATTACAGTAAAGTAGCAGTAAAATAACAGTAAATTACTGTTAGTCAATGTGACAGCATTTTACCGTTATTTTATGGTTCATGTACTATAATTTATTTTAAGATTGTATTACTGTATATTGGATCACAGTAAACTTTAGTTTTTTTGTAATTTTACAGAATGTGCATATCAGTTTACAAAACATAATGAAATCTGAAAATTTCTCTTAAATCCTTCAAAATTTACAAAAAAAGGTATGCAGATTCAATAAAATGTTTTTTATTCACAGGACAGAAGGACTTATTTTCTAATGTCAGGCGTTTGTGAAATTATGACCATAACCTCAGTTGCTAAATAATAATAGTCATCAATAGTATAAAATTGAGGTAAAAAAGCAACAACAACAGTGTAATGGAGAAGTGCATCACAGTCTAGCTTTGACACAAGGCTTTAGCAAGTGCAAGTGTTAATGACAGGGAAAGTAAAATGCAGAAATGTGAGCTAACACACAGAAATGGCTTGACTGCAGTATTTGATATCCATATAAATGATTAGTGCCTGTACAAAAATAACAAAAGAGAAGCACAACGGCATTAGCAAAGTATAAAAATATAAAGTAACTGAATCAACAACTGAGTTATTTGAATCATAGGTGCAGAACTTGAATTAGTAGTTTCAGTACTGTAACCCCCTCACTCTCTCAGATCACTAAACCAACAATACAGCCTACTTTCCTATAGTAACCAATGAATTTAACTTAAAATGTAGTACCATAATAGTGGTCATGTAAAAACAGCAATCATTTCCTTCTTTTTTTCGGCTGCTCGCCTCAAGGGTCACCACAGCAGATCATCTGCCTCTGGTACACCTTATCCCATCTATCCCCTTTATTGTGACATCAACAAACCCCATGTTCTCCTTCACTACATCATTGCATCTTCTCTGAGGTCTTCATCTTCTGCCTGACAGCTCCATCTTCAAAATGCTCTGTCCACTATCCATTTTTAACCAGTCCAACCATCTCAACCTGGCCTATAGCTTAATCTCTAAAGTGCTCCACGTTCACTATTCCTCTGATCTATTAATTTATAATCTTGTCACTTCCAACAAAAATCTCAGCATCTTCATCAAAATATTTTTGTCATTCTCAAAACCTCTGGCCAAGGCTGTATACACCTAAGGGTAAGAAAGCCTATATGTAGTAGGCTGTTATGATTATAAATATGAATATATTATTTAATATTAATACTTTAATATTTTATTAAATAATATTTCAGTCTGTTAAGGGTTGTCCTGTGAATAACTTAATAAACTTAACTTAATAAAAACTTAGTTTTCAAGTTTAGTAAAATAATATTTAGGGAAATATTATTTCCTAGAATGAAAACTAACAACCTTTTTGGGTAAATGATCTTTAGCTGACTCACGTGTTCTTAGCCGTTACCGGTTGGGGCTAACAATAGAAGCTAATCAGAATCAAACACATACCTTCAAAATACCACCAAAACAAAGGGATAAAATGCATAAGTGTGGATGGCATGTTATGGACGATCTTCTGCGTTTAAAATCACCCTTTAATAAAGTTTGTCCTAACTTAAAAAAAAAACACAAACACAGAACACAAACTGAGCACATGTGCTTAACAGATAATCTGCTAGCACTAAGGTGGATGAGTTTTCAATACAAACAAAACCAACGTCATAAAACGAACCTTGTTTAGATTATGTCATTCTAAACTACTTCTCCGCCTCTTACGTGAACCGTGCTGTGGAAAAGTTGTCCGGGGCGACGAAGTTGAGGAAGGCATCCACAGTGAACAAAGGGTTAACTTGCAGCAAACCTCTGTAGCTGTAAGGTGGGGGGGGCTCGTTCTGCCGAGCTAGCTGAACTGCATGTTATTGCTGTAACCACGGTGATGCGGTCCCGTTGTCCTTCCTGCAGACCGGCAAAAACTGCTCCACTGGGCGTTGTAGAGACAGGATCTCGCTGGGAACTCTCTGGAACACAGTTTGCTTCTGTAGACCTCGGAAAGAAAAGTCAAGCAACACTTGTACCTTTATTACCCCGTTCATGAATTAATGAATCCCGGATACACAAACAGCAATTAATTCCTACTTAACTTAGTGCATATGATCACGTGATCGTATGACACTCCTGGATCTGGTTTGAAGAGTCATGTCTGTTTGCCAGCAAAGAGACATTAGTGCGCTGTGTCCCTCCGTCCAGTTTCTCTGGGAACCTGGAAGAGGTCTGTTTGTTGATGCGCGGCGTTTTTATTCAAACAGTGACATCACGGGAAGTCTGCTGTTATTCCCTTCTTATTCCTGGTTGTGCTGGAAGTAGGTTAATGTGATTTATTTTGAAAGTTCCAAAAAAGTTCTTACTGGCCTTTAATGTTGTAACCCATGGCTGGGATCCCAACAAGGCAAAGATAATTTTAACATTATAGCTCTACCCTAACCAAATCAGAACATTCAACATGTTTTCAATTAAGGTCCAAAGGTCCAGTATCTTCATTGCGTTTTCTTACTTTTTTCCTCCTCTCTAATCTGAACCTCACTTCCTTATTGCTAATTTCCTGCACTTCCTGATCCACTATCTGTCCCAAATCTGTTCTCCTTTCTGTCATTTTCCTCATTCGTATGAGAGCAACAGTGTTTTAACTATTTCACACACTTCAACTGTTAGTATTGCTATTACTGTAATTAGTTTAAGAATTAAGTGCCCACAAGTACTTAAACTAAGATTAATATCAAGGTTGCACAGAGGTGCAGTTGGTAGCACTGTTGCTTTGCAGTAAGAAGGTCCTGGGTCCGACTCCTGGCCGGGGATCTTTCTGCATGGAGTTTGCATGTTCTCTCCGTGCATTTGTGGTTTCTCTCCGGGTACCCTGGCTTCCTCCCACAGTCCAAAAACATGACTGTTAGGATAATTGGTCTCTCTAAATTGGCCTTAGGTGTGAATGGGTGTGTGCATGGTTGTCTGTCCTGTATGTCTCTGTGTTGCCCTGCGACAGATTGGCGACCTGTCCAGGATGTACCCTGCTTCTCGTCTATAGACTACTAGAGATAGACAGCAGTTTCCCTGTGACCCACTGTGGAATAAAAACAAAAAAGGTAGTTGTAAAGTGTTGCTACAGTGTTATAGAACATTGCTATGACAAGCACGCCAATATAAATTTTATAAGCAGAGTATTGAGTGTTTCTCATGAGTCGATACAAGCACATAATATTTGCATTATGACAAGACAGTTATGACCTACCTAGATGAAGTCCCACTCAAAGTCCAGCAATTTCTTTAACAGTATGGCAACATGCGGGTAGACAGTCGCGGGCCTTTCCTGAACCGTCTTCCCAGTCCACTTAGACATACAATAAAAAAGCAAATTAAGGTTGCCAGTAACATACAGTAGTCACAAATGTTTGCATTCAGAACTGTTTGTATATCCTGCCTGTGATTTAATAGCTAATGTGTTAAGATCTGTTTTGTTCAGTTAGCATTAAAAATAAAACCAAATCACACATGCTATGCAACACTGAGTAAAGACAGTGGCACTTATTGGTTTTTATGAAGAGGAGATCCAACGCATCATGATTACAGTGTCTGAAAACAAATCTGTGGTGTTTCTGTGAATTTCTGATTGTCAAATGATCTACACATGAAAATATCAAAAAAAGAATCACTGTATGTATGCTAGAAAATCAATGTCCATGAACATAAAACTCATTTACTGTTATTGAAAAGTGTGTTCTGCTAATTACCATTTGTCCAAGAGCCACTATTTAATAGTCCTTCAAGGTTACTAATTGGCTTTCCAGGAAACTGTTGCCTTAAAATGGGATTTATCTAATTGATTTCAGGCATGGTGAAGCCAAAAAAAAGAAAAAAGAAAAGAAAATGGAAATTAACTTATAATTTATTATTTAGTTCATAATGTTTGGACAATTATATTTGTTGCTTGTTTTTAATAAAATTTTTCCAATCTTGCAGGTGTAAAAACTTACTGTGATGGCAGAAAAGGTGGAGCTCAGTGTTTTGGACTTCTGGAAGGAACAGTCCTCCTCCGGCTGATGGATAATACCTCACGTATTCCTAAATATAAATGGATATATAACAGATCAACAGTCTTGAAGAACATAAGGACCCCTCCTCCACCGTACATTCTTCAGAACAGATATATTTTCATTCCCAGTAATGGTACATTGAGCATAACGAATCTCAGCAGAAGTGACAGTGGGGAATACACTCTGGAAACCTTTGATTCAGATGGAAGGAATTCAGGGACGCAGACTCTTCAGTTAACTGTTGAAGGTGAAGGATTTTTTTTCTGCTATCAGATTTAATTTTATTAATCAATCAATAGCTCATATTTCTCGTACTCGTACTCATCGTCTTCCGCTTAACCGGGACTGGGTCGTGGTGGCAGCAGATTCAACAGAGATCCCTCTCCCCAGACACCTCTTCCAGCTCCTCAGGGTGGAGCCCAAGGCGTTCCCAGGCCCGCCGAGAAACATAGTCCCTCCAGCATGTCCTGGGCCATCCCCTGGGCCTCCTCCCGGTGGGACGTGCCTGGAACACCTCAGGGGGAGCTCATATTTGCTCATAATAAATAATTAATTTACTTGTGAATTGCCTTTTCTGCTTTCTATAGAAAAGGTTTATTATCAAACATCACAGTGCTGTAAATCTGTATTTTGTGCATTTTCTGTGATTAGCTAAAACATTAAGGTTATCAAAACTACACTATATATTAAAAATAAATCTTTTTCTTTCAGCTCCTGTGTCCTTTGCCCAGATGATTCATGAGTGTTTGTCCCAAGGACAGATGAAGGTGTCCTGTCTCTCTGAAGGAGGGGACAGTCCTCAGTATAGCTGGACTCTGAATGGACACATACTGACAGACTCTGAACTCTTCTCTAGAAACAATGATGCTAATGTCATCCTTCTGAGACAGAACATCTCAGGACATCTGGTCTGCTCAGCCAGAAACCAAGTCAGTTCGTTCTTCAAAGAAATACAGATATCGACATGTGGTGAGTTAGAGCATAATGAATAGCCTACATTTAATCAATTTAAAACTAATATCTATAATCACTACTTATTATCTTTCTCTTCTCATAGGCTTCATATTTATAAACTGTTTAACTATGAATGGGACCCAAATATCTAAGTGGGTGTTGAAAGAAAATAACAGCCTGTGTGTTGAATCAACGACCACTTCATCAGGTATGCCCATAATTAAGATTATTATGGGTAAGAAGCTACATTTAAAATGAATAATTTATTATCACTGCATCTTTAAGTCAGACCCTGTGGATTGATCAACCTTGGTACAGTAATACTTAAAAATGTACTCTAATGCTGTGAATTCATTAATGTGAGTTCATTTAAAAAAAATCTGTATTCATTCATTTCTAATTGTTTTTACTTTGAAACAGAAATGTGGCCTATAATAGCGGGTGCATTTGGAGGTCTGCTAATTATCCTGGTCATCAGCTTAGTTATCATCTGTGTCAAGAGGAAGAAACAACACAACAAATGTAATAAATTTATTTTTTGACACTTGTTTTCAAAAACTGAAGCAAGAAATGTCCGGTCAATATACGGTTAATGAACCTACCTTGTGCCTTTACTTCCTTCTATTTCTGTAGTGGAGGAAGAGTATGTAGAGCTGGAACATGCTGACACGAGGACAAGTAGAAGGCAAGAGGAGCAACAGGGAGAGATCCAAGAGGAGGACGGCCGAGTGAAAAAGAAACCTCGGCATTCTGATGTCAAGTTGCACTTACATAAGGATGGAGTGTATGCAAATGTCCACAAAAACCCTTGATCAGATGTGTTGAGGTAGTCTACAGAGGCTGACTATACTGAAATCAAGGAGGAGGTGAAGAATTAATACCCAAATATTTTAGTTTTCTCCACTTTCAGTTATACCATATTATTAAATAGTTTAGTCTTTAGGACTTGAGGTTTTAAACAATTATCCAAACTATGTGGCTATGAGCTAATTTAGGATTAGTGCCTCAAGATTTTAAAGAATGTTATTTTGTACATCTTCTTTTCTTCTGTAGAATAACTGTACGTTTGTTAACTGTAAAGTCAAGATACATTTTAGGAAACCCTACTAAACGTGTTTCATAAGTTTCAAGCTGCAGCCAACTATACTGTAATGATATTATATAGCTGTGATTAGCACAATGTAGCAAAGTAAGCAACCATAAGAAAGCAAATAGAAATTCTGGTTTCAAGCCAAAAACAGTATAATATCTATTATTGAAATGTATCTGGTTAATTGGATGTTATTTCTTATTCAAACCAGGGCAATCTGCTTTGAAAGAGGTGTCATATATCTCAGATTTCTTTGAAAATTTCTGTTTAATTAATCCTTAATGCTAGCACACGTGTTCTTACCGGCTGGCCGTTGGGCTAACAAATACGCTAGCTAAAGTGCTAAGCTAGAAGATAGCTTAGCACCAGAATCAACACATACCTTTAAAATACCAGGGTTAAAATGCATAAGCGCGGACGGCGCGTTATGAGCAATGTTCTGGTTAAAACCACCCTTTAAATAAAGTTTATCTTAGCTTTAAAACATACAAAGAACACGGAACCGGCGCGTGCCATAGCTAGCCTACTAGCGCTAAAGATCGCCAGGTTCCACAAAACAAACTTCATAGAATGAAAACGTTCAGATTATTTCATCCTAACTGTTAATCTGTTAATCTGCCCAAACCCAACCTCTGACCATGGTGAGTAAACGTTGTCCAAGGGCGATGAAGTTCGAATAAACGTCCACAGTCAACAAGCGGTTGGTTTTCAGCTAACCTCTGCGTTCGCTCTGCAATAGCGTTAGCTCCGGAGGGCTGGGCGGCTGTGAATGATGGGGTTAGCTTCCCGCTAACTTCCTCAGTTCCTTCCGATCAGAAGGTGCGTTCGTTCTGTGAACATAGGTTAGCTTCCAGCTGTGGATGAAGAACAAACGTTGTCCGCTGCGGTCTCTGCCGTCTTCGGGGCTTCTCTCGAACAGTTTTGCTTCTGTGGGGCCTCGAAGAGAAAATGTAAGCAACTCTTACACCTTAATTTCCCCGTTCATGAATGAAAATACCGGATACACAGACAGTATTTCATTCTACTTAACTTTGCATATGATCAGTGATCGTATGGCTTCGGATCCAGTTGAATTTATGTCTTTTTGCCAGCAAAAGACATCAGCGCGCTTTCCTCTCCTATCCGGTTCCTATGGAAGGCCGCGTGGAAGAGAAAGATTTGTGGAAAGGTGGGGGCTTTTATTTGGGTAATGGCGCCACAGGATGTCCGCAGTTACCCCCTTTCCTGGCTGTGCTGGAAGAAGGTTAATGCACTTTATTTTGAAAAGTTTCAGGAAAGTATGTACCGGAGTTTTAGTGTTGAAACCCATGGCTGTGGTCCCAACACTATTTATCCAGGACCGTGTCGCGGGGGTAGCAGACTCAGAAGAAACACCCAGACGTCCCTCTCCCTAGACACCTCCTCCAGGTCCACTGGACCTCCTCCCGATGGGATGTGCCTGGGACACCTCCCGAGGAAGGTGTCCAGAAGGCATCTGTTATAGATATCCGAGCCACCTCAACTGGCTCCTCTCGATGTGGAGGAGCAGTGGCTCTACTCCGAGCCCCTGCCGGATGGCCTCCTCACCCTATCTCTAAGGGAGTGCCCGGCGACCCTACGGAGGAAGCTCATTTCAGCCACTTGAATCCGGGATCTCGTTCTTTCGGTCATGACCCAAAGTTCATGGCCATAGGTGAGGGTAGGAACGTAGACGGACTGGCAAATTGAGAGCTTCGCTTTTTGGCTGACCTCTCTCATCACCACAACAGACCGGCATAGTGCCCCCATTACTGCGGCAGCCGCACCGACTCCATTCTTCCCTCACTCGTGAACAAGACCCCGAGATACTTAAACTCCTCCACTTGAGGCAGGAACTCCCCTCCAACCTTAAGAGGACAAGCCAGCCTTTTCCGTTCAAGAACCATGGCCTCGGACTTGGAGGAGCTGATCTTCATCCCAGCTGCTTCACACTCGGCTGCGCACCACCCCAGTGCATGCTGTAGGTTTTGGCTAGAGGGGGCCAGCAGGACCACGTCATCTGCAAAAAAAAGAGACGAAATCCTCTGGTCCCCAAACCAGACCCCCTCCGGCCCTTGGCTGTGCCTAGAAATCATGTCCATAAAACAGAATTTATTATGAAAAATACAAACAGCACTTTAAACAGAATGGGGAAGAAAACATTCAAACAGATCAAGATTACAAGACAAAAGGCATAAAATAAAACTATGTACAAGTATTTACAATGGCGACAGCAGGATCAACCTGAGTGACCGGTTCCTGGAAAAACCTCTTCAACAGAACAAAGAGGCAGATGTCTTTCTGAACAGAAAGTCTCTGGAGATGTGGCTAAATCTCTCGCAAGGTCAGAGACTTGGATGGGATGCTGCAACTGAGACCTGTGGTTTGTCTTTCTGGATGTTGAGCGAAGCATCACACAAGTGGTCTGCAGATGATTGTGATGCCTCTCTCCGCTGTCCACGTCATCGTCCATCAGGTGGGTTTAAAGGGCTGGCTGAATTGACGGCTGCCACATCACTAAGAGGTAATCGGAAAAATGCAGAATTAGAAGATGGTGCTCACAAAATATTACAATTAGTTATACCCCTCAAACATTAATCACATCTATAATATTATACTTGGTTGACACAGTAGTCATGTTCTGGTGGTACCTCCTCCAGGGCAGACACCTCAGCTGAAAGCTGGTCCTGCCAGAGAGAAACACTGCCTGTCTCAGTCCCGACCTCACCCTCATCCTCTTCTACAGCCTCCTCTGGGTCATCCTCTGGGGCCATGACATCCCCAGCACCAAGGCAGATGTTGTGGAGGATGGCGCATGCTGTTATGACCTGAAAACAATTTAAAAGAGGGTGCATATATGTGTATGTGTATATATTATGTATAATGTATATATAAAATGGATCTAGGTCAAGACTTACGTGAGGTACAAAGGTGTCATGCACCTCCAGTGCTTGCAGGAAGATGGCCCTGAATCTGGTTTTCATCATTCCAAAAACAGGCTCTATTATAGAGCCTGTTTTTGGAATGATGGCTGTTAAAGCGCTGGGCTCCCACACCTTGTCTTGTCCTCTTGTAGGGAGTGATGAGGGGGAGTGGATATTGGAGGCATGGGTACCCTCCATCAGCAAGGATAAAATGCCCTGGAGGAGGATAAACTGTACAGTGGGCTGTGGCGGAGCACCCTAGAGTCTTTGCACTGACCCAGGCCAGCCCACATACGTGTCAATAAAATGGCTCTCAGAAACTGCCAGCAGGATTATGGAAGGGAAGAGTTTCCTGTTCCTGTAGCACTGACCATCAAGGCTGCTTGGACACCTGATGCGGAAATGGCAGCCGTCAATTGCACCCACAGCTTTAAGAAAAACTCTGTGGCGTCCAGCCCTGCAAACTCACGGGACACTGCCTTAAGTCCTCAGGGGTCTTTAGAAGGTAGATGACCTGGTGACGAATAGCCACGATCTCCTCTGTAACTCTGTGGACGTTGCGATGGACAGTAGAGCGAGGCATCCCAAACACTCTGCAGACCACTCTGTAGGATGTGCCACTTGCCAGCCAGAAAAGAAAAACCAAGGTCTCAATAGTAGCACCCATCCATGTTGCCTATCCTGGTGCAAAAGATTAAGTAGCACTGCCAGAGACTCCCTGCTCAGCTGAAAATCAGGCCTGGTGTCCTCCTGGTTGAAGAAGCGTTTCAGGACTGGGACACTCAGGTTGATCCTGCAGTAAAGGGGTCTGGTCTAGAAAAGGGAAGAATGGAGATGGAAAAACACATTATTTTTAAGGCATGCTTCTGGATATTTTAAGTGATCAAATCAAGTAGATACTAATACACCAAAAACACTGTATTATTATATAATGATCTAAGAACAGCCAGAGGGGATCAAATAATTTATAATTCCCATCTATCTTAAAATTTAAAGTTGTTGTTTATAATATATATATATATATATAAAAATATATATATAATATGTCAACATACATTAGCCATAAAGTTGCTATCTCTTTGTTTATTGGCTAGTTAAATCAAACATCTTTTTTACCTGAACATGATTGTCTCTGGATTGTACCTGGAATCAGAAATTATAATGCTAACTGAATTATAAATAAACTTTTAAAACATATAGCACATTTCTTCATTAAAAATTCATATTGAAAAGCTTATTTATTCTCAATCACAATTTGCACGTTTGAAATTAAGCAATGTCTAGATAAATCAAGCAGATATTTCACGTCTACGTAGTTATATTCCCTCACTAAAAACATTGTAGAACTTAATTTGTGTCACAGAAAGTGTAATTTTCCACAATTTACTCACAGCTTTTGTTGCTATGGTCCGCCTTGGCTTCCCCTGCTTGACCAATCCGCTTCGACCCGCAATGAATGATGGGAAATGATGGGCCGCGAAGGATACTCACAACGCATCCTTCAAATCGGGCAAAATAAGGACACATTTGTCGGCAGCATTTGCTCGGAATGATTCATGAATTGGGACAGCCTTCGTCGCCGCGCTGTAACGTAATCGGCCTACAAATACGGCCTTCGAAGGATGCAGCCCTGAGGCTGACTTCCGGGTCAGCCTCGGCGTTGGTACATTCCCTTTCCGGTTGCTTTTCTGAAATGTAAATTTGTTTTCTGAAATGTTAATTTGTTTTCTGAAATGTAAATTTGTTTTCTGAAATGTAAATATGTTTTCTGAAATGTAAATTTGTTTTCTGAAATGTAAATTTGTTTCGGTACTTGTAAAAGTGTTTTGCACCCCACGGCCACCGTATCTAATGGTCAGGAATTAAAGCACTTTATTAACAAGTTAGCTGAATCCCCAGAAGTGATATTTATACAAGAAACTTGGTTAAAACCCCCGATTAGGTTTTAGAATTTAGAATTATATCACTATAAAATGTGATTGAGAGAAAGGTAATGGTGGTGACTGTGTCACTTTTATTAAGCAAGACATGCCTTATAGAAGTATTAAGAGAGAGAAGAAAGTGGAATTCTGATCATCATTCTAGTTCTAAAGTCCTCACACTGGCTCCCTGTATCTCAAAGAATAGACTTTAAAATAATTATGTTAGTCTATAAATCACTGAATGGCTTAGCACCAAAATATATTATAGACAAGTTGTCAGTGTATCAACCACCCAGACCTCTCAGGTCTTTTGGCTCAAATCTACTCCTCGTACCCAGAGCCAGAACCAAACATGGAGGAACAGCTTTTAGTTCTTATGCTCCACTAATCTGAAATAAACCCTCAGAAAACTGTAAAAGCGCTGAAACCCTAAGTGGCTTAAATCAAGATTAAAAACGTATTTGTTTAGAGTGGCCTTGAGTGTGTTATCTAAACATTATTAGTAATGTTTTCAGTCCGACTTTCCTTCTATTTTCTTATCAATCATGTTATCAATAATTTGAATTATTTTAATCTTTTTTATTATCATCTTATCATTTTAATTATAAATTGTTATTCTCTTTAATTATTTGTGTTAATTAATTATTTAATTACCTTTATGCCACTGTAATGTACTTTTCCTATTATGTCTCTTTTTCTTTTTTTTATGTACAGCACTTGTCTTGCTACAGAAATGTGCTTTATAAATAAACTTGCCTTGCCTTGCCTTGGAAGGAAGATGAGTTTGTTGCAGTGGAGATTTTGATTAATGCAGAACCACTTATAATAATAATAATTAATGACTAGAATCCATGTGAAATATTAGACCTAGACAAACTGAAGGGATTATAGGGACCGAAAAGAAATAAAATTATGCTCATAGCTATATATGGAATGGACAAAGAACAGATGTAAATGGGGATACAAGAGAACAACGTTTGGACGACAGTCACTTGGTGTGTATGAATGATGAGAGAGGGACAAGAATAGATGTTAACACAGGAAATTGCTCGGCAATGGATTTAACACTGGTATCAATAGATTCAGCTGGAATGTGTGATTAGGAGATAGAGCAGGAAACAGCAATTGGTAGTGATCATTTTCCAATTTTGTGTAGGATTAATGTTGTGGAAGTGATGGAGTTATCCACAATCACTTCCTTGGTCTTGCTGGTGTTCAGGATGAGGTTTTTCCTGGAGCACCACTGAATCAGATTGTGGACCTCCTGTCTGTAGTGGGTATCATCATTGTTAGATATGAGACCCACCACAGTGGTGTCGTCCACAAACCTCACAACATTTTTGAAAATGTTGAGGATCATTGGAGTTGCCCTATCCTCAACACCTGGGGCCTGTTGGTGAGAAGGTCGCTAATCCAGGAACAAAATGGTGCATGTAAACCAAGGTTGTGGAGTTTCATGGCCAGCATGTCAGGAAGGCTGAGCTGAAGTCCACAAATAACATCGTAACATATGTGTTAGGGTTTTACAGATGAGTCAGGGCTGGATGAAATGCTAACGAGACAGCATCTTCTGTGGAGCGATTCTCCCTGTAGGCAAACTGCGGGCTGTCCAGCAGGGATATGGTCCTTGATGTACTTCACGAGGATCCTTTCAAAGCACTTCATGATGACTGGGGTCAGAGCAACAGTACAGTAATCATTAAGGCCGGTGATGGTAGATTTTTTTTTGGGCATAGGCACAATAATGAAGGACTTCAGGCAGGCATGGACCACTGAAAGATGCAGGGAGAGGTTGAAGATGTCCAAAAAAAAAAACATGTTTGGACCAGCAGCCTTGTTGATGTTGATCTTTCTCATAATGAAAGTCACTTGATGCGGCAGCAGAAAGAGAGCTGCACCTTCGGCTGAGGTGGATGTTCAGTCCTTCCGCTGTTTGGAGTGTCAAAGCATGCAAAGAAGCTGTTTAAAGTGTCAAGGAGAGCTGGGTCATGGATGAACTGCTAGTCGCTCTGCTTATAGGCTGTGATGGATCTGATGCCTACCCACATACTGCATGGGTTGTCGTTGTCTAAGTGCTCCTCGATGTGCTGCTTGTACCTTTGCCTAGCCTGCTGAATGCCCTTTCTTAGTTCTCTCCAGGTCCTGCTGTAGGAAGTTGGTCACCTGATCTGTAAGCTGTGTCCTGAGCTCTTAGCAGGGTCCACACTGTGCCGTCTACCCATGGTTTCTGGTTAGGAAAAACCCTGATTGTTTTTGTGGGTAGGACAGCATCAGTGCAAAAGTGAATATAGGACAGCACAGATGATCAGCGTCCTATATAAACACTCCCCAGTCTGTGTGCACAAAGCAGTCATGTAAGGCTGAGCATGCATCTTCAGTCCAATCCTGGATAGTTCTGATGATGGGTTTGGTTCTGCAGATCAGAGCTTTGTAGGCAGGGATCAGGTCCACCGAGATCAATCCAATTATCAGAGAGAGAGAGGTTTGTGAATGCTGGAGAAAAAGTAATACATTATCCACATAAAGACTGATTTTATGTTCAATATTCATGCATTTATGCCTTCAATATCTTTAGTTTGCCTGATTGCTGCTGCTAGTGGTTCAATAAAAAAAAAGCAAATAACGAGGATGAAATTAGGGCAGGATGTATCATGAGAAGGTTTACCTTTTCTAGTCCTTTTGCTAGGGCTTTACAGATTATTTTGTGATCAACGTTAATAAGGGATATGGGATGATGGTTGGTAGGAAATACTGGGTCTTTGCCTGGTTTTAACCAGAGAGTGATTATGGCTGAATTTATATTTGGGGGAAGTCTGACATTTTTCTTAGTTTTCTGCAACATTCTGCGGAATGTGGGAGCCAAAATATGCCAAAATTCTTTTGTTGGAAATCCATTTGGGCCTGGAGTTTGGAGGACTTCTTGGATTTTATTTTATTTTTTTGTCTAGGATTGAATTGCCCAAATTATCCAAGACAATGGTCTTGAAAATCCCTTCACACACACACAAAAAAAAAAAAACTGTGAAAGCCTTGGGCTCATTACAAACTGATAAATTGCCAGTATTGCCCCCTGAATTTTACAAGGACTTCAAGGACCTACTCCTCCCAGAAGTCATTAACTTGGCCTCCAAGATTCAAAACCTCACAGAAAGTTTTTTTTTTTTTTAGGAAAACTGTAATACAGATGCTCTGAGTAGGGTGAGAAGGAAGAGCAAATGCCTCATTTTGACAACAGTGATAAACTGATGGTGAACATACAAGTTCAACACTAGGCAGACAAAGATCCTAGAGTGCAGTAATAAATAGTAAGAGGGTTGCCTAAGAAAAGGGGTCCTGCAACTGGTCCATATCCCAAGCAACAAGAGCAGCTCAAAATGCACGGATGTAGTATATTGTGGGGATAAACATGCCAATCCAGAAAAATTACCAGGATTAAATGTTTGGCATGCAGCTACATGTGGTGGCCAAAACTAGATGGACCACTGAGCAAATAGAAAATACCGGACTTAATGAAAAAGTGACAAATAAGGTCATATAGAGTCGTATTCAATAAATTAAAAATTGTGCTCTGATAAAAGTATCTTTTAAAAATAATATGTAAGCAGATATTCCTCATTAAGACAATATTTCGGTGTTTAAAATGTTTTTATTCCTCTCTCCTTTGTTGGAACCCAGCGAACGGGGGTGCCTGTTGGGGTCAACCGGGGAGCTGGCTCCCTGGGAGAGCATTTTGCCCCCCAGTCCCTCCCTCCCCATCCCCGGACAACTTCCTCCGCCCACTCCATCACACTACCACTCACGTAGGGCCTTGGGTGCAGGTGCATCATTGGAGTGCTGCAAGGGTTTTCCATCTCTGAAGGTCCCATGGCAGCCTGGGCCCCAATTTTAATGTACAACTTAGACACTCTCACTTTTATCATTTTCATGACATTCACATGTAGGGCCTTGGGGATGGGCTCAATGGCATCAAGGGGGAGTGTATTTTATTAACCTAACCTCTGGTGCCTGCACTCACCTCTAAGGGTTAAGTTGCATGTAGACACTTAGGGTTCTGGGTGGGTGGGGGTGGTGGGGGTGGCAGACCCTCTTCCAAACCTGTTTTTCTTTTTAAATGCACATTATAACAACACGCATCAACACCACATTTGAGCAGGCGGAGGTAGCCTTGGGGTCTTCTCACACCCCCATTCATTGTTTGCCATCTGGGGTCAGAGGTCAGAACCTTCAGTAACCTTCTAGGTTCAAGGTAAGAGTGATAACTGTCATATTAGGAGTTAATTTTTTGACTCACATGCAGAACCACTCAAACAGGGAGACAAAGTTGTAAAAAAAGTTTTATTTTCCTTCAGACTTGAGTTCAGGGCGCTGGAGACTAGGAACTGGGACTGGACAGGTCTGCAAAGAGGAGGCTCAGTTATTTGAGTGTTCTCTCAGGAAGGTTCATCAGAGAGGCAGTTAATGAGGAAGGAATTCACTTTTCTGCTTGTGAGTTAAAGCTCCAAGGTGTTGGGCATGGCGCTGGTGGTGTAGTGCTTAATCATGACCATATTTAGAGGCTATAGACCTTTGCCCATCTTTCCTGTCTGCCTAATGTTGAAAAATAGAAAATAAAGGCCTCTAGTAAAACTCCGAGTGGGGTTTAGGGTTGCTAGCTCACCTGGTGGTGGTTGGTTTATGAGATCCGTGGGTAATTCTGTTGGTTGGCGGGAGACCGAGCAGGCAGGAGTTTAGAGCGACTTGGTTCGGAAGATGACGAGTTGAGGCGGTTTTCCAGACACAAGCAATCTTTAATGACCTGCAGTCATATCAGGAATGAGGGTTAGCGATCAGCTGTGCGCCACGCCCACCAGCAGCGCTCCTCTTCACAGGCACACAGTCTTAACACCACTCAGGACGACACAAACACATAGCCATAACACTGTCACTATGCAGCCCGGTGATAATACAGGAATGAGAAGAATGGATCATATTTTTCTCCAACATAATGCAGACTTGAGTATATAGTCGAAAATAAATGTCTTCAGTAGTCCGCAGCATTGCTGTTGTCTCGTGTTTGGTTAGATTACTATAGACTTCCCCTGTTGTCCTCATATAAGACAACAGAGTTCTCAGCATTGCTATGGTGACAAAATGTAGTTTTAAATGTTGTGAAATAAACGTGTATGGATTCATGAAATTTGTAAAAGGCTGTAATTTCTGCATGATTCTGTATTTGCTTACAACACCGCTTGGTTTTGCAATAGATCTGGCATAAACTTAGAACTGTGTTGCTGTTCAAACTGTGCTTAGTGTTTAAGGATGTGTGTCTAAGTAACCTTAAAAACCTGTGAAACGATCATTGTTTAAGTTCCACTCTATCTTTGGTAAAGAACTGACTTAGCTGTGACCACTTCCTTTTCACCTCTGCACTTTTTTACTCGGCCTGATCAGAAACAGGAGACATTTCAAAATGTTCAGCTGCACAATGGTGTCTGGGAGCTGCTCTAAACTAATAGAAGCTGTTGTTGGGTTGTTGCTGGTGCTACTGGGAGTATCTTATGGTGAGTTTGTAATGTTTTATATAGCTCATTGAAATTGCTGTATCCGACATGGTTTTAAAATTGTTTTACTTTTTTTTTTTTTACGTTGTTTCAGTATTTTATGCTGAGAGTGGCCTCAAAATAAAATACACTCTGCTAACTTATATTGAGAACTGTACAGACGGAGACCTTCCCCAGCATATTTGATTTATTAAAAACATAAATAAACATAAAGAATCTGCAATATTGTTTACACATATGTGGGTGGACTGTCTTTTGTGACCGCAGATGACGCATAATATTGATCTGCGTCATGGAGCTTGAGATAAATAAATTTAGCCCAGGTTCGATCAATACAACAACATCATCTTATAATTTCTCGAATTCTAGGATTTTTCTTAGAATTTTCCCTCGGTAAGATAAACGTTATTCACGAAGCATCTTAGGTCTGAGGAGATCTCCTAACGTGAGAAGATTTTAAGAGTCGAGGGAATGACTTTTAGATAGCCTAAGAGTGCCTTAAGCAGAAAAGATGGTGGAAAGACTGAGAGAAAGGAGAAATATTCTCTGTACAAAAACAACTGTAAATTAATAAGTTGCTACCATGAAGGGATCCACGCCTTAAACAGTTGAGTAAATGACCATATAAACTTCTATAACAATCATACAATTAATATATCGATGCGGTTAATCTCAATCTTCAAAGCTGGAAATTATTTCTGCAATCTCTCATTGACTGATTGCTTATCAAATGCTGTTCACTAAATGTGACTCTTATAAAGTTCATTTGCAGGTAAAAGTAATTAAAAAAACAGGAAAGCATGATAAATGCATTTGTAGAAAAAAAACTGAGTCACAAAAAAAAGTTTGACGCTTCAAGTTTTTGGTTTTTCTGCCTTGGAGTCTTGTTGTTCTTGATGTTTTCTTTCTTCTGTCTGTTCTGTCATCTATGCTCTTGGTTTCTCTGCTCATCACTTTGCTCTATTTGTCTTCGACAAATCCTGAACTGCAAGGGGAACTAATGTTGACTAATCTTTGTTTTTTTACATAAACAGAAATAATTACAAAAAGAACAGACTTCATCCTTAACAGTTTAATCTAACTTGCTTTATTGGCTGATGTGTTAAGATTTGTTATTTTCAGTTTGCGTTGAAAAATAAAACAAAATGAATTATGTCATGCAACACTCAGTAAACACAGTGGCACTGATTGTTTGGTTTAAATCTAAAGGGGATTAAATACTTCATGATTACAGTATCTAAAAAACAAATTTGGGGTGTTTCTGTGAAGATCAGTTTGTCAAATGATCTATACATTAAAATATAAACTAAAGAATCATGATTTGTAATTTAGAAAATTAATGTTCACAAATTTAAAACTCAGTTGATGTTACTGAAAAGTGTCTTCTGCTTGATATAATTTTTAAGTTTGGATATCAAGTATAAATCTTTGGATCATAACTTGCATGCTCTATAACCAAAGAAGAATTTACAAATCCCTGAAAAATTTTCATTTCATACTTGTGAAATCTAAATTGTTTTTAAGGTTTTATTAAAGAATTATTCCCATAAATGTACATCCATTTATTGAGAGTCAAAAGGAGCATCTGTCCTAAAGCCACTATTTAATAGTCCTTCAAGGTTACTGATTGGCTTTCCAGGAAACTGTTGCCTTAAAATGGGATTTATCTGACTGATATCAGGCATGGTGCAGCCAAATAAAAACACAAATAAATTAAATCTGAATTTAACATGTTCGAACAATCATATTTGCTGCTTGTTTCTAATTAAATGTTTTCAATCTTGCAGGTGTAAAAACTTACTGTGATGGCAGAAAAGGTGGAGCTCAGTGTTTTGGACTTCTGGGAGGAACAGTCCTCCTCCAGCTGATGGATAATACCTCACATATTCCTAAATATAAATGGAAATATAACAGATCAACAGTCTTGGAGAACATAAGGACCCCTCCTCCACCGTACATTCTTCAGAACAGATATATTTTCATTCCCAGTAATGGTACATTGAGCATAACGAACCTCAGCAGAAGTGACAGTGGGGAATACACTCTGGAAACCTTTGATTCAGATGGAAGGAATTCAGGGACGCAGACTCTTCAGTTAACTGTTGAAGGTGAAGGATTTTTTTTCTGCTGTCAGATTTAATTTTATTAATCAATCAATAGCTCATATTTCTCGTACTCGTACTTGTCGTCTTCCGCTTATCCGGGACTGGGTCGTGGTCGCAGCAGATTCAGCAGAGACACCCAGACGTCCCTCTCCCCAGACACCTCTTCCAGCTCCTCCGGGGGGAGCCCAAGGCGTTCCCAGGCCAGCCGAAAGACATAGTCCCTCCAGCGTGTCGTGGGCCTTCCCCTGGGCCTCCTCCCGGTGGGACGTGCCTGGAACACCTCAGGGGGAGCTCATATTTGCTCATAATAAATAATTAATTTACATGTGAATTGCATTTTCTGCTTTCTATAGAAAAGGTTTATTATCAAACATCACAGTGCTGTAAATCTGTGTTTTGTGCATTTTCTGTGATTAGCTAAAACATTAAGATTATCAAAACTACACTATATATTAAAAATAAATCTTTCTCTCTCAGCTCCTGTGTCCTTTGCCCAGATGATTCATGAGTGTTTGTCCCAAGGACAGATGAAGGTGTCCTGTCTCTCTGAAGGAGGGGACAGTCCTCAGTATAGCTGGACTCTGAATGGACACATACTGACAGACTCTGAACTCTTCTCTAGAAACAATGATGCTAATGTCATCCTTCTGAGACAGAACATCTCAGGACATCTGGTCTGCTCAGCCAGAAACCAAGTCAGTTCGTTCTTCAAAGAAATACAGATATCGACATGTGGTGAGTTAGAGCATAATGAATAGCCTACATTTAATCAATTTAAAACTAATATCTATAATCACTACTTATTATCTTTCTCTTCTCATAGGCTTCATATTTATAAACTGTTTAACTATGAATGGGACCCAAATATCTAAGTGGGTGTTGAAAGAAAATAACAGCCTGTGTGTTGAATCAACGACCACTTCATCAGGGATGCCCATAATTAAGATTATTATGGGTAAGAAGCTACATTTAAAATGAATAATTTATTATCACTGCATCTTTAAGTCAGACCCTGTGGATTGATCAACCTTGGTACAGTAATACTTAAAAATGTACTCTAATACTGTGAATTCATTAATGTGAGTTCATTTAAAAAAAATCTGTATTCATTCATTTCTAATTGTTTTTACTTTGAAACAGAAATGTGGCCTATAATAGCGGGTGCATTTGGAGGTCTGCTAATTATCCTGGTCATCAGCTTAGTTATCATCTGTGTCAAGAGGAAGAAACAACACAACAAATGTAATAAATTTATTTTTTGACACTTGTTTTCAAAAACTGAAGCAAGAAATGTCCGGTCAATATACGGTTAATGAACCTACCTTGTGCCTTTACTTCCTTCTATTTCTGTAGTGGAGGAAGAGTATGTAGAGCTGGAACATGCTGACACGAGGACAAGTAGAAGGCAAGAGGAGCAACAGGGAGAGATCCAAGAGGAGTACAGCCAAGTGAAAAAGAAACCTCGGCATTCTGATGTCAAGTTGCACTTACATAAGGATGGAGTGTATGCAAATGTCCACAAAAACCCTTGATCAGATGTGTTGAGGTAGTCTACAGAGGCTGACTATACTGAAATCAAGAAGAATTAATACCCAAATATTTTAGTTTTCTCCACTTTCAGTTATACCATATTATTAAATAGTTTAGTCTTTAGGATTTGTGGTTTTAAACAATTATCCAAACTATGTGGCTATGAGCTAATTTAGGATTAGTGCCTCAAGATTTTAAAGAATGTTATTTTGTAGATGCTCTTTTCTTCTGTAGAATAACTACACGTTTGTTAACTGTAAAGTCAAGATAAATTTTAGGAAACCCTACTAAATGTGTTTCATAAGTTTCAAGCTGCAGCCAACTATATGATGGATCACAGCCGTGGATTTCAACATTAAACTCCGGTACGGACCTTTCTGGAACTTTCAAAATAAAGTGCATTAACCTTCTTCCGGCACAGCCAGGAAACGGGATAACTGCGAACTTCCTGTGACGCCACTACCCAAATAAAAGCACAGCTGTTGCTACATTCGTCCTCTTTCCACACGGCCTTCGAGAGGGACCGGTCAGGAGAGGCCCAGCGGGTTAATGTCTTTTGCTGGCAAACAGACATAAACTCTTCAACTGGATCCAAGGATGTCATACGATCATCGATCATATGCAAAGTTAAGTATGAATGAAATACTGTCTGTGTATCCGGTATTTTCATTCATGAACAGGGGTAATTAAGGTACAAGCATTGCTTGACTCCTTCTCCGAGCCCTAACGGTGTTCGAGAGAAACCCCTGCAAAGACATGGTCTCCCAGTCTGGAAGAAGACAGCAGAGACCGCAGCGGACAGGATGGTCCACCCAGCTACAGCTCCAGAGCAAACCCTTTTGTTCAGAGCGAACGCACCTTCAACCCCCCGCGAAGCTACCGAGCTAACCGCTTGTTGACTGTGGATACCTTCTTCAAACTTCGCCCTTGGACAACGTTTCCTCACCACGATTCATGAGGTTAAGTGTTTTGGGCAGATTAACAGTTAGGATGAAATGATCTAAACGTTTTTCATTTTATGAAGTTTTGTTTGTGTGAAACTTGGCTACCTTTATCACGTTAAGAGTTTGAATCGGACCAAAGTGCAGAAAAGAGCTTGGCAGCCGCATGATGAGTTAATCTTGAGGTTTTATTCCAAAACCGTCAAAAGCGTCACAAAAATCACTGCAGGTACATAACCGAGTTCAGAGCCAAAAACCTACATGAGTACTCAGTTCTCTAACGTAGCAAAACTGAACATCAACAAGGGTAGTGACGAGGAACAGTGATGGAGAAACCAGCGGGGAACAAAGAACACAGACCAACTAATATACAGGGAGAAAACAAAGGCAGGTAATCACAGAAACTAAGAACAGGTGTGACAAGCTGGCAGGGAGGCAGAGGGGACAGGTGGAACTAATAAACAATAAAGGAAAACATAAACCTAAACACAGTTAACACAAAAACACAAACCAAGTCCCAGGATGTCATATCATGACATAACCCCCCCGTTAAGGTCGGATCCCAGACGACCACTAGAAAAACACAAAGTCCAAAACACAAAAATACTCCAAACAGGGTGGGTGGAGGAGGCCTTGGAAGGTGGGCCAGAAACAAAAAACAACCCAACCAGGGTGGGCGGAGGGGGGCCTCGAAAGGAGGGCCAGAAACAAAAACCAAAAAAAAGAGTTCAGGCGGGCGACCAGGAGGTCGTCCCCAGCAGGCACAGAGTTCAGGCGGGCGACCAGGAGGTCATCCCCAGCAGGCACAGAGTTCAGGCGGGCGACCAGGAGGTCGTCCCCAGCAGGCACAGAGTTCAGGCGGGCGACCGGACCTGTACCACAGAGTTCTGAGCGGTTGGCGGCGAAGCCGTGGAGGTCTGCAGCGATGTAGCCAGCGAAGAGGCCGACGATCCGGAGATCTGTGGTGATGTAGCCAGCGAAGAGGCCGACGATCCGGAGGTCTGCGGCGATGTAGCCAGCGAACAGGCCGACGACCCGGAGGTCTGCGGCGATGTAGCCAGCGAACAGGCCGACGACCCGGAGGTCTGCGGCGACAGAGATGCAGGCGTCTAGGAGGCCTGCGGCGACAGAGATGCAGGCTGCCTGGAGGCTGGCAGCGGAGATGCCAGGCAAACCCACGAAGCGAGTAGTCAGGCGGTCTGCGACGTGGAAGCAGGTGCCTCGGAGGTGTGCGGCGAAGCCAGAATCGCGGCAAAGACTTGGGCCTAGGCAGGACCTGCAGAGGCCTGGACCAGGTGTCCAGCTTTGGTGTGTCTGGCAACGAGTCAGGCTCTGGTACGTCAGGCTGTGTGTGTATGTCAGGCTCTGGTGCGTCAGGCTGTGTGTGTATGTCAGGCTCTGGTGCGTCAGGCTGTGTGTGTATTTCAGGCTCTGGTGCGTCAGGCTGTGTGTGTATGTCAGGCTGTAAAACCAGGAGCACCCCCCAAAGAAAAAACAAAAGGTGTTCCGGACCCGGTTGTGGAGGTAGCCCGCCCACAGGCTCCTCCCGGATCAGACGACGAGGAAGTAGAGGCAGCCCACTCACGGGCTCCTCCCGGATCAGACAACGAGGAAGTAGAGGCAGCCCACTCACGGGCTCCTCCCGGATCAGACGACGAGGAAGTAGAGGCAGCCCACTCACGGGCTCCTCCCGGATCAGACGACGAGGAAGTAGAGGCAGCCCACTCACGGGCTCCTCCCGGATCAGACGGCGAGGAAGTAGAGGCAGCCCACACACGGGCTCCTCCCGGATCAGACGACGAGGAAGTAGAGGCAGCCCACTCACGGGCTCCTCCCGGATCAGACGACGAGGAAGTAGAGGCAGCCCATTTACGGGCTCCTCCCGGATCAGACGACGAGGAAGTAGAGGCAGCCCACTCACGGGCTCCTCCCGGATCAGACGACGAGGAAGTAGAGGCTCTGTAGATCCGGCGGCGGCCGGCTGAGGCTCTGTAGATCCGGTGGCGGCCGGCTGAGGCTCTGTAGATCCGGCGGCGAATAATAGTCCCTGAACATCATTTACTAGATTTGATAACTAAGTAAACACCATTAAGCCCCATTTCTCCAGAAAGATTTGGCTCTTTTCCAAAATACTCCCTTAATAATATTTCTTCAAATATTATTTCAATAAATAAAGGCAGCTAATTAGACACCGTTGAGAATTGGACTTCCAGAAGGTTGGTTTTATTCAGCAGATCATTCTTGAAAACATTATTTTATTAAAATAATATTTGATCTGATCTTGCATTGTGAATGGTTGTCTAAATGTTTGCTGATTATTACCTAAGTTGGTTCCAAGACTAATTTAACTTCATTTCAGATTCTTCAAGATAATCCTTGGTTCTCAAACATAAACATTACATGGTAATGTTGCATCACTCTTTTGGTCATAATTTCCAATCATCTTTAATCAACTTGTTTATATTGTACATAGCCCATTAGTCTTCCCTATTCTTTAATTCTGCTTGGTAGTTTAGTTGGATTGTTTTAACATAGTAAAGAGTTTGTTGATTGAAATATGTTTGACTTTGAGTTTGTTAATAAATTCTTGTATTTTAAGAAATTGTGTGAATTCATTCCATATATGTGCAGAGTTTATGCTGTTCAATAATGTCAGAGCTCGTCTCACACCTTTCTATTTTGTCCTAATACCATCGCCTTACTGGACTGGTATTCACAGGACAACCCTTAACAGACCAAAATATTATTTGATAAAATATTAAAATATTAATATTAAATAATATTCTCAGATTAATAATCACAACATATACTTTAATGATATTATATAGCCGTGATTAGCGCAATGTAGCAAAGTAAGCACCCACAAGAAAGCGAATAGAAATTCTGGTTTCAAGCCAAAAACAGTATAATATCTATTATTGAAATGTACCTGGTTAATTGGATGTACAACATAGAGTACAATTAAAAGTTCATACAAATTCAAACAATGTGCAGATTGAAGTTATGCATGTCATTATTTCTTCTTATCCAACTTTAAAACGCCTGGCATGTTTCTGTTCATCACTGTCAAGAATGCTTCAAAACATTTAAAAACCTAAAGATCTATTACCTGTTTGTTGTTTGTTAATCTTTTTCTTTTGTTTCCAGTTGTGTAAATGTAAGGAATGTTAAATTTGTCTTTAAATAACACATTACTCATTTAAGTTGGAGTGCAGGAGTGAAGAATGCCTCTTCTAGTGAACAGAAACACATGCAGTTTACCACATTGCTCTACAACCGTATACACATGAAACTCAGCAAAATTGGAAAATACTTATTCAATTATCCTAAAACACTCATCCATCAGTCATATCAATCTAAAATATGTACAAGGAAATTCCTCCTGTGCTTTTTATGTGCAAAGCAGTGTTTTTTTCTGTGGTTCTTTGTGAATATTTAGGGTTGAAGGGCTTCTTTGATCAATTTTGAGACCAAGAGTGATTGATTCATTCCTCTATGTTTTTGTGACAACCACTTCAAGTTTATGTGTTGACCTTGTTAAAAATGAAAAAATTGATTTTTTTGAAACCTTTTGCTTTTGAATGTTTTCCTAACTAAACTGAAATTAGTCAATTTAAAAAGAATTCTCATTTACACAATTATGTGTAAATGATGACAATTATGAGGACATACAGTACTGTGTTAAAGTTTTAGGCAGGTGTGAAAAATGCTGTAAATGAAGAATGCTTTCAAAAATGGAAGTTTAAATCATTTATTTTCATCAATCAACAAAATGGAGTGAATGAACAAAAGAAAAATTTAAATCAAATCAATATATGGAGTGACCACCCTTTGGCTTCAAAACAGCATAAATTCTTCTAGGTAGACTTGCACACAGTTTTTGAAGGAACTCGGCTGGTAGGTTGTTCCAAACATCTTGGAGAACTAGCCACAAGTCTTCTGTGGATGTAGGCTTTCTCATGTTCTTCTGTTTCTTCATGTAATCTCAGACACAATAAATGATGTTGAGATCAGGGCTATGTGGGGTCATACCATCACTTCCAGTAAGTCTTCTAAAACTTTTATAGTTTTAGGCAGTTTTGTAGTTTTAGACATTGTATATATATGTACATGCAGACTGTTTCTACAAACATTTGTGAAAGAATAGGTAACTGTCTGGAGCTCAGCGAATTCCATCATGGTACTGTGATAGGATGCCACATGTGCAACAAGTCTAGTCATGAAATTCCCTAGCTCCTAAATATTCCACAGTCGACTCTAAGTGTTTTTATGAAAAAGTGGAAGCGTTTGGAAATAACAACAATTTAGCCACAAAGTGCTAGGCCACATAAACCGACGGAGCAAGGGCAGCTGATGCTGACAGCAGATGCACAGAGGTCGCCAACTTTCTGCAGATTAAATTGCTACAGACTTCCAAACTGCATGTGACCATTGGTGTCGCCACTGGACTCTAGAGCAATGGAGGAGCTTTCTCTGGAATGACAAATTGTGCTTCTCATCTAGCAATCTGATAGGCGAGTCTGGGTTTTGCGGTTTCCAGGAGAAAGCTCCATATCTTACTGTATTGTGTGAGATGTAAAGTTTGGTGGAGGGAGGATTATGTTTATATAAATGGTGTGGGTCAGTCCATTTAAAAGATTTAAAAACAAACTGTTAAATCTTAAAATAATGCTAGGCTGCACAGGCAGCCACTACAAATATGGCAGTATGAAAGTAATACAAGTGTAGAAACTACGAAGGAATTATCTATGGAAGACCATGCAAAACCCCTCCTGGGCTGCCACCTTACCATGTTGGAGGGGTTTGATTGTCCTAATTATATTAGGAGCTATGTTGTCAGGGGCTTTATGCCCCTGGTAGAGTCACCCAAGGCAAACAGGTCCTAGGTGAGGGATCAGACAAAGCGCAGCCCACAGACCCCTTATGATGATTACCACAAATGACAACAGCGTTCCCTCGCCCGGACGCGGGTCACCAGGTGCTGGCGAGTGCCTGGTGGCCGGGCTTTCATCCATGGAGCCTGGCCGGGTACAGCCTGAAGAGGAAACGTGATTCCCCTTTCTGATGGGCTCGCCACCCGTGGGAGGGGCCATAAGGGTTGGGTGCAATGTGGTATGTGTGGCGGCCGAAGGCCGAGACCTTGGCGGTCTGACCCTCAGATGCAGAAGCTGGCTCTTGGGACATGGATTGTCACATCTCTCATGGGGAAGGAACCTGAGTTGGTGTGCAAGGTAGAAAGGTTCCAGCTAGAAATAGTCGGGCTCACCTTGATGCATGGCTCTGGCTCTCGAACCAGTCTCTTTGAGAGGGGTTGCACACTCCCTTGTGACTTTAATGCTCACATTGGCAATGACCGGAGACCTGGTGGGGTGTGGTTGGGAGTAATGGCCCTCCCGTTCTGAACCTGAGTGGTGTTTTGTTACTGGACTTCTGTGCATAAGGGTCTCTATATGCGCTAGGACACCCTAGGCTGCAGTTCGATGATTGACTGTGTTGTCGTGTCATCTGATCTGCAGCCGCATGTATCGGGTGAGGAGGGGAGGGGAGCTTTCCACTGACCACTACCTGCTGGTGAGCTGGCTCCAATGGTCGGGGAGGATGCCGTTCAAACCTGGCAGACCCAAACAAATCTTGAGGGTCTGCTGGGAACCCCTGGCGGAGTCTACCGTGAGGCAGAGCTTCAACTCCCACCTCCGGGAGAACTTCAAACACATTCCGGGGTAGGTGGGGTACATTGAGTGGGCCACTTTCGGAGGTGTTGTTGGGAGGTCCACCACCAACACTGTTTACACTGGGGAGGGTGTGCTGTTGGCCTCAACTCGGGACGTTGTGGGTTGGTGGGCAGAGTATTTCAAAGACCTCCTCACCGGCACGTCTTCCACTGAGGAGGCGGAATCTGGGGACCTTGTGGCAGGCTTTCCATTCTCTGGTGCTGAGGTGACCAAGGTGAGAAACGAGGGCGAATCACATTGTGATGGAAATTCTTGCAGTAAGCATTCCACAGTGTATGACCTTTGGTTTACCTCACTCCTGTGAACATCTGTGTTAGAGGAGGAAGCTGTAAAAGCCATTATCAGAAGTTTAATGGTTAAGGACATTTGTTACGGTGATGCCTCGGGGAGAGTAGATGGTTATTCCTAGGTAACCTTCTCACCTCTGAACCCGAGAAGGGTCTGGGGTCGTAAAACACAGACTCTTTGAAGTTGAGATAACACTGTCATGTTCTGGTATAAATACTGTGTGTAAATGTTGATCGGGGCTCTGTTCAACTGACTTGCTTGGTGACAGAGTCATTCAAATGTTGAATGCCTTTGAATAAAACTTATAAAGACAAAGTCCGGATTTTCTCTTGTTATGAGTCAACTTCTACCCACTTTGATAAGAAAATTCCACAACAATTTTAGCGTCACGAACAGGATCTAACGTGCCAGAGGAGACCGCAGGACGGGGACACGGACGCCTGGCCAGCCTGAGAGTTGTTCTCAGTCCACTTCCATTTTACGGAGGGGAGTTCTGGTGCCCGCCTGCGGCTTCTGGCCGATTGGATCCGAACAATTTGTCGTCAAATATATCTGGGTGAGAAGTTGCTCTGTATGATATAATGTATATTATTATTTTTATTACACATTAACCATCATCTCCTAACTAATTAATTAGGTTCCAGAGTTGCGAGAGGGAGGACATCAGCTGAGTGCCCGGTTACCCTGCAAAAGGAATGACAGGGAGGTTCTTATTGGTAACAATGGGATAAAGCAAAACACAGGGTTTTGCGGGTGGTTTTTAGCAATTTTCTACACCTCAAAAAGGAGAAAAGCCAGTCGGCAGACGTGCCGCTGAACAGGTAAAAAAAAAATGGTTCCGGAACCTTGAGGCATCAGGGGTGTCTCCTTCTTCATACTCTGATTTATAAAATAATGAAAGGAAAAAGTGGGGATGATTGTGTTAAATATGCTTTAATTTGGAAGATAAGTTTGGTTTTTCACAGCGTGGAAGTTTGAGTGTAAATAAGTTAAATGGTTTAAATAGTTTCAAGTAAAACAGTTGATGAGAAAAACATTAAAAAGCACAGAGTGCATCAATTAAGGGGTTAAAGAGTTAAAACTTTCCTGAAGGAAGTTTTGTTTGTCTTAAATATTGCGATCAGTCGGAAAAGAAGGTAAAAGTGAAAAGGGACATTAGAGAGTCGAAAAGAAAGTTGTTTTAGAAAGGAGTATAGTTCATGTTGTGGAAGGAAGTGACAGGCAGGGGGACAACTGACTGACTGACTGATAATATTTATTTGTGCAAAATCTGAACCTATACTAAATTTTTCTTTTGCCTCTCTCACACACACATACACACATATATGGGATTTGAGTTCAACATCTGCATTTTTGAGTCTGGATTTTAGAAACCTGCCCTTCTCCATGGCTACTCCGCCAGAGATGCTTCTCCAGCACGGCCTGAAAGAGAGAGATCTGCCTTCCTGCATGTTGAAAATTGCAGTGTGACTTTCTACAAGAAAAAAAAAAAAAAAAAACTCAGAAGAAGTCTGGACCCTCTGAGATGGACAACGATCCATGCTGTTTGCAAGAGCCAGAAGAGTGATACACTGGATTTATATTGAAAGCATCTTATGCGGGCAGAAGAGAAACTGGAGCAAAGTTTCTTCTTTCTCCCTCCTGGAGAAGTTAAAGTGGACAAAGAATGATTGAATGTCTCACCAACAGACCTGAGAAGGGCCTGGTTGTTTTTTGGACTGATAGAGGACTGTGTGCCATAACAGTCTGACTCTGGAGCAATTTAGAAACTGATGGGGGTAACGTACAAACACACACACATTTGCATAAATCTTTTCCTATTTTCTGCAATGAAGAACGCTTATTAACCGCTGCTCATGTGACACGCTTGCTTGACGTGGACAGATATAGCGGGTTAAAATATTATTGTAGAGTTAGAAAAGTATATTTAAAAGGGTGATAACTTAGTTCATTTGATACTTTCCGGTTAATTCTTTTAGAGAAACAAGTTCTCTTTTGTCGTGGAATATTCAGGGTCAATTATTATAGTTATTAAAAGTTATTAAAAAGCAGAGGAAGTTACAACATCTCCAAAACTCAGCAGTAACCAAGTGTTTCTATGTTATTCTCAGGACAGATCTCATGAAGGAGTATTTTTAAAACCCAGCGAATGCGTAAAACCTGATGGGTTTCTCCTTCAGGTATAATTTTCTGTTGTCAGAGTTTGTATCCCATAAATCTAATGGGTAGAGACCTCATTAAAACAGGCTTAGTTCTACTGCAGATGGTCTTCATACAGTCTCTGACACAGTACTTACAGTTTGGTGCAGTTTATGTCCGCAAGTGTTAACTGACGCTTATGGAAGGTGCAAATTCATTGTTTTTCACAGCAGCTGCTGGGAAGAGGTTATATTAGGTTTTTCCTTCCCTCTTCTGATTCATGCAGCGTGTTGATTTACACTGTACCTTATATCAGATCCTGATAAAAACTATGAAAGGCTTGGTTCTGCAGGTTCTTTTTTCTCCCTTTGGAGAAGGAAAGAGAAACCTAATCAGTTCTGTGTTGCATAGAAATATTAAAACACTTGTTGTTTTCTAAGATATCACCAGCTAAAAACTTTTAAAACTTTTGAGAGTAATTGGTTTTGTTAAACACATTTCCCTTGGTAAAACCAACCTTTAAAATGAGAATGAAAAATGGGGTTATTTAGAAAGAATCTGATTGGACAGTGGTACCACACAAATAATTAAACTAATCTCATGTTTCCTAAAAGACTCTGCATGAAAAGGCCTTCAGAACCGTGGAGTTATTTTCCACCACAGTAACAAGTTTTTTTAAGCATGCTTTTTCTTTATTTTAAAACAGATCTGGTTTTTGTTTTGTTTTTGGCTTTTTAGCATAGTGTTTGTCAGAAGCTTCTTATGAACTGGGTTAGGAGCAAATATGATCTGAGGTAAATTAGGAGCTGTGAACTAATAATTTTAAATCTGATTATTGTCCAAGCAGAAACAATATATTTAGCCAATCCTTCAATCTCTGCAGAAAGTTAACACCATTGTTTAATGCAGTAGTACTCAACTTGTGGTTCCTGGACTCCTGAAGCCCGTAAGCCATAGATTTTGGGTCCATAAAATTATAATATTTAATTAAAGGTAGACCGATTACCTATTAAAATAGATCTAAGCCAATGATGAGTTCCAGTCATTTGGTGGCTTTGAAATGCAATAATACTCAAAATTTCTACTCTGGGGAACACAGATTGGGGTTGAAGAGTTTAGTTTTGGAACCACGGTTAGGATTTTTATAACAGAATCAAGACAAGTAAAATCCTTCATTTTAGGAAAAGAAAAGAAATAAAGGCCCTCTTAACAGTAAGAGGATGGTCGGCTCAAACTCCAGTCTCCTTGTTGGATTTCTTAGGGCTTAAAGATTAAAAGAATACATAGGAGTAGAAAGGTACACAAGGTGATTCCAGATTACTAAGAGATAAAATATTGGAACATTTATCAGCATTTGGATTGTAAAAGAGGGGTTCTAGTAATAAGTTTTCCCCAACTCTCAAAATTTAAATAGCCA